>NW_022589772.1:7500990-8072796 GCF_004348235.1 Phoca vitulina | reverse complement strand
TATATGGTCAACTAATCTAAAAAGGAGGAAAGAATGTCCAATGGGAAAAAGATAGTCTCTTCAACAAACGGTGTTTGGAAAACTGGTCTGCTACATGCAAAAAGAATGAAACTGGACCGTTTTCTTACACCATGTACAAAAAGAAACTGAAAAAGTGAGACTTGAAAGAAAAATCCTAGAAGCATGCGCAGATAGTAATTTCTCTGACATCAGCCATAGCAACATTTTTCTATACATGTCTCCTGAGGCAACGCAATAAACTATTGGGACCACATTGAAATAAAAAGATTCTGCAGAAGGAATGAAACAATCAACAAAACTAAAAGGCGACCTAGTGAATGCGAGAAGATATTTGCAAATGACATACCTAAGAGAGGGTTTGTATCCAAAATATATAAAATCTTACACAACTTAACATAAAGAACACAAATAATCCAATTAAAAAATAGAAGACATAAACAGATAGTTCTCCAAAGACCTACAGATGTCCAGGAGACACATGAAAAGATGCTCAACAGCATTCATCATCAGGGAAAAGCAAATGAAATCTACGATGGAGGTATCAACTCATACCTGTCATAATGGCTAAAATCAGAAACAGAAGAAACAACAAGTGTTGGCAAGTATGTGGAGAAAAGGGAAACCTCCTGCACTGTTGATGGGAATGCAAACTGGTGCAGCCACTGTGAAAGATAGTATGGAGGTTCCTTAAAAGGTAGAAAATAGAACTACTTTTTGTTCCAGTAATCACACTACTGGGTATTTTCCAGAGAATGTAAAAACAGTAATTCAAAGGGATACATGCACCCCTATGTTTATAGCAACATTATTTACAATAGCCAAGATATGGAAGCAGCCCAAGTGCCCACTGATTGATGAATAAAAATATGGTACCAAAATCACACACACACACACACACACACAAAAAGGAATATTATTCAACCATAAAAATAATGAAATCATGCCATTTGCAATGAAATAGATGGAACTAGAGTGTATAATGTTAAGCTAAATAAGTCATTCAGTCAAAGACAGACAAATACCATATGATTCCACTCATATGTGGAATTTAAGAAACAAAGCAAAGGAGCAAAGGAAAAAAAAGAGAGAAACAAGCCACAAAACAGACTATTAACTAATGAAAACAAACTGATAGTTACCAGAGGGGAGGTGAGTGGGGAGATGTGTGAAATAGGTGACCGAGATTAATTAGTACACTTGTGACATACACTGAGTAATGTATAGAATTGTTGAATAACTATATTGTACACCTGAAACCAATATAACATTGTATATTAGCTTTACTGGAATTAAAATTTAAAAAGATGAAATACATTAAAATTCAAAACTAAAAAATTACTTTTTACGTAATATGATACATATTAGAACAATATACATGAACCTTGAAAAACACCTGTAAGTCTTTTGACAATTACGGCATTTTGAAGCAGTAATAATTAACATGATACAAATTAAGTGACTTGGTAAAATGGAGTTTTATTTTTCTAAATGGTCCACAGCTCTTTCTCTGAAGAATCAAATGGCACTATGTGAGCCTTTGGCTTCCAAAATTTTCTTCCAGTGTATTTGGTAACTTCTGGGCACCACTCACAAGGATTTACTTGCACTTGATTTTATGATAGCTTTTCTTGGGAGTTTATGCAGCAAGCTCTTTGTTTTCCAAATCCCTTTGGCTTTATCTCTCTTCTAATGAGCTAAAGAAAAAGTTGGATTTCTTTAGTTTACTTAGCTTTTATCTCATTGTTTGGCTCAGAGTGACATCCTTTACAGGTTTCTACATTCACATCAAGGGATATTTAAAACTTATTTTAAAATTTCAAGTGGAATACTTAGCATACATGATGAAATAAGGGGGTTTAATGCAAATTGTAATAAATTTCAAAGGATTAAAGTCCCATAATATGTTTCCCCTCCACGGTTATTGAAAGCTAGAAATTCAGCATGTAACTATAGGAAAAGGAAAACAAAGGAAAATTCACTACTCTGCCAGAGTATATGCTGGTTTAGTATCCTTATAAAATATACATGTGTAGTAAATCATAGTCTAAAGTATACTTAGAATACTGCATTATTCAAACCAAAACCTACTTTAACAAAATGTCATAATTAAAAGTAGCTGATGAAATGAAATCCAAAATTATGACAAGGGAGACTCTGTGACTTGAAGCCGTGTTGCTTAGAGAACTTTAAAAAGCATGTGACCTTAAAGCCATTCAAGGAAAAGTAAGGAGGTACCATCTCTTAATTCTTTACCATATGATTCCAGTTGAGGATGGGCCTGAAATTAGTATTTCTAAATATTTCAGAAAAGTCCATAGAAGTGTTAAAAAACTTTTAAGAATGTCTCTCTTTCTGCATCAGTGAATAGTAGTGCTCATCAGAATTTCCTGACAGCACAAAAACAAAGGCAAGTCCATACACTTGTTCAGATGATAGAAGAATGGGAGGTGGACTGTTAGGTCACCCTTAGCCAGAGCATCTGCAGGCTTTTTACCATATGCTGATCACCAACGTGAGTCAGGTGGACTTTTGTGAGAGAATACTCTTTGGTGGCCAGGACCTCTTTTGGGCATTGCTTCCTAAGTGGAATATACAACAGATAAGGGAGTAGGGGAGATAATACAGGGGAGCTACTCTTTCCAGCTTAAAAGGAGTCGATGAAGACCTTATATGCATTCAAGAAGCCCATGGGATCCTCTAGCTGTGGACAGTGGCTAATGTGGTCATCTAGAATCGACCCTGTGGACTTTGGCAGTGTTTTCCCGTATAGCTTCAAAAACTCTGGATATGGATTCACAGGACCCAATGGCCCATAGATAAAATGAATGGGAGTAGTTACAGAAGCCAGAGCTCCCATGCAGCATCTTCTAAACGTCTTCCTCTGGTTGATGTACTGTTAGAGATTATTGATAACTACGTTATCCCATTATTGTTGCATAACCCTGCCCACATGTCGACAGCTCATTCTCAGAGGGTCGGGTGTATAGCCTAAAGAATGGGATGAGACCTCGGGAGAATACAAAGAAGTTCAATTGTGTGGGGATGGGTGACAGGATACCTCCATCTTTGAGAAGTTTTGAAGAAGGAGAGGATAGTGAGTCTCAGGAAATATACCTCCATCTTACAGACTCTTTATGGTAAGCTGACCAGATCCATTCTCCTGGAACCTATAAGACCAGCTCCTGAGAAACAAAACTCCATAATCATGAAACAAAAAGTTGGTCTTGTGGTTCTGGAGCCCCAGACACCCCAAAAGTACTTCCACAATGCTGGCCTGCTCAAATATGGAATACTGATCTGGTCTTGGTTTGTCACTGAAGCCAATGCCCAAGAAATCAAGGGCAATCACTCAATGAAACCTCAGGATCAGACCTTCTCAAATCTTGTACCAGTCATAGTTGGATGTTGGAAAGCCATGTAAAAGTACAACTATTTCAGGACTTCCAACCATACCCACAGAGTCTTGGTAGAAGATGCATAGTCCCTTGTAGGTGAAAAATTTGCCTGACAACTTCCATGAGTGAAGAGCAGGAGAAAGTAGGGGTGGGGTTGGATATGCAGATAGGCCACAAGTAGGGGCACAGCCCATAGCCCCACCTGAACCCACCACTCCCTCATCCTAATTCAGGTAAGATCTGGGCTACAAGACTCCATGTTTGGGGGGCACATATTCTTTTCAATAATGCATGAGATGCATACAAACACTTTACATGTACTCATGTAAAAATAAATTACAGAAATTAAACGAAAATAAAAGGAGTTAAGAAGCATCAAAGAAATGCAGGCAATCAATGAGGTATTGTCCAAATGGCAAGGCTTCCCAGGGTGTTTTCTGTGAGAACTTTAAGGAACAGCAGATGCTATTGCTAATAAAAAAGAACTTGATTATGAAGAGATACTAGAAATTAAAATATGATGAAAGGAGCAAAGAAGCCTTACTAAACAGATTTTTTAACACTCCCATTTACAAATGAGGATACAAAAGTCACATTTGAGATATTAGCAATCAAACCTTCCTTAATCCGATGAAAGATTCAAGAAACATGTCAGTTTCTCTGAACTCCTATCATTAAGTCCTCCTGATCATAAGGAAGCTAGCAAACAAAGGCCAGAGAAAGAACCACACCCATTTCCTCCTCCATGTCCACAGGTGATATCCCAGGAATGTTCTTACTGGTTCATCCTGGGTCATCTTTCCGCACTTTGGGCCAATGACTGTGGCACAGGTGCTCCAAGTCCTCCAGTGGAGAAGCCAATGGTGAGTGGGTTATGAGCTACTCTCATTGAACACTCCAATCAACCAAGTAATGCATATTTGCAATATTTAGTAATGGCTTGTGTACTCAGATTACCAATATAGCTATAATTTTGATTACCAGTGTTTTATATAGATACTATTTGTCATTTATCCCTATTAGCTAATTCATTCTACTACCATTTCTATTTGCATCTCAGATCATCTTCCATTTTCCTAAATAAAATTTCTGAAATGCTCCTTTAATATGGTGTCAGTTAGTAGAAACACTACAAGTTATGACTTTTCTCATGTGTATTTCAGAGTTAAGATCTTAAGAGAGCCAACACTGAAATAGTATTCAGTATACAGGGCAATTAATCAGGATTAATAGCTGAGGAAGGGACCAGACATATATTAATCAACCTTCCTTGATCAAAATTGGATGTGGCTATCAGAGGAAGTCCCTGAGCTCAGGCAAGGAAGCTCTCTGTAGCTGAGGTAATGACGAAAAAGGCTAATGGCTGAGGACTGCCAGCTGACTGCACTCTAAGCAGCTGAAGGAGAGAGTCTGTCTTTGGGAGGGGGTTCTGGGTGGTCCATATTCATGTCTATCATAGGTTCACTATCAAATGATACTCTGGCCAGGTAGACAACAGTAGACTGACAGTTATTTTCTCTCAGCACTTGCTTTTGGCTTCCATTTCTTGATGAAAAGAGGGATGCTGTCACACTATTTGGTTTTCCATTTTTAGGCATCATGTCCTTTTGTCTGCTATCGTGCTCTTTATGCTTACGTCATAGGTTCACTACAATGTGTTCACATGTGCTTCCTGGATCCAAGATGTCATGGCTTCCCTAAATTCAGGGCTATTACCAGAAATTTTCATTTGACTTTTATTTTTCCAAAATTCACCCATGTTTCTGCTTCTGGAATGCCTATGAGGTGTACTTAATAACTACTTATTCCATTCCTTAAGTCTCTTTGCCTCTCTTTAATCCTATTTTTCTCTTTATCTTTCTATGAGGTGTTCTGTATTATTTCTTTCACTTGTCTTCTAGTTCACCAATTCTCTATCCAGGTATGTCTCCTTTGTTGTATAAAATTTCTTTAATCTTTTGTTCTAGTGGTTACAATGATTAAGTCTAGAAAACTCATTTAGCATATTTTTGATAATGATCTGCTTCTTCCTTATATGTTCTGTCATACATATACACACACATATATGTTAAACACATTTATTTTTTGTGTTGGCATTTGGTAATAATTCTGTGGTGGTTTCCATTCTGTTTTCTTGTTTGATTTTGCTGATGGAGGCTTGTTTTTGGATTATGTGCTTGTATTGAGGGAGATTATCTGCAGGAATCTTACAAAAGCCTTAATTAAGATTAAGCTCCTCCAGAAAGGATTATTGTATATTTTCCATTTGATTGGGTTGCCACCAGGAATTATTTGGATCATGCTGATAGTGTTAATTTGAACACCAGGGCTACACTAGAACACTCGTGTGATTGCAAATTCTCAGAGACTTTTTTCCTTCACTCAGAGCTAAGGACTGGGAATAGAATTTTTCTTGGCATGTCCTATTCCCAATGGAAAAAAATAAAGTTTTCACACAGAATGTAGTCATTCAAGCACCATATCATGCAATGCTGAGTATTTAATGTGATGGGTCTTATTTTGTCAGGCCAATAAAAGGTAAAATAGGTAAAAATAAGTAAAAATTAAAAAAAATCTGAACAAATAGCCTAAGTTAAAATACGTGGTCAGAATCAAGGAAAGTCATTTTAATACTATTAATTTGTACAACTCTTCTCTGACTTGATTGAAGTGGCAGGAGATTTCCACTTGCAGGTCTGAACTCATATCCTTCTCATTATGATTAAAAGCATACAACTAATCAAACAAAGAAGCAAACAGCAGGTAAAGTATACCAGATTCCGCCTCCATTTTTGAGACTGAGTACCTGGTAAGACTCTTACAGTTCAGCCTGACACACCTGAGTGTGCATTGGGCCCATGGCTGTAAGTCAGCGCCTACACACATCCCTGATTGGCTAACTCAGAGCTGAGTGTGGCTTGAGTTGCTTTGACTGGATGCCTCCATCATCCACATGATGCCAGTGTGCTAGTCATTAAAGTTTGCATTATCCACAGGAAAGATTACAGACTTGGAAGGAATAGAATCAGATAAATCTGGGCAACTTAGAATAGGAACTCCAGTTACTAAGGAGCCTGTAATAGGCTGAACTTTTAGATTTAGCAATTTCTGTACTGAGTTTGGATTCTCCCTTCAGTTTTTCAATGAATTCTATAACAAGGGTAATGTTGAGTAAGTTTGAGTAGCGTATGTTTGATTATTAGTACTATTGCCCCAGGACTGTTGTTTATAATTTGTTATTTAAGCAATAAATCTATTTCTCTCAATCTTTACTCTTAACCACACCATTAGAGAATTATTAACTACGCCATTAGAGAATGAATGCTTACCAGAGGCCCTTTGTCATCAATCACCTTTTGAAGTGAAGAATCAGATGTACTCACTTCCCCTTCTTGTCTTCAACACCCATTTTCCCTAGCTATACCTTGGATTTCATATCTGTCACTCACCCTTGCAATCCCAGTCTTAATAGTCTATATGGTGCCTATACAACATTGTTTTACTCATGTTCCTATTTGATTTCTGAAATTACGGATAAAAAAAATTTTCAATTTTTGTAGATTTTCCAGATTTGTCTCTTTGTTTGGTTGAAAATATCATCCTTCATAGGGGCATTTACTAATTATATTAAAAGTACAAATGCCATTCTTAAAATATTGACCAAATATTGGTCTAAAGGAAATCCTAATCAGTTTCCAAGGATTGAAATCAAGTATCTTGGTTTTCACAGTGATAAGAAGACAGAAAAATTAAAATACAATAAAATTAAGCAGAATTCAAAGAGCCTTGAGTAAGAGAAGGGTGAATGAGATCACCTTAGTTCTCTAATGAGAGCACATATAGTCGGTATCATGGAAGAGGTACCACAAACGCCCATGTATAGCTCTGGTTTCATATCTCAGGTGAGTTGAATCATGTGGCCCCAACTTCATACCATGTAGTCCTAACTCCAAGTACCTCAAATAGGATTATATTTGGAGACAGGGTCCATAATGAGGCAATCAAATTAAAATGTATTCTTTAGCATGGACCCTAATCCAAACGACCCTTTTCTATATAAACAGGGAAAATGTGAACACCGAGACATGTCTATGGAAAAGACAATGTAAAACTACAATGGGAGAAGTCAACCATGTAAGATTTTAGGGGATAGGCCGGGAATACATCCTTTCCTTACACATCTCAGCAGGAATCAACATGGCCCACAACATACTGATTTAGATTTCTAGCCTCCAGAAATGTAAGACAACACATTTCTGTTCTTTAAGCTCCCCAGTGTCTGGTACTTTGTAATGATAGACCTAGAACACACTAACACAGATTTGGGTTCTGGAAGTAGAGTCAAATTGTAACAAGGAATTAATAATGTGGGAGTGGCTTTGAGATTGGGTAATGAGTAAAGGTGGCAGAGTTTTGAGGTGTATGACAGAACAAGTCAAGATTTCTTAAGGGACTGTTGGGTGAAATATGGACATTAAATGTACTTCAGGTGAGGGCTCACACAGAAAAGAGGAGAGCTGTGGAGAAAGACTCTATCATCTCAGAGAATACATAGAGCATCATAAAAAATATGTTGCTAGAAATATGAGTATCAAGGGTACTTCTAGTGAGATAACAGATGGAAATTAGGAACATGGTATTGGAAACTTGCAAAATGGCCATCCTTGTTTAAAAGTGGCATGGCATTTAGTTGAACTGTGTTCTAGTATTTTATGAAGAATAAAACTTTTACATGATAAACTGGGACAGTAAACTGAGGAGATTTCTAAGCACAGTGTTGAAGGCATGGCCTGGTTTCTCCTTGCTGCTCATAGTAAATGCCAGAGGAGAGACATAAATTAAAGAAAGTACCATGAAACAAAAAGAAACTAGCATGTGATGATTTGCAATTGTCTCACCCTATCCAGATAGCCTGCTTTTTTAAAAAAGGGAACAGGGTGTGGCTAGAAAGCTATCAGTTGGGAAGTCAGGCATGTGAGAAATGTGGGTAAAATCAAACATCTCATCAGTAGCCAGAGAGATGGTTGTTGAAAACGTGAGTGGAGGACACTCCTGTGTGATGGCTTTAACACCTTGAATTGCAGGGAAAGCCAACAGTGTTTGATTCTGAAATTTTAATATCAGTAGAAATGTGGACTACTAGTATTAAAGGAGAAACAGATGGGACAAAATGAAGGAAGACTGTTGTACTACTGGGATTCTATAGACAAAGAAGAGGGCCTACAGATGTATCTAGCTGGGAACATACATTATCCCTCAGAAAAGGGGCAAATGACCCCAAAGTAGGTTCAGAGGTTGGCAGAGCTGCCACTGCCACTAGGAACCCAGAGGTGCAATGCCAAGGGATAGAGCCATCTCCTCCCTCATTCCTGAGACCAAGGTCATCTCCTGAGTTCCAAATGTTAGGGCTACCTAAGTTGTTCAGAAGAATGTACTGTAGCAACCCTGGGTGGGTGGGAGGCCACCAATTACCATGGCTAAGAATGTGAAGCTGCCACCCCATGGGATCAGAGGTCAGAACCTAGAGCCAAAAAGGATATTTTTTCAAACACTATGATCTAATGTAATTTTCATTCATATGTGGAATTTAAGAAATGAAACAGATGAATACAGAGAAAAAAGAGGTAAACCATAAAACACTCTTAACTACAGAGAACAAACTGAGGGTTGCTGGAGGGGAAGTGGGTGGGGGATGGGCTAGATGGGTGATGGGTATTGAGGGAGAGCACTTATTGTGATGAACACTGGGTGTTATATGTAAGTGATGAATCACTAAATTCTATTCCTGAATCTAATATTATACTATATGTTAACTAACTGGACTTTAAATAAAAACTTGAAACAAAAAGAAAAGTTTCCTTCCTAGGATCCAAGTTTGCTCTTGACACATGAAACCTTGTCTCCCTTTTCAATTTCTCGATTTTAAAATAGTGATGTCTATCTTGTGCCTATCCAGCCATTGTATTTGGGAGCAGATAACTTGTTGACTGTGTTCACACATTCTCACTTGGAAAAGAATATTGCCTCAGCATTAATCATAGCTGGAAATGCACCCATATCTGATATAGGATATTTCAGTTAGATTTCTCCTTAGCATTGGTGCTGGAATCAGTGAAGACTTTTGTTGACTTTTACATAGAAGAATGTATTGTGCACATTGGGACATGAATTTTGGAATTCAAGTGGGCTATTATGGATTGAATTTTGTGCCCTAAACTTGATATGTTGTATTCCTGACCCACTTCAAATGTGACCTTATTTGGTAATAGAGGCTTTACTGAGGTAATTTTGTTCAAGTGAAATCATTAGGGTAGGCTTCATCCAATATGACTGTTGTCCTTATAAAAAGGGGAAATTTGGAGTCACAGGCACACAGGGAAGATCATATGAGCATATATTGTGAAAACATGGCTATTTTAAGCCAAAGAGAATGGCCTGTAAAAGATGTATCCTCATAACCCTGAGACTCACCCAACCACGTAACACACAATGGTAAACTTGAAGTACTTAGGGGTATAAGGCAATAAATTATATGTTACTTAATTTGACCAGTTCCTGATATTTGGTTTTGCATTCTTAGAAAACTACTACAATATCCTGAAAACACCAGACTCAAAAAATGTAAATAATCAAGCAAAAGAAAAACAACAGGTAAAAAATACAGCTGCTTCCTCCTCAATCTCCAACATGGGGCAACAAGGAAGTCTCTTATTGGCTCACCTCGGGATATCTCCTCACACATCTGGCCAACAGCTGTGGTTCAGAGGCTGTAGGTCCTTCATTGGCTGACCCAGATAAGTGTGGTGCTTGAGCTACACTGACCAGACACTCCCACCATCCCTATGATGAGGTGTTGCAAGTCACAAAATTTTTGAGTTTTTCAAAATCAAAAATTTTTGGCCTGAAAGAAAGAGACCCAGAGAAGTCTGAGTGAATGAGAGCAGTAACTTTAGTTTCTAGGGAGCCTAAATAGGTTTTTTGAACTTTCGGATTTAGATAATTCTGTACTTATTTTGAGTCCTTACTTATGCTTTTCGATGAACTGCACAATATGAGTAGTGTTGAAACAAATTGGACTTGGGTATACATGTGCTATTAATACTATTTTCCCCTGTTGTTGTTTATAATTTGTTAGTGAAGCAGTAGCCCTTCCCTTATATCATCTTCTCAGTAACCACAGCATTAGATCATGATTGCTCACTAGGTACATTTTTCCTCAATCACCCACTGAAGAGAATAAACAGGTATACACACTTCCCACTCTGCTCAACCACATCAAACCCCATTTTCCTTTCTGCTTTCCAGATTTCCTATGTCACTCACACTTGCACTCCCAGTCATCCATCCAGAGCCCAATGATACTGCATTAAATGTTGTTTTACTAGTGTTCCCACTTAATTTCTGAAATTACAAATGCAAGAACCCATAGCCCAGGCATGCATACACACACACACACACACAAATATCTTAATGGAATCAAGTTCTTAAAATGACTTTTTACACAATACAGATTAAGAGAGAAGATGGCAGCAGCATAGGAAGATCCTAGGTTTGCCTCGTCCCATGAGTACATCTAGATAACTATCAAATCAACCTAAATACCCCCAGAAATCAACCTAAAGACTGGAAGACCAAACTGTACAACTAAAGGCAGAGAAGAGGCCACAGAATGGTGTGGAGAAATGGTTTGGGAAAGAAATGGACTGTGGCTGCTGCAGTATGGAGGGAGCCAGAGTTAGAGAGAAAGGTGAGAGACAGTCTAGCACACAGGGATGCCCACACGGGGAAGATGCATCCCCATGGCAATTGGCTTGGAAAGCAAGAGGGATTGAACTTTGTGAGTTTTGGCAACCAGCAGGGCTTAAAGCCTGGAGTTTCAAAGGTCACTGGGCTTGGCTCAGGGAGAGCCCAGAGGACATTGGGGCTACTCTTGGAGAAAAGGCAGCGCAAACAGCTCACAAACACACAGCATGGAAACATCAATGTGAATAGCACCGGGAGCACACAGTGCAGAGGTTATTTACTAATCTCAGAGTGTGTCCCACAGAGGCAGCATTCATAGAGAGAATTCTCCAGGAAAAAATAAAGACAGGCACCACTTCCCTCCCTGACCCCTCAGCATAAGCATAGGGCCACATGTAAGAACCAGCATAGTGATGACCCTGCTATCTAATTGCTTAAATAAAGCCCTAGCTCCCCACCACACTCTAGTGGAACCAACATTCCCAGTCATGCTTGCCTCAATCCCAGCATGGTGGGCCCTCTCACCCAGAACACTGGCCCAGACCCTTGCCAACAGCATGTATCCTGAATCGAGAGTTTTGCAGGGCCTCAGTTCCGGTGTCAGTGATGACAGGTCTCATTTCATAAACAGACAAGAGCACACCAACTTAAAACTCACCAAATTCAGGCCAGGGACCAAACACTGCCCACAAGAGGCAAAGAGAACCTCTGCAGATGACTGCACTGAAGGATAAAGTGGCCAGGACATAACAGCAGAGGACATAACTTTGGAGACACTCCTTGAAGCACCAGGTCCTGGGGAACAGGGCACATAACACTGCAGGGTACTATAGGACCTCTTCTTCATAAGACCATTACCCTCAAGAATAGGAGATACAGCTAACTTTCCTAACACACAGAAAACAGGCACAGAGACTTAGACAAAATGAGAAGACACAGGAATTTGTTTCAAATGAAATAACAGGAAAAGGCCATGGCCAGAGATCTAAGCAAAACAGATATAAGTAACATGCCTTATAGAAAATTTAAAGTAATGATCATAAAGATAATCACTGGTCTTGAGAAAGGAGTGCAAGATGTCAGTGAGACCTGTAACACAGAGATAAAAAATTACATAACAGAGATAAAGGGCTCAATAAATGAAATAAGAAACATGTTTGATGGAATGAACAGCAGGCTGGAAGAAGCAGAGGAACAAATTAGTGACCCAGAAGACAGAGTTATGGAAAGTAATCAAGCTGAATGAAACAGAGAAAAAGCCATGAAAAATGAGAATAGACTTAGGGAACTC
Source organism: Phoca vitulina (assembly GCF_004348235.1). Classification (NCBI taxonomy): domain Eukaryota; kingdom Metazoa; phylum Chordata; class Mammalia; order Carnivora; family Phocidae; genus Phoca; species Phoca vitulina. Next base: position 8,060,346 of record NW_022589772.1, on the reverse strand, counting down.
AGTGATTCCACCAGATGTAATAACATTCATATTATAGGAATCCCAGAAGAAGAAGACAGAGAAAAGGGGGCAGAAAATTTATTTCAAGAAATTATGGTTGAAAACTTCCCTAATCTGGGGAAGGAAACAGATATCTAGATCCAGTAGGCACAGAGAACCCCTAAAAACTCAACAAAAGCAAATCCACACCAAGACATATTATAATTAAAATGGCAAAATGGGGGCGTTTGGGTGGCTCAGTCAGTTAAGTGACCGACTCTTGATTTCAGTTCAGGTCATGATCTCAGGTCCTGAGATTGAGCCCCATGTCATGTCAGGCTCCATGCTCAGCAAGGAGTCTGCTTGAAGATTTCTCTCCCTCTGCCACTCCCCCTGCTCATGCTGTCTCTCTTTCTGTGTCTCTAAAATACATAAATAAATCTTAAAAAAAGAAAAATGAAAATGAAAACACTAATTCTAAAAGATATATGCACCCCTATGTTTTTGCAGCATTATTTATAATAGCCAGGATATAAAAGCAGGCAAAGTGTCCATTGCTGGATGAATGGATAAAGATGATGTGGTGTATATATATACAATGGAATATTACTCAGCCATAAATAAGAATGAAATCTTGCCATTTGGGACAACATAGGTAGACATAGAGGGCATTTGCTCAGTGAAATAATTCAGGAAGAGAAAGACGTATATGTATGATTTCACTTATATGTGGAATCTAAAAAACAAACAAATAGAAACAGACTCATAAATACAAAGAACAAATGTGGTTGTCAGAGAGGAGGGGGTTGGAGGATTAGTAAAACCAGCAAAGGGGATTAAGAGGTATAGACTTTCAGTTAAAAATAAGTAAGTTATGGAGATGAAAAGTACATCACAAGGAATATAGTCAATAATATTGTAATAACATTGTATGGTGGCAGATGGTGACTACACTTATAATGGTGAGCACTGAGTAATGTACAGAGTGGATGAATCACTATGTTCTATGCCTGAAACTAATATAACATTGTATATCAACTATATTTCAATAAAAAATTTTTAAAAATCATAATCCAAATATATGTTGTTTATATGAGACTCACTTGAAATACAAAGACACAAGTAGGTTGAAATTGAAATGATAGAAAATATTTCCTCATCAAATAGTAGCAAAAAAGTGATGGGGTAGCTATACTAATACTAGACACAAAAGACTTTAACCCAAGGAGTTTTGCAATAGGCAAAATGAACATTAGGTATTGATGAAACCGACTATCCAGCAACATATAACAATTATAAACATATATGCAACTAACAACAGAACCTCAAAATACAAGAGACAAAATTTGACAGAACTGAGGAGTGAAATAGACCATTCTATGATAATATTTGTAGACTTCAAACCCACTTTCAAGAGTAATTAGAACAACTATTCAAAACATTAATGAGAGAACTTAAACAATAAATCAAGAGACCTAATAGACATATACAGAACATTCCACCCAACAGCAGCAGAATGTATAATCTTCTAAAGTGCACATAGAACCTTCTCCAGGATAGACCATATTGTAGGTCTAAATAATTTTTCAAAAGTCAAAATCATACAAAATATCTTCTTTGATCACAAAAGAATTAACTAGAAATAAACAGGAGTTAAAATTAAAAATTCACAAATATGTGATAATTAAGCAATATACTCAAAAACCAATGAGTAAAATAAGAAATCACAAGGGGAATTAGAAACTATGTTGAGATGAATTAAAATTAACATACAACATATCAAAACTGATGAGATGCAGCAAAAATTGCTCATTGGGAAATTTAAAGCTGCAATTCCCTACACTGAAAACAAGAGAGATCTCAGGTCAATAATCTAACTTTATTCATTAAGGACTAGAAAAAGAGCAAATTAAACCGAAATATAGCAGGAAAAAAGGAAATAATAAAGATTAGGGCAGAGGTAAATTAAATAAAGAATAGAAAAATAATGAAGACAATCAATGTAACCAAAAGTTGGTTCTTGGAAAAGATGAACAAAATTGGCAAGCCTTTAGCTAGACTAACAACAAAAATAACAGAGAAGATTCAAACTCTAAATCAGATATGTGAGACCATTACCATAAAGCAGACAGAAATTAAAGGATTATCAGAGAATACTATAAACAAATGAATGCCAACAAATAACAACCTAGATGAAATAGACAAATTTCCAGAAACACATGAACAGAGTCAAAAATAAATGGAAAATCTGAACGGAACAAGTAGAGCCACTGAACTGGTAACCACAAGCCTTCAAAGAAAAGCCCAGGACCAGTAGGACCAGATGGTTTCACTGGTGAATTCAACAAACATTAAAAAAGAATGAACATCGATAGCAGGAGGGGAAGAATGAAGGGGGGAACTAGGAGGGGGAGATGAACCATGAGAGACAATGGACTCTGAAAAACAAACTGAGGGTTCTAGAGGGGAGGGGGGTGGGAGGATGGGTTAGCCTGGTGATGGGTATTAAAGAGGGCACGTTCTGCATGGAGCACTGGGTGTTATATGCAAACAATGAATCATGGAACACTACATTAAAAACATTACATTAATTTTAATGTAATGTATGGTGATTAACATAATAATAATAATAAAAAAAGAATGAACATCAATTCTTCTCAAACTCTTCCCAAAAATTGCAAGAAGAGGGAATACTTCCTAATTCTTTCTATGAAGCCAGCATTATCCTGATATGAGAGCTAGATGAAACACAAGAAAATAAAATTATAGACCAATATCCTTTATTAATATAAATGTAAATCCTCAAAAAAATAGAAACCAAATCCAGCAGCAGCATATCAAAAGTGAGATTTATTCCAGGAATGCAAGAGTTGTTTGATATGTAAAAATCAATCAGTAGTATACTACATAAATATGCCTACTTTTGCCATTTCTATTCACCATTGGACTGGGAACTCAGATATTAGAAGAGAAATAATAGGCATCCTGATGGGTGAAAAAAAAGAAGTAAAACTATGTTTGCATATGACATGATGTTATATATTTAAAAAACTAAACAATTCACAAATAAAACTATTAGAGCTGATAAAAGAATTTAGCAGGTGGCAGAATACAAGATACACACAAAAATCAATTTTATTTCTATACACTAGCAATGTGCAATCTAGAAAGGAAATTTAGAAAGCAATTCCATTTTTAAAAAGATTTTACTTATTTATTTGTGTGAGAGAGAGAGAGTACAAGCAGGGGGAGCAGAAAGCAGAGGGAGAAGCAGGCTCCCCACTGAGCAAGAAGCCTGATGCTGGACTTGATCCCAGGACCCTGGGATCATAACCTGAGCTGAAGGCAGACACTTAAAAGGCAGACATTTAACCAACTGAGCCACCCAGGCATCCCTGAAAGCAATTCCATTTACAATAGCATCAGAAAGAACAAAACTCTTTTTTAAAAAAAGATTTATTTATTTTAGAGAGAGAGAGACAGAGAGAGAGCGAGTGAGCGCGGTGGGGAGGAGCAGAGGGAGAGAGTCTCATGCAGACTCCACACTGAGCATAGAGTCCAATGTGGGGCTATATCTCATGATCCTGAGATCATGACCTGAGCTGACACCAAGAGTTGGAGGCTTAACAGACTGCACCACGCAGGTGCCCTGGAAAGAATAAAATTCTTAGGATTAAACTTGACCAATGAAGGACAAAATTTGTGTACTGAAAACGATAAAACATGGCTGAACTAAATGAGGCCTAAATAAAAGGAAGGACATCTAAATTCATGGATTGGGAAATAATATTGTTAAAATGGCAATTGTCCCTAAATTAACCTACAGACTCTATGCAATCCTTATAAAAATCTTGTGACCATTTTTGTAGAAATGTGCAAGCTGGTACTAAAATTCATTTGGATTTATAAGTAACCCTAAATAACTAAAACAATCTTGATAAAGAAACAGGACCATGACCTAAAGTGGCTTAAACAAAAGAACCGTACTGCCTAATACAACAGAAAGTCTAGATGTAAACTTCAGGTATGGTGTGATCAGGGCTCTGGATCTACTAAGCTTTAATTTGGCTCCCCTCATGGGCACAAGATGTCTTCCAGAAGAACCGAGTTACTGAGTTAAAAATACTTTCATGTTCATGTACAGTTGGAAATAAAGAGAAGCTTCCCAGGGGAGAAAAAGAAAAAGAAAAACAAACATGGAGGATTCATATTTCCCAATTTTAAAACTTATGACAAAGCTACAGTAATCAAAGCACTATGGTGCTGGCATAAAGACAGACATATAGATCAGTGGAAAAGAATGGGAATTCAAAAATAAACCCATACATTTATGGTCGACTGATTTTCAACAAGGGTGCCAAGACCATTTAATGGGAAGAAATAGTCTCTTTAACAAATGGTGCTAAGACAAATGCATATCAAATTGCAAAAGAATAAAATCTGACCATACCTCACACCGGATACAAAAATTAACTCAAAATAGGACAGAGTTAAACACATGAACTCTTACATGAGAATATAGGAGTATATGTTCATGGCCTTAGATTTGGCAATGGTTTCTTAGATAAGACACCAAAAGCACAAGCAATAAAAGAATTAAAAAAATGGTCTTCATCAAAATTAAAAACTTTTGTGTATCAAAAGTCACTATGAAGGAAGTGAAAATGCAACCCACAGAATAGGAGAAAATATTTGCAAATCATATATCCTATAAGGTGACCAGCTACCATACTGAATCATCTCACTGAATAAACTCGGGAGTGATATAAGGAACTCATGAATAACAAAGATATTTTTATCACTTGGGAAATTCCAAGGGTTTTACAAGCTCTAGGCCAGGTAAGTGGGACAGATACAAGGCAAATTTTTTATATACAACACCTATGTAAAATTTAAGAAAACATGTAGTAGTCTACATGCTGAAAATTACAAAATTCTTGTGGAAGAAATCAAAGACCTAAATCAATGGAGAGACATACAAAGAGGTTTGTGAGATGGAAGAATCAACATAGTAAAGAGGTCAGGTCTCTCTAAAGTGACCATAGGTTAATGCAATTCCTATACATATACCACAGAATTGTATACTAAAATCGTGAATTTGTGGGCATTATCATGTGTGTGAACATGTAGATGTGTGTTAGTAAATAGTGAGCATATTTATATTTGTGAGCTTGTTAATGTGCAAGTGTGATTGCAAGTGTGAGTGTGGGTAAATGATGATAATGTGGAACAGTATTTAGTGTGTGAATGGATTGTTAAACATGTTTGTGTGAATGAATACGAGTGTGAGCAAATTAACCTTGAGTATGCTCATGTGGGTCAATGAATGTCTCAATATATTGATGTATGTGAGTAACTACATGAATGACTTCATTTATGTAAGTATATTTAGGTGTGTAGGTGAATAAGGATTTTCATGTATGTGTTATATGTAAGCAGGTTAGTTTATTTGTGAGTGAATGTGTAAGCATGTGTATTATGTTAGTGTGTGTGAGAGTAAGCTTGTGAGCACACCCATGCGAGTGAGTGAATGTGTGAGCATGGGCATGTTTATCAGTATGCCTGTGTGAGACTGAAAGCATAAACCTCTTCACATGTGAAAATATGTAAATGTGACTTTGTATTTAAGTGAATGTACATTTTAGTATATATGACTGAATTTGTTAGCATGTGCAAGGATATTAGCATGTTTGTATATGTGAATGTATAAGCATGTCCACTTATTGAATTTGTTAATGTATATTTGTAAAAGTGAATATGTGAGCATGGTCATGTGAGTGTATCTATGTGTATGAGTGAACGTGGGGAGCTTTATGGTAAATCTGAGCATGTTCATTTGTGACCAAATACATGAGAATGTCTCTGTGAGTTAATGTGTGTGAGGGAATGTATGTGTGCATGTATATGAGGAATATGTGTGTGTGTGAATTTTTGTGCATGCCCATGTAAGTGATTATGTGTGAAATTGTGAGTGTAAGTAGATGTGACAATGTATGTAAATGAATTTGTGAGCAATTCATGTGGGTGAGTAAGTGAATATGAAAGCAAGTTTGTATGAATGAGTGATGCATGAGCATGTTGTTGTAAGGGACTGAATGTGTAAGCATGTGGGTGTGAGTGTATATGCATCTGTGTGTGTGAATAATTTGTGAGCAAATTTGTGTACATGTGTGATAGGGCGATCAATTTATTTTTCTCTTTTTTATTCTATTTTATTTTCTTGTAGTTTCAAGTTTTTATTTAATTTCCAGTTAGTTAGCATACAGTGTAATATTAGTTTCAGGGTGTAGAATTTAGTGATTCATCACTTACATAAAACACCCAGTCCTCATCACAAGTGCCCTCCTTAATACCCATCACCTGTTTAACCCATCCACCCGCTCAGCTCCCCTCCAGCAATCCTCACTTTGTTCTCTATAGTTAAGAGTCTGTTTCCTGGTTTCCCTCCCTTTTCCCCTCTATGTTCATCTGTTTCGTTTCTTAAATTCTACATATGAATGAGATAATATGGTATTTGTCTTTCTCTGACTGACTTATTTCACTTAGCATAATACACTCTAGCTCCATTTATGTCATTGTAAATGACAAGATTTCATTATTTTTAATGGCTGAGTAATATTCCATTGTGTGTGTGTGTGTGTGTGTGTGTGTGTGTGTGTGTGTGTGTGTGTGTGTGTATTCCATTCCATATATATACCACCTCTTCTTTAACCATTCATCAGTCAATGGACATTTGGGCTCTTCCAATAATTTGGCTATTATTGATAATGCTGCTATAAACATCAGGGTGCATGTATCCCTTCAAATCAGTATTTTTGTAAACTTCAGGTGTATACCTAGTAGTGTAATTGTTGGATCATAGGGTACTTCTATTTTTAACTTTTTGAGGAACCTCTGTACTGTTTTCCAGAGTGGCTGTACCAGTTTGTATTCCCACCAACAGTAATAAGAGGGTTCCCCTTTCTCCACATCCTCACCAACATTTGTTGTTTCCTGTGTTGTTAATTTTGGCCATTCTGACAGGTATGAAGTGATATCTCATTGTAGTTTGGTGGGGTTTTTTTTGTTTGTTTCAAGTTTTTATTTAAATTCCAGTTAGTTAATATATAATCTAATATTGGTTTCAGGAGAAGAATTTAATGATTCATCACTTATATATAACACCCAGTGCTCATCACAAGTGCCCTCCTTAATACCCATCACCCATTTAGCCCATCCCCTGCCCACCTCCCCTCAGTCAACCCTCAGTTTGTTCTCTCTAGTTAAGAGTCTCTTATGGTTTGCCTCCCTCTTTTTCCCCCCTTCCCCTATGTTCATCTGTTTTTTTTCTTAAATTCCACATATGAGTGATATCATATGGTATTTGTTTTTCTCTAACTTGTTTCCCCTAGCATAGTACACTCTAGGTCTATCCATGTTGTTGCAAATGGCAAGATTTCATTCTTTTTGATGGCTGAGTAATATTCTATTATATATTTATATGTATATATTTATATATATATATATATATGTATCTCATATCTTCTTTATCACTTTCATCAGTTGATGGACATTTAGGTTCTTTCTATAATTTGGCTGTCGTAGATAATGCTGCTATAAACACTAGGGTGCATGTGTCCCTTCAAATCTGTATTTTTGTATCCTTTGGGTAAATACACAGTAGTGCAATAGCTGGATGTAGGGTAGTTCTATTTTTAACTTTTTGAGGAAACTCTATACTGTTTTCCAGAGCGGCTGTACCAGTTTGCATTCCCACCAACAGTGTAAGAGGGTTCCCCTTTCTCTACATCTTCACCAACACCTGTTGTTTCCTGTGTTGTTAATTTTGGCCATTCTAACAGGTGTGAGGTGATAGCTCATTGTAGTTTTGATTTGAACTTCCCTGATGATGAGTGATGTTGAGCATCTTTTCATGTGTCTCTTAGCTTTCTGGATGTCTTCTTTGGAAAAAATGTTTATTCATGTCTTCTGCTCATTTCTTAACTGGATTATTTGGTTTTTGGGTGTTGAGTTTGATAAGTTCTTTATTGATTTTGGATACTAACCCTTTATCAGATATGTCATTTGCAAATATCGTCTCCCATTTTGTTGGTTGCCTTTTAGTTTCATTGAGTGTTTCTTTTGTAGTGCAGAAGCTTTTTATCTTGATGAAGTCCAATAGTTCATTTTTGCTTTTGTTTCCCTTGCCTCAGGAGACACGTCTAATAAGAAGTTGCTATAGCCAATGTCAAAGAAGTTGCTGCCTGTGTTGTCCTCTAGAATTTTGACAGTTTCCTGTCTCAATTTAGGTCTTTCATCCATTTTGATTTTTAGTATGGTGTAAGAAAGTGGTCCAGTTTCATTCTTCTGCATGTTGCTGTCCAGTTTTCCCAACACCATTCGTTGAAGAGACTATTTCCCATTGGATATTCTTTTGGGCTTTGTCAAAGATCAGTTGAGCATATAGTTGTGGGTCCATTTCTGAGTTTTATATTTTGTTCCATTGACCTATGTGTCTATTTTTGTGCCAGTGCCATACTGTCTTGATCGCTACAGCTTTGTAATAGAACTTGAAGTCCGGAATTGTGATCCCTCCAGCTTTGCTTTTCAGGATTGCTTTGGCTATTCAGGGTCCTTTGGGGTTCCATATAAATTTTAGGTTTGTTTGTTATATCTATGTGAAAAACATTGGTGGCATTTTGATAGGGATTGCATTAAATGTGTAGACTGCTTTGGGTAGTATAGACATTTTAACAATATTTGTTCTTCCAATTCATAAGCATGGAATGTCTTTCCACTTCTTTGTGTCATCCTCAATTTCTTCCATCAGTGTCTTAAAATTTTCAGAGTACAGATCTTTTACTTCTTTGGTTAGGTTTATTCCTAGGTATCTTATGGTTTTGGGTACAAATGGGATTGATTCCTTGATTTCTCTTCCGGCTGCTTCATTATTAGTGTATAGAAATGCAACAGATTTCTGTATGTTGATTTTGTATCCTGTGACTTTACTGAATTCGTGTATTAGCTCCGGCAATTTTTTGGTGGAGTCTTCTGGGTTTTCTACATAGAGTATCATGTAGTCTACAAATAGTGAAAATTTGACTTTTTCATTGCTGATTTGGATGCCTTTTATTTCTTTTTGTTTTCTGATTGGTGAGGCTAGGACTTGTGGTATTATGTTAAATAACACTGGTGAGAGTGGACATCCCTGTCTTGTTTCTGACCTTAGGGGAAAAGCTCTCAGTTTTTCCCCACTGAGGATGATATTGACTGTGGCTTTTTCATATAGGGCCTTTCTGATGTTGACATATGTTCCCTCCATCCTTACTTTGTTGAGATTTTTTTTAGCAAGAATGGATGCTATACTTTGATAGTGTGATCAATTTAATGTGAGTCATGGAATGTGTGTGTTTTCGTGTATGTGAGCATGTTTTTGTGTTTGTGTAAGAGAAGTGTGTTAGCATGTATGTCAGTATATAGTGAGCATATTTTTACATGTATACATGTTAATGGGAGTGTGAGTGGCTATGAGTGTATGCAAATGATTTTGTGGGAAGGTATCTCTGTGTGAGTGAATTTGTGGGTATGCCTGTGTGTCAGTGAATGGATAAGCATGCAAATATGTAAACATATTAATGTTAAGTAAGCTCATGTGTGAGTGAACTGTGGGTGTGGTAACACATGTGGGTTAATGTGTGAGTATATTTGTGTGTGAGAGTGTATGTGGGCATTTTCACGTAAAGAGCATTTACTTGAGTATATTTATGTATTTAAGTGAGTGTGTGTTTGTGTGATTGAGCATATGCAAGTGTGTCTATGAATATGAGTAATCTCTGAGCATGGTCATGTGAGTGAGAGATTACATGAGCATGTGAATGTATGTGACCATGTCCCTTATTAGGATGGATTTGTAAGCATATATATTAGTATGAGCTTGTTCATGTTTGAGTGTATTTATGTGTGAATATGTGCATAGGTATGTGACTGTATCTACGTGTCTGAGCAACTGTATGAGATCATGGAAAGCATGAACATATTATTTTGAATGTCTGAGCATGTCCTTATTTGGGAGTATGTTAATGTATGTGCATGAAGGAATACGTGTGTGAAAAAGCATATGTAAATGTGCCTTGTGTATGTGTGAATGTGTGAGCATATTCATGTGAATGGGACAAAATGTGAGGCAGTTAGTGTCAGTGGGCAAGCCCATTTTGAGATGACATATTTGAATTTGTTCATATCCAAAAGTAGGCTAATGTATAATATTTGCATGTGGAAGTAAATTTTTTGTGTGAAAGTGTATACTTAAATTGCAATCATGTGTATAGGTATGATATTTGTGTGAGTTAATTTATATCATGTTCATCTGTGAGCTTGTTCATGTGTTAGCATATTTTTGTGAGGGAACTGTGAGCATGTAAGTGTATGTGAGTGTACCTATTTGTTGAAGTGTTTGACCTTCATGGCGAGTGCAAGCATGTTTGTGTGTGAGTGAACATGTGAGCATGTTGCTATTGTGAGCATGTTGGTGTATATGTGTAAATGAATATGGCTGTGAGCATTTGAGTGTGTATAACTGTGTCTCCTGTGTGTCAGTTTGTGAGCATGCATATATGACTGAGGAAATGCTTGAGCATTTCTGTGCCAAGTAGTGAATGCATCAATGTGTGCATATGAGCGTACCTATATCCAGGTATGTGAATAAACTTTGAGCATGTTTGGGTGAGTGAATGTGTGATCCTGTTTTATGAATGAGGGAATGTGTGATTTTGTGCATGTATGTGGGCATACGCACGTGTGTGATGGTGTATGTGTGAACCTGTTCATGGGTGTTTTGTGTGTAAATTTGTGGATTTAAGTGAATATTTGTGTGTGCTCAGCTGTGAGTGAATTTGTGAGCATCTGCATGTATGTTAGCATGTAGATAGGTGAAACTGTGTGTAACCATGTTTGTGTGAGTGAATGTGAATTTATTTACACATGTGGGTAAATGTGTGAGCTTCTTGGTGTAAGCATGTACATGTATGAGGCTATATATAAGCATGTTCCTGTTGTGAGTATATTAATGTGTTTGTAAGTAAACAGGTAAGTTGGGAGCATCTGAATGCCCAGACTTGTGACCCTGCATGAGAGAATTTGTGAACATGTTCAAATGATTGAGTGAATGTTTGAGCATGTTTGTGTGAAAGAATGAATGCATCAGTGTGTACATGTGAATGTATATTTCCACTAATGTGATTAACTTTGTGATTATGTTCATGTGAGTGAGTGAATATGTAATCTTACTATTGTAAGTAAAGGTGTAAGCAGGTTTCTGTGAGTGAATGAATGTGGGAGAATGTGGGTACTAACATATGTAAAGGTGTCTATGTATGAGTAAATTTGTGTACTCATTAATGTTTGATAGGTCTTATTGTGTTTGAATGCTTATGTAAACACTGTGTGCTTATATGTATGCATGAATTTGTTAACACATACATGGATGTTAGGTTCATGTGTGTTAGTGAATATGCATCACATTTTTCTGTAAGATTGTTAATATGTAGGTATATTTGTATGAATGAAGGTGATAGCACATGCATGTGAATGTGTTTGTGCATGAGAAAAATCTGTGAACATGTATGTATGACTCAATGTGTGCTGTGTAAATGAATCAGTGAACAAGAGCATGTACACAATTTTTTCTTTTTGTAAAATTTGATGAATATATTTTTCAGCATGTATACGCACTGATGATCAGTGAGCATATTTTACATAAGAGCATATAATTATATGACTGTGACTTGATGCATCAGCACATGTAAATGATTATATCTGGGGATATCAATATGTCTGAGGGAATTTTAAAGCATTTTTACATGTATGAGTGAATCTGTCAGAGTGTAGATACGTGTGAGTAAATGTGTGGATGACTTTGTAGGTGAGTATATTTGGGTGAATAAGTGAGAGTATTTTCATGTGTGTGAGCATGTTAGAGCAAATTTGTGTGAATGTTAAATGTGAGTACAGGGGCACTTGGGTGGCTCAGTAGGTCAAGCATCTGACTCTTGATTTCGATGCAGGTCATCATCTCGGGGTCGTGAGATTGAGCTCTGCATCAGACTCCATGCTCAGTAGTACACCTGCTTGAAATTCTCTCCCTCTCTATCTCCTTCTGCCCCTCCCTCCACTCACATGCATGCATGCCCTCTCTCTCTAAAATAAATAACTTTAAAGATGTGTGAGTACATGTGTGAATATGTCTATGAGTGTGAGTAAATAAGTTATCAAGTTCATAAGGATGGGTTAATGAGTAAACCTGTGTATGTGAGCATGTACGTGTGAGAGAGAATGTGTTACACCCTATGCATGGCTGAGAGTGTTTTACTGCAAGTATATTTATGTGCTGAAGTGAATTTTTGTGTGTGTTCATCTGTATGAGTAAATTTTGGAGTGTGTGGATGTATATGTATGTGTATGTAGGTGTATGTGTGTAGGTTTATGTGTGTTCATTTTGTGTGATCTTGTAAAAGTATGAGTATAATTGTGTGAAAGAAAGTATAAGCATGTGTATGAGTGAATGTGAGTGTATTTATGATGTGAACTTCTTGGCAAGTGTGAGGATGTCTGTACATGTGTGAATGAGTATATTTACATTGTGAATATAATTTGCACACTTAATGTATGTGCATATAAATTCAATGAATGTGTCTGTTGTGTGAACAAATTTGTGATTACGTGTGTGTAAGTGAATATGTGATAAAGCTCATGTGAGTGAATGAAGATATATGCATGTTTCATAAGTAAATGAATGGCTGTGTGTATATTCACAAGCATGTACATCCATAAGGATCATGTGAATCTGTACATGTCTGAGTATGTTAGAGTGACAATATTTGAATATTGAAATAAATATCTGTGTATGCTTAAGAGTATGCCTAAATTTGTAACCATGTGCATAGATGTTAGCATGTTCATTTGAGTGAGTAGTGTGTAATATATTTGTGTGAGATGGTTCACATGTTACTATATCTCTGTGAGTGAAATGTGGACATATGAGCATATCTTGTGTGAATCAATGGTTGTCTTCTTGGTGAGTGTGAGTGCATTTGTGTGCAAATAAATATATGAGCATGTTCCTGTTTGTCAACCAAGTGTGTGCATAAGTGAATACAAGATTGAAGCAGAGTGTATATATTTGTGTCCCTGTGTAAGTGAAATGGTGAGCATGCTCATGTGATTGGGTGAATGTTTGAGCAGTTTGTGTAATGTAGTGAACTTATCAGTGTGAGCATGTGAGTGTATCCAATGTATCTATGTTTTGGAGTAAATTTGTGAGCATGTTCATGCGAGTGACTGGATGTGGAATGTGTGATCATGCTAATGTAAATACATTAATTTGTGAACATACTTTTTCAAAGAGTAAATATGTGAGCATGCAAATGTGAATGTATGTATATCTATGTGTGATAAACTTGTTAGTATATTTATTTGAGTAAATTTTAAACATATTAATGTGAATGAGTGAATATGAGAGCATTTGAGCTTTTTTTTATGATTTTATTTATTTATTTGAGAGAGAGAGAATGAGAGACAGAGAGCATGAGAGGGAGAAGGGTCAGAGGGAGAAGCAGACTCCCTGCTGAGCAGGGAGCCCGATGCGGGACTCAATCCCGGGACTCCAGGATCATGACCTGAGCCGAAAGCAGTCGCCCAACCAACTGAGCCACCCAGGCGCCCGAGAGCATTTGGATATATGTGAGCATGCACATTCATGAAAAGAAATATGGGAATTTACATATTTGAGAGAGTATTATAGTGACAATACTGGAGTAGCAAGTGTTTTGTGTATCCATTTGTATGCATGAATTTGTGAGCATATGCATGGATATTAGTATATCTGTATGTGAGGATCATGTTCATTTGTGTGAACTTGTTAATGTGTGACTATATTGAGGGTTCAGTGAGTGTGAGTGTATTTGAGTGTATCTACATACAAATGTTTGAACTTCTTGGTGATTATGAGCATCTTTCTGTGTGAGTATATATGTGAGCATGTTCATGTGTGTGATCATTATGTGTGTGTAAGTGAATGTGTGAATGGGAGTATCTAAGTGTATATATTTGTGTCCTTATGTAAGTGAATTTGTGAGTATGTTTATGTGATTCAGTAAACATTTGAGCATATTTCTATGAAAGAGTGTGTCAGTGTGTGTATATCTTTATGTATGTGAATTTGTGAGGATGTTCATTTGAGTGTATGTATGATCGTGTTCACTTAAATGAATGAAGGTGTGAGCATATTTGTGTGAATGTGTGAGTATGCAGATGTGAATGTTTGTATGTTTATATGTATAATTTGTCATGATGTTAATTATAATCAGGTTAAGGTGAGTCAGTGAATGTGTGAGCATGTATATGAATATGAGCATGCACAATTGTGAAAGTGAATATGTGAACTTATACTTGTCACAGTGTGCTTGTGTGACTTGTTTGTTCAAGTAAATGTTGCTCTGTGTTTATGTGTACATGTGAATTTGTGAGCATGTGCATGAAAGTTAGCATGTTTGTGTGAGTGAATGAAAGTTTACTAGGTTCATTTTTGTGAACTTGTTAATGTGTGACCATTTGTGCGAGTAATATGTGAGTGTGTGAATGTGAGTGAATCTACCTGAGATTGAAAGTTTCAGCTTCATGATGACTGAGCCATGTCTGTGTGCAAGTATATGTTTAACCATGTTCCTAACTATGTGTATGTAAATTTGCATATAGAAGTGAATGAGTGATGGGTGCATCTGAGTGTATTTATTTGTGTCATTGTGTGAGATGATCTGTGAGCATACTCATATGATTGAATGAATGAGCATATCTATATGGAGAGAATGTGTCTATGTGTGAATGAGTGTATCTGAGTATGTCTATGTATGTGAGTGACTCCTTCTAAGCCAGCTGAGTGAGAATGCCCCATTATTCATATTCAAATCAAGTTTTCCATCCCTCCCCTTGATATCTAATCAAGTTCGACCCCCCTCCCCCAGTCCCTCTGGATACCTGTGTTAGGGTTATCCCAAGAAAGAGAACCAATAAATATACATATATAAAGAGAAAGATACAGATATCTCATATATCCGTATCTATAGATAGATATCTGTATCTTTATATTTATATTATAAATATTGGGATAAGACATCTATATATCTATATTAACATATAATCTAGAAATAGATATCTAGATATCTATACATTTTATATATATCCTTATATAATCTACCTTTATAGATATTTTATTGGTTGTTTTTCTTTAGCTATAAATATTTATTATAAGGAATTGGCTCAGGCAATTATAGAGGTTGAAATGTCCCATAATCTGCTGTCCGCAAGCTGGAAAGCCAAGAAAGCCAGTGGTGTAATTCAGCCTGAATCTGAAGGCCTGAAAACCAGGGGAGTATGTCCCAGTTTGAGTCCAAAGGCCTAAGAGTCATGGGCCTATGGTGTAACTCCTCGTTCAAGTCTGGCCCAAGAACTAAGAGTGCCAATGACTGAGAGCAGGACAAGATGGATGTCCCACTTCAAGGAAAGAGCAAATTTGTCCTTCCTCCACGTTTTTGTCCTATTCAGACCCTAAATGAATTATTGGATGATGTCCACTTACATCGGTGAGGGCAATTTTCTTTACTCAGTCTACCAATTAAAATGTTAATTTCATCTGGACTCATCCTCACAGACACACCAAGACTGTTTTACCAGCTATATGGGCATCCCTTAGTCCAATCAAGTGGATACATAAAATAAACTAACACAATACCTAACCAAGTTCCTCTTAGTAATTTTCTAATCACTAACTTCATCACCTTCCCTGTTGACCATAAATCCTCATCTTTCTCTGTTGTATATAGTTGAATTTAATTTTTCCCCTATTGCAATAGTCTCTCTCCCCTATTACAACAGTCATGAATAAAGCCTTCCTTGCCTGTTAAACTCCATATGGTACAACTGTTTATTGACAATATGGGTATTAGCATGTTCATGTGAGTGACATAATGTGTATCAGGTTCATTGCTTGAGCTTGAGCTAGTTAATATGTGTGCATATTTCTGTGAGATAATGTGAGTGAGTCTAAGTGCTATATTTTCTTCTGTGAGCAAATGTTTGAGCTTTATGGTGGATGTCAGTATGTTTGTGTAGAAGTTTCTATGTGAGCATGTTCCTGATTCTAAGAACATGCATGTGTAAGTGAAAGTGCATCAGGAAGCATCTGAGTGTATATAATTTGAGTCCCTGTGTCAGTGAACTTGTGAGTATGGTCATTAGATTCAGGGAATATTTCAGCATGCTTCTGTGAAGCAGTGAAGGTGCCAGCACATGCATGTGAATATATATGTTTTTGAATGTGAGTGCATTTGTGGGCAAACCTGAGTGTGTTTAGGGAGTGAGTGAATATGTGAGGACATGTATGTATATAAGCATATCTCTGTGTAACACTGTATTGTGAGCATGTTTGTGGATGTTTTTAGGTATAAATCTGTGTGCTCAAAGTGAATATTTAACTGTGATCATCTCTATGAATGAATTTGTAAGTATGTGCATGCATGTTAGCATATTTGTGAGTAGTGAGGGGGTAAATGTGTTTTTTGTGTGACCTTGCATATGTGTGAACATATTTGAATGAGGTAATTTGTGACCATGTGTGTGGGAGTGAATGTGATGGTTTTTAAGTAAATAAATGAAATTGTGAGCTTCTTGGGAAGTGTGACCATGTTCGTGTACAGTTCAATACGTAAGCATGTTACTGTCTGTGACAATGATATTTTGTAGGTGTAACTGAGTGTGTGTGAGTGTGCATGTATTAATGAAGTGAGTATATCTTGAGTGTGAATGATTTTGTAGTTATGTTTATGTTTTTAAGTGAATCTGTGATTATGATCATGCGAGTAAGTGAGATGGGGGCCATTTTGTGTGAGTATGTGAACTCTGAGTCACCAAGTGTGAATGTATGCTAGTATAGGTATATGTGTGAATAAATCTGTCAGTATGTGTGAGTGATTTGTAAGCATGTTAATGTGAGTGAATGAGCACGTGCGTATATGTGAGCTTGTCCATTTGTGAGAGTAAATATGTGAACTTATAAATCTGAGAGTGTTAGTATTTCAATATTTGAGTATTGCTGCGAATATCTGCATTCAAGTATGTTCTTAAATTTGTGGCCATGTGCATGCTGTTATTATGTTTATGTAAGTGAATGTGTATTAGTTTCACTGCTGTGGGCTAGTTAACAGGTGAGTATATCTAGGTGAAATATGAATGAACATAAGAGTGTAAGTCCATCTGAGTGTATTTTCTTCTGTGAGTGAATATTTGAGCATGATAGATCTGAGTGTATATGTGAACAAGTTCCTGATTTTCAGCACATTAATGTAGTATGTGTAAGTAAATGTGTGAGTGAGAGCACCTGAGTCTATTCTGTAGTGAAGTCCCTGTGTGAATGAGTTTGTGGACATGGTCATGTGACTGAGTGAATGTCTGAGCACATCTGTGTGAAGGAATGAATGTATTTGTGTGTGTGTGAATGTATATGTGTCTTTAAATGTGAGTGACTTTCTGGGCATATTTGAATGAGTGAATAGCTAAGCATGTTTTATAAGTGAAAG
The DNA here is from genome assembly GCF_004348235.1 of Phoca vitulina. NCBI lineage: Eukaryota > Metazoa > Chordata > Mammalia > Carnivora > Phocidae > Phoca > Phoca vitulina. The sequence continues at coordinate 8,042,761 of NW_022589772.1, read as the reverse complement.
TGTGAGCATGTGTATACACGTGAGCATGTCTTTCCATGAGAGTTTAAGTGGGAGCCTAGTCATAAGTGAGTATGATACTCAGTGTGAATTTGTGTTTATAAAGTGACTATGTGTTCTCATCTCTATAAATTCATGTGTTAGCATGTGAAATCCTGTTGGCATATCAGTGAGTAGTGAGCAGATAATTACGTTTTTCGTCTAGTACTGATAATGTATGATTATATTTGACTAGTGAGCATGTGTGTGAGTGAATGTGTTTTTATGTAACTGAGTGAATTGGTAAGATTCTTATTGAGTGTGAGTGCGTTCTTTTGCAAGTGAGTATAAGTATGTTGTGTTTGTGACAAAGGTAATTTATGTGGGAAAGTGAATGTGAGAGTGTGCGTGTTATAAATGCAGTGTGTCTGTAGTGTGAGTGAATTTGTAATCACTTTCAAGTGTATGAGTAAATTCATGATTATGCTCATGTGAGTGAGATATGAACTATTTTGTACATGTGAATGTTTGAGCATCTGAATGTGAATATATGTTAATATGTGTATTTGTGAGAATTTGTCAGTATATGCATTTGAATGAGTAAATTATAAGCATGCTAATATGAGTGAGAGAATGTTTGATTGTGTGAATATACTTGAACACTATATATTCATAAGAATGGATGTGTGAATTTATGCATATGAGTGGGTGTTAGGATGAAAACATTTGAATGTTGACACAAGCGTTTGTGTTTCAGAGTGTATGTTTCATGGTGGATGTGAGCATGTTTTTGTGTGAGTGTCCATGTAAGCACGTCCCTGATTTTCACAACGTTAATATGCATGTATAAGTGAATGTGTGAATGGGAACATCTAAGTACATATATTTGAGTTCCTGTGTGAATGAATTTGTGGACATGATCATGTGATTGAGTGAATGTCACCATGTTTGTGTGAAGGGGTGAATGTGTCCATGGGTGTGTCTGAATGCTTATGTGTCTATTAATCTGAGTGATTTTGTGGGCATATTTCAATGCATGAATGCTTAAACTTGTTTGTGAGTGATGAACGTGTGAGTGTATGTATGTATGTCTGTGTAACAGTCTGTGAGCCTATTCATGGTGTTTCACTGTGATCAAAATTTTGTGTGTAAATGAGTATGTTGGTATATTCATTGTATGTATAAATTGTGAGCATGTGCAGACATGTTAGCATGTTTGTATGTAGCAAGTGTATAATGGGTTTCTTTTGTTATCTTGTTTATATGTGAATATATTTGAGTAAGGTAATGTGTGAGTGTGTGTGTGTGTAAAGGAATGTAAGTATTTTATGGCTTTGTGAATTTTTCAACTTCTTGGTGACTGTAAGCATGTTTGTGTGCAAGTGTATATGTAAGCATGTTTCCACTTGAGACAATGATAATTTGCATGTGTAAGTGAATGTGTGTTTGTGGATATATAAACTTAATATATATGGTGATGGTATACAAATGATTTTTTATTATATTTATGTGCCTAAATGAGTAATAATTCTGTGAGTCACTGAGTTGTGGCATGTTTGTGTGAAGGGATGTGTGAGTGTGAATATATGTATGTCTACATATATAATTTCTCATATGTTCATTGGAGTGAATAAATTATAATCATGTTAATGTGGGTTAATGTGTGATCCTGTGCATATATGTGAGCATGTATACTTTTGAAAGTGAATATGTGAACTTGTATACATCTTAGAGTGTACTAGTGGAAGAATATTTGAGTGGTGAAGGAAATGTTTGTATTCATGTGTATGCATTAACTTGTAAGCATATGCATGGATGATACCATGTTCATGTGAGCATATGAATGTGTATTATGTTCATTTTGTGAGCATATTAATGTGTGTGTATACTGTGTGGGTGCAATGTGAGCATGTGGCTGAGTGCATGTGAGTTTACTCATGCATTAATGCTTGAGCATTATGTGTGCAAGAGTAAATGTGAGCATGTTCCTGATTGGGAGTATGCTAATATATGTGAAGAGATTGGGTAAATGGGAGCATTGGAGTGTATGAGTGTATGTGTGACAGGAAATTTGTCTGTCATTTCAGTGAGTGAATTGTAAGTGTGCTAATGTGAGTGAATGTATGAGGATGTGCATATATATATTCATACACACACACTTCAGCATGTACATTTGTGAGTGGTCATGCCAACTTATACATGAGTGTGAATGTGACAATATTTGAGCATTAAAATAAATATCTGTACATTCATGCATGTGCATGAATTTCTGAGCATGGCTGCATGATACCATCTTGGTTTGGATACATAAATATGTATCATGTTTGCCTCACCTTGTTAATGTGTGAGTATATCGTGTGAGTAAAACGTGAGCATTTGAGTATAAATACATGTGAATATGTATATGTGTGAATTAAAGTTTGAGCTTTGTGATGAGTGTATGTGTGAGTGAATAGGGATTATCCTCCTGATTATGAGCATGTTAATATGCATGTCTAAGTGAAGGGCTGAGTGGGGCATCTGAGTGGACATATTTGAGTCCCCGTAAGTGAATTTGTGAGCATGCTTATGTGATTGAGTGAATGTGTCAATGTGCACATGGTGAATATGTAAACTTGTAAGCGTGTTTTCGTGGGTGAGTGAATTATGCATGTGTTTAGTGAGTGTTTGAATGTTTCACTACATGTACGCATGTGAGAATGTGTGTGACGATTTATATGTGAGTTGATTCATGGGCAAGAATGTTATATCGTATGTAAGTTTATGTGTTTAAAGTAGGTATTTTTGTGTGCTCATCTGTATGAGCGTGTGAGCATTTGCATTATGTTAGCATGCTCATATGTACTTGAGTGTGTATTTTTATGTGATTTTTTTAACGTGTGAGTAGATTTGAGTAAGGCAATATATGAGTATGTGTGTATGTATGTGAGTGGATACATTTTACGTATGGAAGTGAAGGTGTGAGCTTTTTCTTGAGTGAGAGCATGTTCACATGCCAGTGAATATGTGAAACATGTTACTTTTCATAACAATAATTTGCATGGGTAAGTGAATGTATTTGTTTAACAGTAATAAATGTGTCTTGTGTAGGAGTTACTTTGTGACCATGATTGTGTATGTGAGTGGGTGATAATGCTGTGAGTGAATGCAGTGTAGGCATGTTTGTGTGGGTGAAATTGTATATACAGGGGTGTGAATGTATGTATGTCTCTGAGAATGATTAAATTTGTCAATACGGGTGTTTTTAGTGAGTAAATTGTATTACCGTCAATGAACATATGAATGTGTGCAAACATGTGAGCATATTTATACATGAGAGTGAATAAATGTACTAGACATGACAGTGTGGTAGTGTGACAATATTTGAATGAAGTAAATGTGTGTGTTCTACTGTATGGTGTCTAACATAACATAATAAAATAAAATTTAAAAAAATGTGTGTGTTCTTTTGTATGTATAAATTTGTGAGCATGTGTGTGAATGATAGCATATTCATGTGAGTAAATATGTATCATGTTCATTTGCTTGAGCTTATTAATGTGTGAGTATATTACTTGAGTGATTGGTGACCATGTGCATGTGTATTTGAGCGTATCTGCATATGAATGAATGTTTAAACTTCTTGGTAAGTGTGAACATCTGTGTGTGTGTGTGTCTGTGTGAGCATGTTTCTGTTTGAGATTTTGTTGATGTGGTGGTGAAAGTGCATAGATGAGCAGGAACATCTGAGTGTATGTATTTGTGTCCCTATGTCAGTGAATTTGTGAGCATGTTCATATGACCGAATTAGTTGAGCATATTTTGGTGAAAGAATAAATATGTCAATGTGTGCATGTCCATATATCTATGTCTGTGTATAAAAGTGAACTTAGAAGCATATTTGAGTGAGAGTGGACATGTGTTTTGTTAGTGATTTAAATATGTGAGTGTCTGTATGTATGTGAGGATTTCTATGTGTCACAATGTGTGTGTCAGCCAGTGGGGGGTGGATAGTGTATTATTGTGTAAATATGTGTGTTTAAAATGAGTATCTATGTGTGACCATGAGGGCTTCTGTAAGTATATGTGTGCATGCTATCATGTTCATGTGTAATGAGTGTGTACATTTGTGTGATCTTATTAATAGGGGACTATGTGTATAGTAATTTGTAAGTGTGTCTGTAAACAAATGTGCTTTTATGTATTGAGTAAATCTGTGATCTTCTTGGACAGTGTGATCATCTTCACATGCAAGTGAATACATAAGCATGTTCCTGTTTGCGACAATGATTTTGTAATCCTGTTCATGTGCATGAGTGTCTGTATGATAATGTGCATGAGAGTGAGGGCAGAGCAAGTTTGTTTCACTGGTTGTTTTACACTGAATGTGTGAGTGTGCAGTGGAAAAGTATGTCTATGTGTGGGAGTAATTTGGTCACTGTGTATTTTAAGTGAGTGAATTTTAAGTGTGTTAATGTGAGCAAATGTGTGTGTTCTTATTTGTGAGCATGACCATTCATGAAAATGAATATGTGAACCCATAAATGTGAGAGTCTGTCGGTGTGACAATATTTGAGTGTTGAAGTAAATGTTTGTGTGTTCAAGCACATACCTAAAATTTGTAAGCATATGAGTGTTAGTATGTTCACATAAGGCAGTAAATGTATACAGGGTTCATCTGTGTGAGCTTAACTTGTGAGAATTCTTGTGTGAATGTAACATAACCATATGAGTGGAAGTGCTTGTGAGTGTATTTACATGTGAGTGAATGCTTCAGTTTCATGGTAGATGTGAGCATGTCTGTGTGTGAGTGTGTATGTGAATCGACTCCTTATACTGAGGTTAATGCACATGTGAAAATGAAGGGTGTATAGAAGCATCTGAGTATATATATTTGTTTCCCTGTGTGAGTACATTTATAAGCATGCTCATGTGATTGAGTAAATGTTTAAGCAAGTTTGTGTGAAGGAGTGAATATGTCAGTGTCCATGTGAGTGTATCTTTGTTGGAATAGGTCATCAAGAGGATGTGACTGCTGGTTGACCCACAAGCTAGACCCAGGCAATCAGAAGCTCCTTACTTTCTCTCCTGTCCTTGGAATTTACATGCTGCCCACTGTTCTCACACTAGGAGCCATTTCAAGGATGTGACCTAGAGAGAGTAATGTGTTGTTGAGACCATTTAGACTGGATATGTAACTGAACCCCATTTAAGGCCTCTACATAAACTTTTAAGATTCTGGTGGATGGGTGCAGAGATCTACTCCTCTTGCAGCCACCCAAGACAAGCCTCAAATACAAGTTTCCTTGCTTATTAAACCTTTAGCCTACCAATCTGGAGCGGTCTGCTGCTTTCTTTCATTTTTTTTTGCCCTCCATATCTGGGACCCAGTTTCAAATTTCACCCGAGGAACTCCCAAGCTTACAAACCAATACCTGGCAAGCCAGCCAGGATACCAAAGAAATGGATCTTGGGAAAAAGACATTTACAGGGAAAATCCTGGGTTGGCCTTCAACCTCTATGTGGACAGGGGTGGCCTGTTTGCTAGAGGCTTGTGGGCCATGTGTGAGTATGGGGATGCCCTGAAAACACCAGCTGGTCTAATGCACTTGTGTTAACTAACTACACATAGTGCATTGTGGCAAAAGCAGGGGAAACAAACGGCCGGTGCAGTGGGCTGGCCTCTACTGTGGGCAGTTTAGCTGGCCACCGAAGCCCGACTAAAGGCTAAAGCTCAAGTTAGAAAGTTGGAAGAAGAGCCAAGTTTAGAGAAGGACGTGTGGGGGTTCGTAACTCTGCTAGCTTTGGGGCTGGCAGAAAGGTGGGAGAGCAGGATAAGTTCAAGACCTCAGCATGCTGTTTGACAAAGCTAGGAGTGCGCAAAAGACATGGAATAAGGTCCCAGCACTTGTGACAAAGAGGTGGAACTTCTGGAAAGGTGAGGAGAACAAGGGAAGAATATCGTGGTGATAGACAATGAGGGACAAAGCACTTTATGTTGTCTGACCCCTAAAACAAAGGAAATTTTAAATAGTAATTACCCTAGACTTCCAATAATAGAGAAATATACCTCATATCTCCTAGGAGAAAAACTTGCATTCTTTATCTGATCCTGCAGTTGTAAATTTTACTATGCCTTTGAAATGTAAACATCCCAGGAAATGCCCAAAACACTGCCCACAATTGTCAGAGACTGAAGAAAAAAAAGGGAGAAAGAGGATTTTTAAAATCCAGACCATTATAGAAGCTCCCTTGCCCAAAATCTAGACCACAGCCTCCATAAGATTACTCAAGGGCAAATACAAACCTTAAAGTCTTCTCAAATATTAGTAAAAAGCTTTAGCCACATGAGTGGGTAACCTGAACTTGTTCCATTTCCAGAGACACAGTTTGGATTCAGCTGTTATTTATAAAATAGTAAGTTTTGTATTGTACCTGATTCATGGCTAAACTTTTGGAACAAAAGTTATGGGGTCTCTGTGCCTGTCTTATGTTTATGTATGTCACAGAAATAACCAAATTCCCCTGCCAATTGCATTATAATGATTTCTCATCAGATCTTTAACCATGGCCACTCTAAAATGTTTTGTCATTTACAGATAACTGTTTTACTCAGATGCTTTTGCAAAAGCAGTCCTGCAAAAGTGCTTCATCTTCAAAGAGATTCATGGAAAAGACTCTGACAAGTACAGGTTTGTGGTAACTAAGATCACACCACTGAACTGAGTAAGAATTTACAGAACTCTAATGGAAAAACGTGAATTCATAAAACTGCTAACAAGAGAGTGACAAGAATGAATTACATGAACTGAATGAACTGATGAGGAAGATTATAATTTTTATGACTTTTTGTCTGAAATGTTGATTCCTTTATGTTTTGTTTTTCCAGATTTAAGAAAAACTTTTCTCTCTTAAGCTATCAAAACTTTGCTGACATAAGCCTTTGTAAACAAAGATGAAACACTGATCCCTCCAGAATTTGGAAACCTTAGCGAGGATTCTTACTTTCATGGCAACATATTTATTTGCATAACCTCACTAAGAATCTGTTCTTCTTGTAACTGGACACATTTAGAAACACTGGTATTATTACCAAGGCTTTGACTGGAATGCTATATTTGAGAGTGTCCATAGAATAAGATATGACCAGACAGCTTTAATGAACAGCACACTGTGGTAAGAAAATCCCTTCCTATCAAGGGGTATTTGAGAATATGTTCCATCAACCCACCTCTGCCATGGTTCAAACTCCCACTTTGACTAAATGGCATGCCTATTTGCGTCAGAGGAGCACCCTGTCCTCCAGCCCACTGTCTCTAGAAACATGAAAGCTACTAGGCCCTATAGAATATGTAAATCCTCCAATGGCCCCCACTCCATTCCTGTGGCAGCCCCTGAGGCCTGCAGAGATAGAATGAGGCAAATTCCCACTGATACCTGGCATACAGAGGGGTCTAGTCTCAAGTCTAGGCAAGCCATCTTCACAGCCTACAGTCACTATTTGGCCCAACACTGACACCCTCTGGATGGAAACAGGAATGAACCGCACACAGTGAGCTGAATTGAGAGCAGTTTGGCTGGTGATCTCTCCTGAGTTCTGGCTATTAACCATTTACACTGACAGCTGGGCTGTTCTACGGTGATTAGCCCTATGGCTTGAACAATGGGAAAACCAAGGGGGTAGATGATCATGAATAAGCCCTTGTGGGGTCAGGACATGTGGAAAGACACTTGGATTTGCCTACAAGAACCTGAGGCAGTCCTCACTGTTACCCACATCCCACCTCACAAGGTGTTGACAGCCCCTGGCAATCAGGAATCTGATGCTCCAGCCTGGGTATGAGCTCTAGCAACCTACCCTTCAGTAGACACAGTAGATTGGGCGCATAGAAAGAGCGGCCACCATAGTGCCCAAGTGAGATGGTGTATTGCCAAGGATGCTAGATTGCCCTTCAAATACAGTGACCTGGTTAATGCAGTAACAGCATGTCCTACGTGTTCTAAACAATATCCAGGCAACTGCCAAAGGCATCTGAGGCCATCCATTAGAGTTCCTAACCAGTGAGGGATGGGCAAATTGATTATATTGGCCCTCTTCCTCTGAGTGAAGTTTCTAAATATGCTTTAGTTTGTGTGGACACTGCATTTGGCCTAACCCAAGCTTTCCCCTACAGCCATGCAATTCAGGCTATCACCATTAGAGGATTGGAAAAGCTGAGTACCATACACGGATACCTTCATTGAATACACAATGATGGGGGTCACATTTCAAAGGTCGTGATGTGCAAGACTGGACAAAAGAACATGACACTGAATGGAGATTCCATCTCCCCTATAACCTGCAAGCAGCAGGGTTGACAGAAAGGAAAAATGGAATATTAAAGCAGCAGATTAAATTACTAACAGGTAAAACCATCTTGACTGGGAGGACTAAAGTACTGTCCTTGGCCTTCATACATTTGAATGATTGACCAGTAGGGCTGATTGCCCCATATGACAGACTGGAGACTCTTACCAAGACACCCAATACCAGAAAGGTATGCAAGTTGCAGAAAACAGCTATTGCTTCCAACTTTCACCATGGATTGACAGGCAATGCTGCTGAGAATACCAAAACCCATCACACCTGGGAAAGGTATTATCTACTGGAATTTGCAATGGGGTATCCCCCTGAAATGGGTGATTTATTTTGCAACCCTGAGTGAGAGGGAACTACTCAATCTCCACTGGGATCCGATTATCTTGCTGCAAGCCAGACCCGTATGCTATACCTGGGATGGAACACACACCATTAAAAGAGGGGAAAAGGTAGGGGTCCTGCTCTGACATATACCACCCCTAGTCCATTTCCTCATGCCTGACAGTGCTGCCTCCCCTGGCCAACATGTATGGTACTCATGTATGGTATATACAACCAGGTAAAATTCCTAATGCTGTGTCCACATTAACATCTAAGGATCAGTCAGTTCACAAGTGTAATTCTTATAGGAGGGGAAGACTTTCCCATACAAATTTCTACTAAATATCAGTCTTTTCAGCCTTAGACTTTTGCTGCTCTGGTATCCAGTCCTGGGGTGGGCCATGATGGAAATACCTTTCTGCAGTGGGTCCATTCATGTGCCCAGGAAAGGAATCAATCCAAATGTTGGGTATGCAGGCAGTTACCCCTCTCTAGCTCCTTAGGATGTCCTTAGACATTACTATTGCCTCACAAGGAGAGACATGTACCAAAAAAAAAAAAAAAAAAAAAAGAATGTACCATTACCCAAACAGAATGTTATATATTCATGCTCAATGAGTCTGCTAACTTATCATCTTTATTAAATCACATGAGGCCACAAGTGAATGCCTTGAGTGATCCAATCCCCAGCCTAGGGGACTTAATAAATCAATGATTTGTATCATGGGGCTCTTGGTGGGAAAACTTGTTACTCATTGGGAATCATTACCTTAATCTGTCTTTTCTCTTGCATGTGCTTATATTATTGCCATGGCATCTGCCTCCAGTGAGACCAGGTAGCCACCCAATGAGCCACTACCATACTAAGAAAACTGCTTACTGACCACTTGGGGCACAATGTGAAAGAAGGGGGTGTATAAAATCGTAAGAGCCAGTCATGAAGGACAGAGCATTGAAGGAGATCATCAAGAGGACGTGACTGCATGTTGACCTGCGAGCTGGACCTGGGCAATCAGAAGCTCCTTCTACCCTCTCCCATCCTTGGAATGTACACTCTGCCCACTGTTACCCACTAGGAGCCATTTCAAGGATGCAGCCTTGAGAGAGTAATGTGTTGTTGAGACCATCTGACCTGCATATGTGACTGAACCCCATTAAGGACTCCATACAAATTTTTAAGATTCTGGCAGGCAGGTGTGGAGATCTACTCGTCTTGTGACCACCCAAGACAAGCCTTGTACGTAAGTTCCCTTGCTTATTAAAATTGCCACCTACCAACCTGGAGTGGTCTGCCTCTTCCTTGGTCTCATTTTGCCCTCCCTGTAGAGTGGCTGGTTTCAAAGATTTTATTTATTTATTTGAGACAGAGAGAATGAGAGAGAGAGAGAGAGCACATGAGAGGGGGGAGGGTCAGAGGGAGAAGCAGGCTCCCCGCCGAGCAGGGAGCCCGATGCGGGACTCGATCCAGGGACTCCAGGATCATGACCTGAGCCGAAGGCAGTCGCTTAACCAACTGAGCCACCCAGGCGCCCTAGAGTGGCTGGTTTCAAATTTCACCCAGAGAGCTCCTGAGATTGCAAACCAACCATCTGAGTGTGTGTAGGTATGTGAGTGAAATGCTTATCATGCTTGTGTGAGTCAGTGAATGAGCTTTTCTTATGAGTGCATGTTTGAGCATTTGTATACATGTGAGCATAAATATGACAGTGTGTGTATGAGCCTAGTCGTAGGTGAAAGTGTTCTATTGTGTATGAATTTGTGTTTAAGTGAATATTTGTGTGTGCTTATTTGTAGGAGTGAATTTGTGAGCATGAACACACATATTAGCATGTTTGTGTGTAGTGAGTGTTTAAATGGATTAAGAGGTATGATCTTATTCACATATGACTATATTTGTGTAAAGGCATGTATGAGTATATGTGTGTCAGTGAATGTAAGTGTATTTCTGTGTTTGAATTTGTGAGTTTCCTGTTGAGTGTGACTATGATCATGTGCAAGTGAATATATGAGAATGCTCCTCTTTGCGTCAATGATAATTCACATGTACAAGTGAATGTGTGAGTGTGTGTGTATAAATCTCCTGAGTGTGTCTGGTGTGTGAGTGAATGTGTGACAATGCTCATTTGAATGAGTGAGGTGTGAGTATATTTGTGTGAGTGAATGTGTGCATATATATGAGCAGGAATATTTGCACTTGCATATGCACTTGAACATATGAGAGTAGGTTAGTGTCATGATATTTGAGTGCTGAGGTATGTGTCTGTGAGTGTTCAAGTTCAAGTGTCAGTGAGTGACCATGTGCATGGGTATTAGCATGTTTATGTAAGTGTCACTGCTATAAAGTAGTTAATGTGAATATATTTGTGTATGAGGGAAATGTTAGCATCTGAACATAAGCACACGTGAGTGTATTTTCTTCTGTGAGTGAATGTTTGTGCTTTGTGGTGGATGTGAGCATGTTTGTGTCTGTCTCTATAAGCATGTTCCTGGTTATGAGGGTATTAATGTGTACATGTATGTGTCTGTGTGACTGGCAGCATCTGAGTTTATGGTTGTGTCCCTGTGTGAATTTATGCGTATGCTCCAGTGACTGAATGTTTGAACATGTTTGTATGGAGTGCATTTATTAGTGTGTATGAGAATGAATGATACATCTACATATTTGGGGATATTTGTGAGCATGTTGATGTGAATGAGTGAAGGTGTGAGTATATCTGTATGAATGAGTGGATGTTAGGAGCATGTGGGTGTGAATGTATAGGAGTGTATATACATGTGTGAGTAATTCGCCAGTATGTTCCTTTGAGTAAATCATAAACATGTTAATATGAGTGAGTGAATGAGCATGTGCATATATGTCAGCATGTACATTTGGGAGAGTCTGTGAACTTCTTCATGTTTTAGAGTGTGTTATGTAACAATATCTGAGGGCTGAAACAAATGTTTGGGTGTCTTCACATGTATGGAATTTGGGAGCAAGGACATAAGTGTTAGCATGCTTGTGTTAATGAGTGAATATTAATCACATGTGTTTCTGTGAGTTTGTTTATATGTGAGTGCATTGTACATGTAATGTGAATATGTAAGTGAATCTTTGTGTGAGTGAATGAGTTCAAGGTGAGTGTAGTGTGCTTGTGTGAGTGAATATGTACACATATTTCCATTTGTGAGTGTGTTAATGTGCCTGTGTGAGTGGGTGAGCATGAGCACTGAGTGTATATGACTGTGTCTCTGTAAATATGAGTTTATGAGACTGCACATGGTTTAAGTCAATGAATGTGTGAGTGTGTCCCCATTTCTGAATGTGGTAACATGTATAAGTAGGGGAATGTGTTCATGTTAGATATATGAGTGTGTCTTCAATATGAATGAATCTGTGAATATGCACGATGGTGGTAGTATATGTATGTGTACCTACATGTGTACAAAAATTGAGCATGTCTGTTAGTGAATATATGAATGTGTCTATGCATATGAGCATTAATTTCTGTTTTAGTGAAATTGTGAACATGCTCATGGGTGAGAACAAGTGTGTGTGAGTGAACATGAGGATGTCTGTACCTGTGAATATGTAAATATGATTTTAAGACTAGACATGTGATTTGTATAAATATTCACATGTAAGAGTGTCTATATATGCAAATGATTTTACAAACACTTGTGCATATGATTGAATGTGTTATCGTGTGAGTTTGTGATCATGTTAAGATAAGGATGCCCAAGTGTGTGATTGATTGTATAAGTATGTCCCTGTTTTTGAGTGTGTTCATATGCATGTGTGAGAGAAAATGTGATTGAGTGAATGTGAGCATATATGAGTGTGTCCTGTGTGGGAATGAATTTGTGGGCACGTTTGTGTGAGTGAATGAACATGTGAGCATGTGGATGTTTGTCTATGTGTTCGTAAACCTCTAAGCATGTTGTGAGTGAATGTGGATCCATCTTTAAGCTTGGTAATGTGTGTATTCATGTGAGTGTGTGAGCATTTGTTGAGTATGAGCATGTTCGTGTGCAAGTGAATATGAGCATGCTCCTGTAATCATGTGATTTTGTGTAAGTTGAAGTGTGAATATGTACATGTGAGTATAAATAAGTCTGTCTGATAAGTGAGTGATTTTGTGAGCATGTTTATGTGAGTGAATGTCTGAGCACATCTCTGTGAGTGGGAGGGTGCATGAAATTATACGTGTGTGAGACTATGTGAGTTAATAGTCACTATATACAAGTGATTATATGTGAGTGTCTATGTATGTGAATGAATTTTTTTGAAGTAGGCTCCACGTGCAGCATGGAGCTCAACGTGGGCCTTGAACTCACGACTCTGAGATCCAGACCTGAGCTGATATCAGGAGTCCGGTGCTTAACCGACTGAGCCACCCAGGCGCCCCATGTGAGTGAATTTTTAAGCAGGTTTGTGTTTGTAAGTGAATATGTGTCTGTGAACATAAATCAAGAATGCACATACACATGAATAAATGTATCAGCATTGATACACGTGAATGAATATTTGAGTAAATTCGTGTATATAAGCATATTTGGATGAATGAGTAAATGTGTATTTCATGTGTGTAACCATGCCGTTTTGAGTATATTTGTTTGAGTGAATGAGGGAGCATGTGCATGAGAGTGAATAAGTGTACCCACCAGTGTGAGTAAACCTCTGAGCATGATCATGTCAGTGAATAAATGTGTGGGTACATGTATACAAGCATGCCTATGTATGATGCTGATGTGTAAGCCTGTTCACAAGTTTGTCAGTGTGAGTATATTTGTGTGGTTAAGTAAATGTTTGTACCTGTTCATATGTATGAGTAAATTTGTGAATTTGTACATAGATGTAAGCATGTTCATTTATGTGTTAATGTATAAGCATTCTCATTTGTGTGATAATGTATAAGCATTCTCTTTTGCATGAGGTTGTTAATGTGAGTAAATCTGTGTGTGAAAGAACACGGGAGCATGTGCTTGGGAGTGTATGTGTTCCTGTGTACATCTGAATGTGTGAGCTTCATGATGAGTGTGAAAATGTTTACTTGCAAGGGAATGGGTGAATGTTCTTGTTTGTGAGTGTGTTAATATGCATGTGTGAGGGATTTCAGAGTATGTTCATATGTACAGAATCTGTGCATGTGTGTATGTGAGCATATATTCATGTGTCTTTATGTTGGAATAAATTTGTGAACATGTTTGCGTGAGTGATCATATGTTTGGGCATTTTGGTGTATGTGAGTGAATGTGCAAATATGTTCATCTATGTGAGCTTTATAATGGAAAAATACATTCATATGAATAAATGTGTGAATGTGTGCTTGGAAGTATGTTCATTTACAAGTGAATGTGTGAGCATGCCTGTGTTTGAGTGTTTATGTGCACATGTGAGGGAATGTATGTGTACATGTGACATATATGAGTGTGTCTCATCTGTGAGTGATATTGTAATCATGTTCAATTGACTAAATGTGTGAGCCAGTTTGAGTGAATAAATGTGTAAACATACTATTTTATGAGTCACTGACTATGCATTTGTGTGTAAGTATGTTTATATCTGTGAGTGAATATATGACCAATTTCCTCTATGAGAGCATTAATGTGTGAGTATATTTTACCACGTGAATGAATTTGTGTGCAAGTGAATGTGTGTCTAATATGTGAGAATAATCATTTTCATGAGTAAATGTGTAAGCATGTTCATGTGAGGAAGCAGGTTCTCTAGTGAGTCAATATGTGAGTATGGCTTTTTTAAATGTCTATTCACATCTTTTATTCATTTTTAGAGAGAGTCTGTTTTTTTTTAAGTAGGCTCCACACCCAACGTGGGGCCTGAACTCACAACCCTGAGATCAAGAGTTGCATGTTCTACCAACTGAGCCAGCCAAGCACCCCAATATGTATGATTGTACATGATTAAGTTCTTAGGTGTATGTTAATGAGTATCAACATGTGAGTATATGTGAATATGTCTATGTGTATGAGTAAATCTGTATGATGTTAAGAGTGAATAAATGTACAAGCATGTCCTTAATTGAGGATGTTATTATGTGGATGAATATGTGAGCATATTCCAGTGTATGAGGGATGGACTATGTTTGTGTGTGAGTACATGTGTAAAGATGTTCATGTATGATTGAATGGGTGATTGTAAATTTGAGTAACATGATAATGTGAGAGTATATTTGTATGTGAGTGAATAGGTATTTTTCTGTTTGTGAGGTTAATATGTGTATATAAGTGAATATGTGGGTGCATGCATTTAAGCAAATACCAGTGTGCCAGTACAGTGAATTTGTGAGCAAGCTAATGTGATTGAGTGAATGTGTGAGCACATGGATTTGAGTGTTTATGAGTGGTTTATGAGTATGCTGTGTGTGAATAAAATTGTTATCACGTTCATGAGTGAATAAATTGACAAGTGAGTTTACAAATGTGTGTGTGAATGTGTGTATCTTATGAGCATGTTTGAGTCAATTTGTGGGCATCTTTGTGTATGTGAGCATATATGTGTATCAATGAATAGTGAATGTATTTATACACGAGAGCATGTTATTGTGCAAGTTTTACTGGGGATACATGTATATGCAAATAATTTGAGGGTGCCTATGTGTGTGAATGAATTTATAAGCATGTTTGTGTGAGTAAATGAATGAGTATGTGAGTGTGTGACCATGTTTAGGTATGGTCAGATGTGTGAGAGAATATGTGAGTGCACTGATGGGTGTGATAGAATGTGTGAATAATGATGTATAGGATATTTAGCAAGTGAATGATTAAGCACTATTATATATGTGAACATTCAAGTTTGAGTATATTCATGTCTCCATGAATTTGTGAGCATGAGTGTGAATATATGTGTCTATGAATGTGGGCAGGCTGGTGTGAGTCAGTGAATATCTGAATATCTCCCTGTGTGTGAACATGCCTGCCAATCCACAGGAGTTTGTTAATGTGAGTATATTTGTGTAGTTTAGTAAATGCTTGTGTGTTCATGTTTATGAGTGAATTTATGATCATGTGCATGGATGTTAGCAAGTTTCTGTGTGTAAGTTAATGTATCAGTAGGGTCATTGGTGTGAGCTTGTCGATATGTGAGTGTATCTGTGTGAGGAATGTCAGAGGGTGTGCCTGTGAGTGTATATGAGTGAATGTGTGAGCATGTTCCTGTGTGAGTGTGTTAACGTGTATATGTAAGTGTGAGGATGCTCATGTGAGCATGTGTGAATAAATGTGAGCATGTTTTGTGAGTGAGTGGATGTGAGAGTGAGTACATGCACATGAAACATCTGTGGCATTGGAGAGTTTTGTCTAGCATGATTTGTGGAGGGGGTAGTATTTGGAGGGTTCAGCTGTTAAGTAAAACTCTAGAATTTGGGGCCAAACCCAAGTACAGGAAACATTCTCCAGGGTCGGGCAAGGGGAAGCCATTTGATTCTCTTACAGGCCCACCAGGCTTCCTCTACTGCCTTCTGTTCCTATAAAGGTGATTTTGTTTGGCTTGGTGCAATTGCAGGTGGTATTAAGAGAAGCACATAATGATACAAAAAAGCTTGCATTCTATCCGCCTTGCATTCAGCACCTGGGTCAGATAAAATGGTATGGACTCAGCCCACCAGTGCCCGCATACTTGTGTGAGATTAGCCTTTAGATATTATTGTTGGATACGGATGGTTAGGGGAATAGGTTCATTTTGACAAATGAGGTTTACGGTGGAGCTTGGCCAGAGAGAGGTATATGCTATGTGTACTAAAATCAGATTGGCATAACTAAGCCCAGAATATGGTTCAATTTGCCATCTTTATGTATTGCTGTGACTAAGGGAATATGCAGGTTTGGTCTGGTGAGCAACTGTATGTTCCTCCTTGTTCAGATTGGCGTAATTTTTGCTTGAGTTTCCTGCCAACTGCCAATAACAATTAGCACCGGTGTGTTCCCATGGGCACTGAATAAACTTAGCAGGTGCTCTTGGCAGTTTGAAAAAAGTCATTAATTTAGGAATGCACTAAATTGGATCCTGAACTGTGGAGTATGCACATACAGGATCCTCACAGGTGGGCCAAATTATTTCAAAATAGACATCCACTGTGTTGTGTATCTGGCCCAATTCTGTCCCTATTTATCACAGTGTTGCTATGTTTCAGTGGGAGATTACCACATGCTCCACTGCTTCCATTCTAGTGGAACTTTTTCTTGGACAGCTATTTGTATAGCTTTAATAGCCTCAAAGTGGCCTCCTGCGAGGTGGTCATGGGACTATACCAATAGCTTTCCTCCCAGGTTAGCTTTGCTGCTGGGCTTCTCATTATTTTCTCCCACAAGTCGTGGTGTGTATGCTTTTAAAAGATCCCCCAGAAGAGTAACATTGGGTGGCGGTCTCCCTTAAATATTTCCCCAAGTCCTTACTAATGATGGTCTTGGTAGGCCTGGCAAATTTTGTAATGGTTGTAAACAGGTAGCTGTCAATTTGGATGGAGAAACTGCCATGTAGAGAGTGATTAGATTTCTACAAGGGATCAAATATGTTTTTCATAAGAACTGTTTTTGCTGTAACAACCCAAAGCTATGACTGTTTACTGCAGGCAGTCAGCCTTGTAATTGTTGAAGAGCCTGCTCTCACTGAGTGTAATGCCAATCTTGACATTGGTGTTGTGAGGTTAGGTTAAGGAAGAACTCCCAATGTGGTTGTAGCCCCTGACATTTTAGGCATGCCTTGTCCCAGGTAATATTATGTTGTATACATTCCCTTCTTTTTATATACTGATTAGCAACCAGGGAGGAAATCCATGGTAAAGTGACCCTGGACACCTGGTTAGTGCAATTTTTTCTGCCTCAGTAAGTGGGGCTTGTACTGGAGAGAAAGCAAGAGCAAGAGAGAGTGAGTGAGAGAGAGAGAGAGAGTGTGGGCATTGTAATTAATAGGAAAAGAGATCAAAAATTGTGAAGGCATATATTTTTGGCAGGGTTTACATATGTTATTATACCAAGGGTTAGTTAAGATTTATAATTTTATCTTTGTAACCCTACAGTTTGTTGGTATTGGCTCTGGATGACAACGTTTTTAATCTGACTGCAACAATAACAAGCATCCTGGTTGTAATACTGGGTGCATATTACCTCTGGGCGGTCCTTAAGTGAGACTTGATAGGTAGTGGCCCATTGCTCTATTTGTTTGATGGCACTAGTTACTAACAGTGGGTCTTACCCAATTTGAAGTAAAAGTAGGCCTACGGGGTTTATAAGCAGTGAGAGTCCAGCTTAGCCAGAATGGGTGTTGCTAGTAACAATAGGTAGAGATAGGAAAAGGAGTGCTAGCCTCAGTGTTGGTGTCTGTGGCCATGTCAGTGTGATTGACTAACCTGAAGAGCCAACAGCATGGTTCCTATTGTCCCCAATCTGACCTGTGTGGTGTGTCTCCCTGTGGTGTATCTGTGGAATGTTGTTTCCAGACAGACCTTGTCAATAGAAGTGTGTAGATCACCAGGGCCTGGGTGAACGACATACAATCAACACTGGTAAGGGTAGAAACTTCTCAGGTAAGGAAGGGGCACACTAACAGGGTAGGGCTTAAAGTCAAAAGTCATCTATGGCCAGCAGTAGGGGACCTGATTATCCTCTGAGTATTGTTCAAATGGTGCTACTTAGTCTGGGAGAGTTTTAGTTCTGCCTCCTGGGTTCCACAGTGTCTTCAGTGGAGCAAAGGATGGGGGTGGCAGAAGAAGGCACCTCTCTATCCAGAGAGTGATGGGTGGCCTGCTTGGTTTATGCTGGGTTATGACTGAACACAGGCTGAAGATGTTTCCAGAGTCATTGGTCCATGTCAAGTCCTCATCAGGATCAAGGAAATGGCTAAGTTTTGGGTTTTGTCTGAGGGAAAAAGGAAAGGCGAAAGTACCAGATGAATGTTTCTTATCTGTGGATGGTAACACCAGGGCTCCCCTATCTGTGAGAACTTGTAATTGGGTTGTGTCTGGTGTGGGTGTACACCATCAGATAGAAATATCTCTGTTGGTGGTCTCACCAATTGCTGTGATTTTAAATATGGTGTAGTTATGTCACAGGAACATGAATTGAATATAATTAGGACTATGAGCAGTATTTTTGAGCACTTCAGGTTCTCAAGTTCTCTCAATAGCCCTTGATTTAAAAGTCTTTATGGGATACCTGATGCTGTAGGATGAAAGGGTAGGTGAAAAACCTCAAAACGTTATTTTGTTAAGCCCATTGTTGTGCTTGCTTTGCAGCAAAACGGACTTGAAGTCTGACTATGTAACTCGTGGCAATCCCAAAGGCTGTAAAACCTGTTTCGTTAACCCCTCAATAACATTAGCAGAGGTTGGTGCCTTGCATGGGTAAACCAACAGAAGGCCTGAAAGTTTTGGCAAATTAACTTCAGTAGAAGGGTATGTGTTTTTGTTTTGTTTTGTTTTTTCATGGAGCTGTGACACTCTAGTAGGGCTGGGTTTAGCTCAATCCAGTAGATACTATTTCCATGTTAATAAAGAGGCCTCTGTTGCTGATCCAAATTTACTGGGAGCTTTTTCTATTATCCAGGGCTGTGAAGAGAAAACAACTATTTTGAGTTGCTGTCTGGGCATTTTATAGTATAACAACCCTGCTCACACCCAGAGTTGACATTTAGATAAGGACCAGAGTTTAGGGTTCCCACCACAAGTTCCCACTTTGCTTTTCCCAAGGCACCTTTTAAAATAACCACTTAGAGTTGAGCCTGCAAAAAGTAGTGACCTCTGCCCCAACCACCTTACAAGGTGCTAGATATTCTGCTCTCTACCTTCTGCTTGATCTTGACCTGGGATGGAGGACCGCCCTCCCCTGGTTAGTTGTGCTCCCCACCCCACCCTTGCCTCATTTCTGGGATCTGTAAGTAATAAATCTTACAACTTGACTTCCTTCCTCCTTCGTGAGAGTGTATTTAAACTGCACCTTCAATCAAAACAACCTTTGGGTTTTCACTTTCCTGAAGTGGGAACTCAGACGCTGAGAGAGGTACTTGACAACCCCATATGGGTGGCTTGTGCCTCCTTGTTCAGCAGCTCATAATCTGCATATTCTTAATTGAATACACCAGCTCCAGGCCCCCCAACACAAGGGCATAATAGGAATCTCAGTCCATAAGATAGCTGGCGCTCTGCTCCAATAAAGGCTTCAGTTTCAATAAAGGCTCAGTACCCTTCCAGTATTTGCCACTCTAGTGACAAAACCTTTGGCCTGAGTCTGAGAGTCACTTATACCAAAAGTCCCCGGGTAAGGCATTTATCTGTCCATTTGGTCCAGGGGTTCCCAGAAGTGAACTTTAGGGTGGCTGAACCTTCTGATTCCAAGTTCTGTTCTCAGAGCACTAGTGCGAGAGCTGAAGTGATAGCCTCCTTTAATTTATCTAGTGCCTGCTCTTAATCAGGTCTGCCCTGAGAAGTGGAAGACTTATGGATGACTCAGGAGATGGGGGCCAGCAAATATTTGGCACCAGAATCCAAACATTCTTATGAAACATTCTTACAAAATGTTGGGCCTCCTTCACCAATGTAGGAAGTTGGAGCCCTATGAGCTCCTCTTTTGGCGGATTGGGATGAGTTTACCCCTCTGAGTTTCAAATGTAGCCCAGAAATTTAACAGACTTGGGGGGGCTTGTACCTTATGGGGGGCAACTGCTCATCCCCTCTCAGTGAGATGTACACTCATGGTTGGGAGAGCCTATGAGACAGGCTTGGCCAGGTCCAGTGAGGAGGATGTCACCGATATAATGCCAAAGCTGAGTTCTGGGGGTTGGGGGTGTGCATGGCAGACATCTAGGTTCTATCTGCAAATTTTATATGTAATCACAGGGCTACTGATGTACCCCACAGACAACTGGGAAAAGGTACACTGTTGATCTTCAAGGTGAAAACAAACCATTGTTTACTCTCCTATGAAACTTTTAATGAATAAGACCTGTTAGCCTAATCTATTATTCTGGAAAACCTACCAACGTTATTTGGAATGTCATTCATTAAGATGATGTGGTAGAGCTACTCTAATACAGGGAACAGCCTTGTGGTACTCATTTTATAGATAGCCTCCCTTCATTAGTAGTGGCTTTAAGTGCAGGCCACATAGGGGAGCTAAGTCAGCTGTGACAAACCATAATCCTTCAGTGCTTTGCCTTAGCCAGTACTGTGGCATAGTAACCTCATGCACGGGGAGGGGAAGCTTAAATGCTTCCCACTGGCCAGTGCCCAGAAGTAGCATGGAAGCCTTAGACTTGTCTCATGAGGTGGCCTGCTCACTGAAGAAGTCCATTCCAATCATGGGAAAAGAGATAGTCTCGGGGAGAACAACCAGGTAAGAAGCAATTTTTAGCAAAACCGGGCCAATTTTAAGAGTTGAGCAAATAGTTAACCCTTTAGTTAATCCTCTCAAGCCAGTCATCTCCTGGTGAGATCCCTTTAAAGTCTGAGTGCTTCCTGGGATTAGGAGATTTAGGCACCTGTGTCCATCAGAGCCAGCCAGGGTTGTTAATATTTTGGAGCCCAAACTATAGTTAATGTGATAAAAAGGTGACTGTCTCCTGGAAGGGACCTGCTCTCACACCACTAGACCTTGAAGTGCCACTAGCAGAGATCAGGGTAGGCAGGGAAGGCAGGACTATCTCTGAAGGAAAAGGCTGCCTAGATTGTAATCTAATGCTCATAAATATTGTAATTGTTCCATGGATTTATCAGAGATCATCTAATTTGGGACTCCCCTTGTCCCTTAGCATCCAATACAACCTCTCTTGTTCATCTCAGGGTCCACACTTAAGAGGGACCTAGCTGTAAGTGGTTTGTTTGGCCCAGGAAGGGGGCAGTCTCGCTGTTGATAGTAATTTTGACTTAGGCCAGGTAGGGTATTGTTTGTAGAATTAACAGGCAGCACTTGATTGTGAATTTGTCTTTTATAAGTTTCTGTTAAATCCAGGGCAGCTATGTCTTCTTGAATTGTCTTAGCATTAACCACCACTGCCCATAAAGAGAACTTACACATCTTAGGAGCTCCCCTGCCCCTGAGAAACAACTAGGTGGACTCAGGACTCAATTCAGCTTCCTCACACTTGCCAGTCACCAGGCTGCAGGCCATATATTGCCCGATAAGCTCATTTTAACATCCTTAGCTGACGGAGCCTAGCATTTTCCTTTGAGAGTTTGGCCAGGGTCATTATGAGGCCTAACATAGGGTGGGCAGCATTCCAAGAAATACAGATCCATAGGGGATTTAGGCCTCATAACGACCCTGGGCAAACTCTCAAGAGAAAACATTATATATTGGAGTCCAAAGCCTCCTCTGGGGTCATTCCCCCCTTCTGCACTAATTGTCTGGGATCTTTGAGTAGAGACACCATTTTTCCATTCCATATTATGGTGGTCAATTGTTTAATTTCAGCCCCTACTAGGTGGGGCTCACTCCCCACCAGATAAGTTCTATATAGCCAGACAGCCCTTTTGTCATTTGGTCCTTGAGCTAGGTCCTTAAGGAGAGCCTGGGTCTCAGGATAAATGAGAGGATGTACTCCCTCCTCCGATTTAGAACTGACCTCACCTTTTTCGCCCTCCCCTTTCGTCTTTTCTGTTTTTATGACCTTCATGTTAGCGGCAAAGCAGAGGGTAAATAATCTTCATCACTACCACGATGTTATCGTGCTGTCTGTTCTTGTAGAGGACACCAGTCCTCTTTCCCAGGGTCCTCCCATCTGTCTCGACCTGCCAGGGAATTAAAACTCCAACCTCCTCTCCAGGTGGTGGTCTGGGGAAAAGCAACCATGAGCAGAGCCCAACACGTGCCTCATGGTTTGGAACACTTGTTTAGTAGGACAGCCACCTCCTTTGGAGCTCTAGGATGGGCTGGAATATAAACTTCCTTGCATTCAGTCATTTTAAGTGATGCTTTAGCTGGCTCAGCCCAGGAATGAGGTCTCCATATCCTTCAGGTGAGTGACTAGAATGATACCATCAGCAACAGATCTGAATGAGACGGCAGCAGAGGCAGGCTAGCTGTTTACAAAGGTGTCCGAAGAGACCAGCCTCAGCCTAACATCTCTGACTGATTGATTCATTTATCTGCCAAAATGGTCCCCAGGGACAAGGATGTCCTGTCATCTCAGAGTTCCCCCAAATCACCAGCCCAGCGGCAGGGAGCTCCTCCTGCTGAAGTCTGTTATGGGGTCAGAGGGAGGCCACTCTCAGTCTAGAGGCATACACACCTCTCCCGTTCCTCTTCAGGCCCACAGGTCTTACAGTGTCCAGTGCCTGCCTACGGAGGGGCCCAGGTGGGCAGTTCCTTAGGGAACTCAGTGCCTCCAACCCCAAAAGTCAGTTACAGTGACAGAGGTTGGCTCAAATGCTGGTGCCACTGCTTGGTCAGGCTCAAAGAAAACCACACACACAAGGAGAGACCACAGAAAAATATAAGAACAATACAGCAAAGAAAAATGCCATGCCAGACTGACATGGAGGCATTCCAAATTTTGAGTCTCAACCACTTAAGGGAAGGCAGCCCAGGATAATTTTGCCAACTGATTGTCCCACTGGACCCTATACTGATTTCCTAATTATCACCCAAGTCCTCCCCTATCCTTACCACCACTGGTAGCAAGTACTAGGGATTTGGAGGCTGATCGCAGAAAAAGATACGACCAAAAGTTGGCAGTAGCAAAAGATGACCTTTTTTTGGAGGAAGCTTTCACAGATGTGCATGCAGGGGAAGTCTCTCATGACAGGAAACCTTCCAGAGGCTACCAGGTAGGAGCCACCCCTAAAAAGGAGAGGAAGGCAAGGGACCTCCCAGAAAAGACCAAGATCAGAGTAGGGACTTCTGTGTCTACACAATGCCACTTAGCAATACAACAAGGGGTCTCAGGGTCAGAGACTGCTGAAAGGCAGCACTGGCTTGACTTCTTTTATAGCTCCAGGGTTTATCTTATCCATGGCTAGAAGAGGTTGGGTGCAGTTTTGCATAGTATGCAAAGCAGGCAAGCTCTAAATGGCTAAACATCTACTTATTTGGGATCTACTTAAAACACTTTAATGTGTAAAAATTTGACTTAGGTGCTGGCCAGCTTTTGAGTTCATGGGTTCTAACCTACTATGAAAAAATAATCGACATAGGGCCAATAAACAGAGGCCAACTTTGGCTCCTTTATATAACAATGTCCACACTGGAGAGTGAATGTGTAAGCCTGTTCAAATAAGAGTGTGTTAATAGGAGTATATTTGTGTGAATAGGTAAATGTGCATGTTCATGAGTATGAGTGAACAGGTGACCATGTGAATGGATACTAGTGTATTTGTGTGTGTGAATGAATTTATAAGTATGTTTATTTGTATGGTATTTTTAAAGCATTAGTATATTTGAATCAATGAATTTGTGAGCATCTTCGTGTACGTGTGTGAGTGACCGTGTGAGCTTCCTGGTGAGTGTGATCATGTATGTGTGTCAATAAATGTGTGGGCACATTCCTATTTGTGAGTGTGTTCATGTGCATGTGTAAGTGAGTGTGGGTGTATGCAAGCATCTGTGAATGTGACTGTGAGTGAATTTGTGAATACGTTCAATTGAGTGAATGTGAGCAAGTTTTGGTGAGTGAATGAGTGTGTGAACATGTCTGTGCAAGAGAATATGACTATGTGCATGCATATAAGCATATGTGTGTGGGAGTAAATGTGGAAACGTAATCAAGTATGAGTTTATGTGTTTGAGTGGGACTGTTCATATGTATAAGTATTTTGTAAGCATGTGCATGAATGTTAGCATATTCATGTGTGTGAGTAAATGTGTAAATGTGTTTACATGAACATGGTAACATTTGAGTATATTTCTGTGAGTTAATTGCAAACCTGGGCTTATGAGCATTGTTAGCATATCTATGTGTGTCAGTAAGTGTGTGAACTTCGCGGTATGTGCATAGTCATTTGTGAGAATATATGAGTATGATACTGTTGTGTTAACATGTGTGAGGAAATGTGTGAGTACATAACTGTGAGTGTATAAGAGTGTGTCTGTGAGTGATTGTGTGAGCAAGTTCTGTATGAATGAATGCATGTGTAAGCATGCCTGTGTGAATGAATGTACCACTGTGTTCATTTGTGTGAGCTTGTTAATGTGTGAGTGTATTTTTGTGAGGAATATATGAGGATATGCATGTGAGTGTATCTGTGTGAGTAAATGTGTAAGCTCTGTGATGAGTGTGAGCAAATGTGTATTCAAATGAATGTGAGCATGTTAAGATGCATGTGCAAGTGTACGTGAGTGTATGCTTGTGAGCATGAGTATCTGTATGTGAATTTGTAAGCATGTCCATGTGTGAGTGAATGTGAACATTTTTGTGAGTGAATGAATGTGTGAGCATAACTGTATGAGTGTGTCTATGCAAGTACATCTGTGAACATGTTTGTGTGAGTCAGTGAATATGTTTTAATGTTAGGGAATTTTTTGAGTGTGTTTGTGATGAATATACTTGTGAATATGAGTGAATTATGACCATGTTTGTATATGTGAGTGTGTGAATGTGTGCAAATGCCTATATGTGAGGGTGTCTATGTGAGGACTTTGTGACCACGTTTGTGTCTGTGTAATTGAACATCTGTGCATGTGAGTGTGTGAACATCTTAAGGATGAGTATGCTCATGTATATCAGTAATTGTGTGAGTGACCTACGATACATGAGGCATATCTGGGTAAGTGAATGTATAAACATGTTAATTTGAGTATATGTGTGTTTGAATGAATGTATGTGTGTCAGTGTATGTAAGTGTGTCTATGAAGAGGAGTAAATCTGTTAGCATGTTCATGTGAGCAAATGTGTAATTGTGTGGATATGTGTGAGCACATCTGTGTGTGAGTGAGCCTGTTTATGTGTGTTAATGTGAATTTGTGTTTCTGTGTGTTCATGCATGAGTTAATTTGTGAGACACTGTATGATGTTAGCATGCTTATCTGTGAGTGAATATGTAACCATGTTCATTCACGTGAGCTAGTTAATGTCTGCATATATTTCTGTGAGTGTATAAGTGGGTGTATGTGAAAATATGTGTGTAAATGTTGATCATGTCCATGTACATGAAGGTGTTAATGAGTGTACATGTGAGTATCTGAGCAGCTTCATTATGTGTATATGTGAATATGTTTATGTTTGTGTGCAAGTGATTGTGAGTATGTACATTTGAGTGTGCTCATGTGTTGAATGTGTAAGCATATGTGTGTATTCACATGTGAGTATGAGTGAATGTGGGCTTTGTATTTGTGTTATGTATTTGTGTTTGAGTGAATGTGAGAAGATACTTACGTCTGAGTAAATGCATGAAGATGTAGCTATGTGTGCATATTATTGAAATGCAAGTTTGAATGACTATAGGAGCCTATGTATGTGAGTTAATGAATATGAAAATGTGTTTGTGGGAGACATGTTAATGTGTATGTTCTTTTTTTGTTTGTGTTTTTTTTTTTTAAAGATTTTATTTATTTATTTGAGAGAGAGAGACAGACAGAGATAATGACAGAGATCGTGAGTAGGGAGGAGAAGGAGAAGCAGGAACCCTGCTGAGCTGGGAGTCTGACACGGGGCTTGATCCCAGTACCCTGGGATCATGACCTGAGCCGAAGGCAGACGCTTAACCAACTGAGCTCCCCAGGTGCCCCATGTATGTTCTTTTGTGTGAGTGAATGTGAGCATGTTTGCGTGTGACTTAATGTATGCTCATTTGTGTGGAAGTAATACTGTGTGTTCATGTGTAAGTGTGAGTGAATGTGAGTGTGTGAGTGTATGTAGGTTTTTATATGCTTGTGTGAGTGAATATGATCCTGCTGTATGGGAATGTGTGCTCATGTTCATATGTGTGAGTGTGTGTTGAGGGTAAGTGAATGTGTTAATGCATGTGCATGTGTGTTTATGAGCATGTCAACTATGTGAACTGTAAACTTATTCATGCATGTGTAATTGTGTGAGTGCATGTGATCATGTCCACCTGTGTGAGTGTGGGTGAATGTTGGGAGTACATGTGTATAATTGTGTCCATGTGTAAGTATATGAGAATGTGTGTATGTGTGAATGTGAGTGAAAATGGCAGTGTGCTGTTGTGAGATACTGTGTGACCATGTTTGTGTATCTAGAAATATTAATGTTTATGTTTATGAGTGAATGTCTGAACATGCTCATGTGCATGAGCATGAACATATGTAAATGAAAGCGTGAGCATGTTTGTGTTTTGAGCATGCCGATATGCAAGTGTGAAAGTTTGTGTTTGTGTATGAATGAATTCTTGTGTTCATTCATGTCTATGCGTGAACTGGTGAGCATGTGCATGAATGTGAGCATGTTCATGTGTGAGTTAATACATGAGCAAGTTGGTATGTGTGAGTGTTAACATAGTATTTTGCCTATGTGCAATTGAATGTATAAGCAAGTTCATGTATGTGAGCATGACAATGTACAATTTTAAGTGAAGTTGTAAGTGTGTGTGTGTTAGTGTCTATATGTGAGAGTTAATTTTTGAGCAAGTTCATGTGAGTGAATGTATGAATATATCTGTGATCATGTTAATGTCTTAATGTGTGCATGAATGTCTGAACATTGTGTGTGAATGAATGTGTGTACATTTATGTGAACATTTTCCTTTGTATAGTAAATTCATGAGGTTTTTGTATGATGATGATATAATGTGAATATGATCACTAAACAAATGTGTAAACATGGGTACACATGTAAGCAAATGTAACTATATGTGTGATTGTATTAAAATGTGTTAATGTGGGGTGTCTGGGTGGCTCAGTCGGTTAAGTGTCTGCCTTTGGCTCAGGTCATGATCCCGGGGTCCTGGGATCAAGTTCCTCATAGGGCTCCCCGCTCAATGTTGAGCCTGCTTCTCCCTCTCCCTCTGCCTGCTGCTCCCCCTACTTGTGCTCTCTCTCTGTCAAATAAATTAATAAAATATTTAAAAAATAAAATAAAAATAAATAAAATGTGTTAATGTGCATGCTGATTTAGGTTCATGTATGTGAGTAAAGATATGACTGCATGCACATGTGAATATATAAACATGTTCATGTGAGTGAATGTAGGAACAAGTTTGTGTGTTTGAACATGTGCAGGTCAGTGAAAATATTGTTTGAATACATGTGTGAGAGTATCCTGTGATTGTAATGAGTGTATCTATGTGTGAGTGAATGTGGGAATGTGCTCATAAGTGTGATTGAATGCATGAGTATGTCCGTGGGGGAGTGATTATGAGTCTGTTTGTGTGACTTTGTCCACATGCAAGTGTGAATGAATATGTAATTTTATGTGTTTGTATTTTAAGAATGTATCAGTGTGTTTGTGTACGTGAGTGAATGTCTGAGCATGAGTGTGTGTGAGCATGTTTGTGTGCAAGCGACTGTGTGTTATGTCACTGCTTGTGTCATGTTTTCATGTGTGACTGAGTTAACATGCTTATACATGTAAGTATGTGTGTGAATATATGAACTTGTTCATATGTGATTTGTGAGTATAGACGTGTGTGACCACATTTGTTTCAGTGAATATACAAGTCTGTCCATGTGTGTGAGCATGTTCATGTGTGAGTGAATGCAAGTGTATGAGTCTGTGTGTAAATGTACTAGCATGTTCATAGGTGAGAAATGTGTGAGCATGTTAATGTGAAAATGTAAGAGCATGTACAAGTGTGCATGAATGAACGTATAAGCATGTGAGTATGTTTGTGTGAGTGAATGAGAATACCTGTCTGTTATTTTAATGTGCAAGGGTAACTGGATGTGGAAGCCTATGTTTGAGTATGTTTCTTCCTCCTGGGGCTTTTTTTCAGGTCCCTATTTGCACTGGCAGGATTCAAATATGATCACGGATTTAAAAGCATATTGTGAACCATAAGGCGCTGTGCATGAATAAACTTTTATTCTCTATTGGCTGAAAGCTGCCTATAACTAGCTCTATAGCAAAGCCACATTATCCTCTATGCATTACATCACAGTGTTGCTATGGAAATAGGCATGACCATTGTGATTCAGCCTGCTGGCTTCACTGCAGGCTGATGGCCCAGAAGCTGAGCAGCAAAGAGATAAACATGTTACTCCAAGCCCAGTGCTTCTGAAAGCAAAGTGCTGCTGGAAATAATTATCTGGATGACAATGGAGAAGTAAATGGGCCTCTGAGTTAAGATGCATCCCAGACGCCAGCATTTAAGGCTATTATGAACAAGCCCCAGCAAAGTGCTATGTAGTGACAGGGATTTCTATAGATGGAGATTTCTATTATAGCCTTTCAGGCCCCCCACATGACTTTGGAGGATGGAAGTGGTATTGTGCAGTTAGTGAACTGGAACAGCACCAGGCAGCCAGGGCCCCCCACCAATCTCAGGGTTGTACATCTCATTCTAGACTCTTCAGTGCCATGCAGGCAATTCTATTGATGATTCCACACATCCCTTCTGGTGGAATCTTGGGGACCTAAAGGGCCAGCACAGAGCCTTGTCCAAGGGCTCCCAGCTGAAAGGCAGTCCACTTTCCCCTCACCAAGCCATGTGCCCTGGCACAGAGCTGCAGCACAGAGGAAGGAAAATTTTTTCTACTTTATCTGCCCAAAAAGGCCACCTTATGTGCTAGCAGTGATCAGTATGAGAACTTAGCTGAAGGATCCCCACATCTTTAAAAGGATCATTGAAATAGAAGTGTTATGGACTATATATTTGCGTGCCCTCCAAAATTCCTATGTTGAAGGCCTAACCCCCAATAGGATGGTATTTGAAGGTGGGGCCTGTAGGAGATAATCAGGCCTAACTGTGGCCATAAGGCTGGGCTCCCCATGATGGGCTTAGTACCCTTAGAAGAAGAGAAAGAAACCTGAGAATGCTCTATCTCTTCGTCACGTGATCACAGAGCAAGAAGGCAGCCATCTGCAAGACAGGAACCGAATTAGCCAGCACCTTGACCTTGGACGTCTCAAACTCCAGAAGTATAAGAAAG
This sequence comes from Phoca vitulina, assembly GCF_004348235.1. Lineage (NCBI taxonomy): Eukaryota > Metazoa > Chordata > Mammalia > Carnivora > Phocidae > Phoca > Phoca vitulina. Next base: position 8,013,153 of record NW_022589772.1, on the reverse strand, counting down.
AAATGTCTTGTCATTGCCACCGAGTCTACAGTATTTCTCATAGTAGCCAGAACCAAGACAAGAAGCCTCCAGATAAAGTGCCTAAAACTCATCTTTGGAGTGATGGCCTCAGCCCCATATCCCTTTACTGTCCTCCCTGATGAGCTCAGGAAGGCAAGAAAAGTGGCAGGAGTAACCACTTCCCTACCCCTTTGGAACTTCACTGTTCCAACTTCTCTCCCTCCTTAGTATCTATCACAGTTCTAGTGCTCCAAGAAGAGATGAACAAAGGAGTAATAAAAATGGCTCACTCATTCCTTCATTTCACAATATGGCGGAGCCTATGTCATGCCAGGTGCTGGGCTGGCTGAAGCCCTCAGGGAGCTGCTCTTCACAACAGTGTGGCTTCCAGTCTCTTGCTCAGAGGGAAGCAGCTTTGTTAGCTTTCCCAGGCTCCTGCTCCTTCTCCTCTTCTCACTGCCCCTTCCTTCTCAAGGAAGTAATAAAGCTTCCTATTTAAAACTAAACAGGTCACAGTCACTAAGACCTCTGCTTGTGAACTTGTGGGGGAAGAAAAATGGATTAATCCCTGAAACTCTACTCCAACTCAGACATGAAGAGAGATTTGACTCAGAGTCTATTGGGAGGTCTCATAGGGAGATCTAGGGGTCCCTAAACACTGAAGCCCTTGGCCTAATTTCCTTGAAGCCTGGCCTAAAAAGAGGAATAGGTGTGGGGGCAGGTGACTCTCATGGGGTAGGTGCCACTGCCCGGATCTTGCTTGCCACAGATGACCTCACACACATGGGGACAGGCTTGGGGACAGGCTTGGGCTCAACCTGCCTTTGAAGCAGGTGATGGTTTGAATGGGTTTTAAGGGCTGCTGACACATCAACCACTACTTATTTCTGGGTATTTTCCTTCTTATCCTCACTATTCTTCTTACCCTCATCCCTCTTCCTTTCTCTCCTGGCTTCCCTGCTCATCTCTGTCCAGTGTCAGCTCTCATTCTCCTGCTGTATCTTTCCTCCTTGGATTACATGCAATTCAAAATGTAATCTAGTGTGTTCACTCCTTGATTCCGGGAGTCTCACTCTCTTCCAGAATCAAGTTGTAAATCTCTGCCCAGGCCCGCTTTTCTCCCAGTGAAACGGTCCCCTCAGCAACTTTAACCTCACCTAGTTGGTACTTACAGGCCACTGGCAGGTGCTCACCTTCCTCTTCTCCTGCTCCCCTGGGCTGAGCTCTCTCCCTAGAGCATGCTAATGTTGCTGACCAGGTTGGGGAGGCTGTTTCCTTAGGAGGAACACCTTGTGCCACAGTATTATGCTTTGTTCTCTGCTTCCTCCATCCCTGCCGCCCACTCCATTCAGACTGCAGCTGCCCCATCTACTGGCCACCCCACTCCCCACATATACATACAACCCTAGACCTGGAGCCTGCAGTGCCCCCTTCTGTCTAAAGAAGGTCCTGCGTTGTTCTTGCACATTCCCCTTCATTTACTGTTTGACCAAATCGATCCAAGGACCCAGCTTTTCTCCCATGCCCCAGGTCAGCATGCCGAGAAAGCTTAATGCAACCCACCACCCACCCCCAACCCCTAATGCCACTTAGGCATCAGGTTGTAAACAGATCAGAGTCTGTTTGAAAGATGGTGGTGGGGTGTCTCAGAGATAATGCAGACTATCCACACCTGACGATCCCCAGAGGTTGGCCCTTGTCTCCCTCCCTCACCTTGGCCCTGGATGCCTGCTGAGATACAGCTACCTTGCCTTAAAACAGAGGAAGAGGGGCGCCTGGGTGGCTCAGTTGGTTAAGCATCTGCCTTCGGCTCGGGTCATGATCTCAGGGTCCTGGGATCAAACCCCACATCTCCCTGTTCAGTGGGGAGTCTGCTTCTCCCTCTCCCCCTGCCCCTCCCCCCGCTTGTGTGCTCTCTTTCTCAAATAAATAAAATCTTAAAAAAAAAAAAACAACAGAGGAAGAATGTGCATGGTACCTAAATGTTCACTGGTTAGCTTTTGCTAAGATGCAAGAGAACAAGGAAAGAAATGAGGTAGCTACCCCCTTGACACCCAGCAGTGTTTGGTCCAGTTGATCCAAACGTTGGTATTCTGCAAGGGGGGAGGTGGCTGTGGTCTAATACCTGAAGTCCCATATACCCAGCCTCTCTTACTCAAGAGTTTTGACCTCTTCCCTAGGGAATCCACCTAAACGAGGCACTGCTGTCTTTATAGGGTAAAATTATTGAAAGAGCCTGCCTTCTGCCCTCTCCACTCCAGCTTCCCAGTCCCCAGATGCACACTCACCTTGGAACCTGTGCACTATGGCTTATCCCCTCACACTCTGCAGGGAGCAATGGAGCCAAGAGAAATCAATCAAGTGACCCACCTCCAAAGTTCAGGGCCTATCGCAATGGCCTTGGCTTTCAAGATGGCTCCCATGCCAAACATAGTGGCCCTGGCTGTCTACCTTCAGGTACCAAATCCTCACAGCTGTGTGTTCTTTAGAGCTGAGGCAATGAGTATTCAAAAGAACTCTATCTGTTTGCATAAATGTGAACCCTTAGCATTCATTAATTCTTTAGAATTGGTATCTAGTTCAACCTCCTATAGAACCTCTATTGAATGTACCCTTTCTTTTGTCGGCCATTGGTTTAGGTTTCCTGGGTGTCCCCTGGGCCAGAGAACATCACTCCTGTTCTGCGGACACAGAATATGTTTTACTGTCCCTTAAAGCTGGGTGGTCCAGGCTAGTTGCCCTTTCCAAGGGGAAGGCTAGGAGGGAATATAGGAAGAAACTGACTTGTGGGCTTCCTGGGAGTTTGTGCTTCAGTTTCCTTGTGATTTCTCATCTATGCTCTCAAGATCTGAATGCTAGGCCAAAGACTTTGGATTTTATGTGAAAGTTAAATAAAGCCATCAAAACTTCCTGCAGTAATCAAGCTAGATTTATAAAGATCATGCTGATTGTGGTGTGTTGAATAGACAGGAGGGACTGACACTGGCATTAGGGAGACCAGAGGTTGGGAAGTCGCTGCAGTAATTCAGCAAGATTCCCAAGGCCTGATCTTGGGGGCCCATGATCAATGGAGAGATAAGATGTTGTCTGGAGGTAGAGCCAATAAAACTTGGTGAGAGTTGAAGGCTTAGGGATGAGGGACAAGCACCTGGGGCCTGGGCAGGCAAAGCAGACTGGATAAAGATCATGTGCTCGGTTTTTAACAAACTGAGTACGGTGAGTGCCCAGGGTGCAAAGAATGTGTGTTCAAGTGCCCTCCCCCTAGAGCATGACAGTACAGAAAATTCTAGCTTGAGAAGCATAGGACCCTATGGTCCGCACACCTATTTCTGTGGGTAGTGCTCCTCCAGTCACACTAGGGAATGTGCCTCAGCTGTGGTACCCTCATAAGAGAGTGTGGAGAGGGCAGAAGGCCTCTTGCACATTGAAGCCAGAGAAGTGGGAGAAACTCCAGGGTCAGAGCAAAAGGCCTGAGAATTGGCATCCCAGCGGTGCTCCACTGCAGGTCAGGAAGGTGGGATCTGGAGAGACAAGTGTAGAGCCTGGAGGTACGCCACTGGTCAGCTTACCTGGTGGGACTGGTTTGCTGTGTCCCAGCTCTATTCAACTTAATACATAGATCTCAAGTATCTAGAAGTGGCTTACCTTCAAAATTTGGACTCAGACGAACATCATATCCTGTCAGCATCCTGTCCCAAACCTTCTGAACCAATTTCATTTGTAGTTTTTGCTGAAACAGAGAAGTCACTGGCTATCAGCAAATGCCACATTGTTTTTCAGGCAACAAACAGCAGAGGTCACCCCAGCTGTAAATTTTCCAGGGCCTTCCCTTCCCCTGTATACATGCAAGCATATAGAGTCACATGTGTACACCCTCTCTCCCACCCACCTCTTTTCCCACAGGGAGTTAGCCAGAAGCACAGCAATGAGGCAGACTTCTCCTTCTTCCTCCTCAGCTTTTGTCCAGACGGCGGGGCACAAAGCCTGGGTCCATGTTACCAGGCAGGATGACAGGGGAGCAGCAAGCATTCTGGGAATTGGGGAGTGGAGGAAGCCGGCAGGTGGCAGCCCTCAGAAAAATGTCTTACTTCAACTCCCTAAAGAGCCCCACCTCGCAATCAGCATGGACACAGCTCTCCAGGTTGGTTGATTGACCCAGGAGAAGTAATCTTCCACCCTTGGCGTCCTCTTGAGCTGTGGTAATCAGTTTACGTTCTCCAACTCAAAGTCACATTTCCCCTACCTGGGACGGGACTGGGCATTTTGTTATTAAATTCATGTCAATCTTGCTCTTGTACACCTGTTTTCAGGGCATACGGCATATGACATAAAGAACCTTTTGATCCTCACCCAACAAAGCCATTTCAGATTCTTGGGCTTCAGGGCTGTCTTCTCAAAGACATTCATTCTGGGATCTGGCACCTCTCACTAATCATGTGCATTCTACCTGGAGATGTCTTGGGTGAGTATGAATAAGTACCTAGCTGTAGCCCACAGAGAACTGGTGCGATATTGTGATTTATAAGAAATATACATTTGGTCATTCAGATGACCAAAATATATTTCTCACATGTATCTGGTCTTCCTCCTCAGTTCCTGGTTCAAAGCTCCCCAAACCCTTGGAATTTCCTAAGTGTTGAGAGTGGCAGAAGTGTCTCTTGTTATGTGAATGAGGTGACTTTTGGAAGCACCTAAAGATGGGCTGTTTGCCAAGAGAATCAACCATGTGATTAGGGGGCTGAAACTTCCAGTCCCACTCCCCTGACCTCCTGGGAGGGGAGAGGGGCTGGTGGTTGAATCATAAGTCATTGGCCAATGGTTTAATCAATCACAGCTATACAATGAAGCCTCCATAAAAACCCAAAAGGACAGGGTTTGAGAGTTTCTGGGTTGGTGAACACGTGGAGATTTAGGGAGAGTGGTGGGTCTGGAGAGGGCATGGAAACTTGGCACCCTTTCCCCATACCTTGTCCTAGGCATCTCTTCCACTTGGCTGTTCCTGAGTTATTTCCTTTTATATCTAGTAAGTAAGGAGGAGCCCTTTTTCAAGAGCCCAGCAGTGTGTATTCTGAGAACCAAAATGAGTGCTTTGGTCATAACAATAAGATCTGGGACTCCAAAGGGCATAAGGAGCTTCCTGTTGAAGACCTTACACTGTGACCTTAATACAGTTGATCCTCATTATTTTGCAAATTCGTCTACTTGCAAAAAAAATCTCTGAGTTCTGTGAACCTCTGTAGCAAATAAATCAAACCCTAGGAGAGGGCTGTGGTAACGTTTCCTTTATAGGCAATCAGTCAGAAGCACAGGTAACAACCTGGACTTGCGAATGGCATCTGGTGTGGGGGGAGGGCAGTCTTGTGGGACTGAACACTTCACCTGTGCAATCTGATGCAGTTGGTAGATAGTGTCACAATTGAGCTGCTGGTGTCTAAGAATTGCTTGTTAGCATGGCGGGGTAGCAGAGGGAAACCACCCCAGATGTTTGGATTGGGCCCAAGAACCTAATTTAGCTGGCCTTTCGAAAAGGCTCTGAGATATTCACCCAAGGCACCTGAGACCTTCAGTGAGGCCATTCCGCCCCCCCCCCCACACACACAAAAGGGGCTTTTGAATAAGAACAGGCCCTGAGCATCTCTAGGACACTTGGGATCTTTCACATGTTGGCCAAGGAATATCAGTGCCTACAAATCTGTGTGTGTGTGGGGGGGGGGGGTGTTTCACTAGCACACTCTTGTATATGAGATTGTGGACAATGCAGAGCTGCTGCCTGGAACCTTGCCCAACTCCCTTTTCTTCCCCCTGGGTACATGTTCTTTTCTGGTTTGCCATTTGAAAACTTATCCCAGATTATCTTCAATCACAGAATTTCATTTTGCAATATTTCAAAGTATGTACAGGAATTATTCCTGAATTAAAGCAATGTATTCCCACCTGTTTCCAATCATACATTACCCATGTGCCAGTGCTCAGCATCTTGTGGCCACAACAAATACATATTTCTGCGTGATCTGCAGGCAAATAGCTGACTGTTTAACAACTCTTCGGGTATCTACAGACCTAAACTTAAATAAAACACAGAAAAAAACCTGTATCTTCAAAAGTTTCACAAGAGTAAGTACAAAAGTATACCGATCTCAGGCCACATGAATATACTTCCATAGATTGCACTGTCCGGGGCTAATAATTTCCACTGGTAACATTGAATAGGGTCCCACAGGCTCTCAACACACACACACACACACACACACACACACACACACACACACACACCTGAACCACACACACACACACCTGAAAGTGGGCTAAAATCTGTCCTCAAACAGGTATCTCTCATGTCTATGTTTTGTGTTTTGCCCATTGCTCTGTACCCCCATTTTGATCACCTCTTATTCACCCCATTAAGGGGGAAAGGATTCTTTCTTATGGTGGTGAGGATGGCCAAACACACAACACCTGACACTGGATAAATGCAAGGACAGCAATGTATCAGTCACATACACTCACAGTCTGAGAAAGGAGGACACAACACACCAGAGAATGCTGCACTCAAGTTGCACTCAAGAAGCAGAGTGAACAACCAGGATCTTTAGGAGGCAGGCTTTGTAGTGTCGAGGACAGAGTACCTCTGGTTTCCAGGGGAGGATGCTATTGGCTTTTGGAATACTTCCACAGCTGGCAGGGAACTGAAACCCTCTAGCTAGGGATAAGCTAGAACCACACCTGGTCTGTTTACTAAGGAGGGTTGTTTAGCTAAGAGACCTTATCCACATGCACAGCATAGGGAGGAGAACTTCGGTTAGACCATTTGAGGTCTTTCTAATTTTACCAGATGTCAAGACAACATAGAACATGAATTTTAGTCCCTGTACCATAATTGAGTCCTTGATGCCTTCACATCAGGTTAAACCTTGGTGTTGGGCGCCTGGGTGGCTCAGTTGGTTAAGCGACTGCCTTCGGCTCAGGTCATGATCCTGGAGTCCCTGGATCGAGTCCCGCATCGGGCTCCCTGCTCGGCAGGGAGTCTGCTTCTCCCTCTGACCCTCCCCCCTCTCATGTGCTTGCTCTCTCTCATTCTCTCTCTCTCAAATAAATAAATAAATAAATAATATTTAAAAAAACAAAAACAAAAACAAAAAACCTTGGTGTTAACTAAGACTTTTAGGGAGTAGTGGTGCCTCCCTAGGAAATGGAATAGTCACTTGCCCAAAAGAGAGAGGGCCACATGGTGAGGCAGTCATCGAAAAACATGAACTTTAAAGGTGCCCTCCTTCATGGCTAATAAAGGCTACTGTGCGACACTGGTGTAGTGAGTCCTTAGGGGACATGAATTTAGGCTAAACAATGCTTATAACAATGTCTGTAGAGGAGGTCTATTTACCACTTCTGTAACTTAAGTAGGAGTTCTTTGAGGAGCCAATTACACCTGTCAATTAAACAAGAAGCTTGAGGCCAATAGAAGAGTTGTAAGTTCCACTTACTGCCTTTTTCAAGAGCCCAGCAGTGTGTATTCTGAGAACCAAAACAAGTGCTTTGGCCATAACAATAAGATCTGGGACTCCAAAGGGCATAAGGAGCTTCCTGTTGAAGACCTTACACGGTGACCTTAATACAGTTGATCCTCATTATTTTGCAAATTCGTCTACCTGCTAAAACTTATTTGTAACCACAAAATCAACACTCAGCACTTTTGTGGTTATTTGCAAACATGTGCAGAGTGGCAAAAAATTTGAGTCATCTGACCCACAAGTTCTCACCTAGGTTTAGACAAAGCAGCACTCCAGCTTCTTACTTCACCTCTTGTAGGTACGGTAAACAAGTGACCTTTCAACAGTATATTTAGTGCCATGTTGTTCACATTTGTGTGCTTTTTGTTAGTGGTTTCACTGTTTAAATTGGCCCCCAAGTGTAGTGCTGACAAACTGTCGAGTTTTCCTAAACACAAGAAGGCTGTGATGTGCTTTGTGGAGAAAATACACATTTTAGGCATGAATTAGAGTGCTGTTATCGATGAGTTCAATGTTAATCATTAACAATATGTTAAATATCAATTTAAATGAATCAACAATATATACAAAATAAGATGTCTTTAAACAGAAACACACATAAAACAAGTTTACGTACTGATTGGTGGATGAATATGTTGTTATGACTAGAGGCTTACAGGAACCTAACCCTCTATTTCTCCTAGGAGCAACGGTTTCCTATTCACTAATTCTGTGCTCATGGTGACCTTTACAGGACATAACTACCACAAATAACAACAATCGACTGTATATGTAGAGACATCTGTTATCCTCTGAATTAGTCTGCTAGGGCTGTCATAACTAAATACCACAGATTGGGTGGCTTAAACAACAGAAATTTAGTTCTATAGACTAGAAGTCCAATATCAAGGAGGTAGCAGGGTTGGTTTCTGATGAGACCTCTGTCCTTTTTAGATGACTGTCTTCTATGTCCTAGTATGGCCTTTCCTTTGTGTGAGTGTGGAGGGGGAGAGAGAGAGAGAGAGAGAGAGCTCTCTGGAGCCTCTTCCTTGTCTTATAAGGACCCAATCCTATTAGATTAGGGCCCCACGCTTATGATCTCATTAAACGTTAATTACCTCCCTAAAGGCCATAGCTCCAAATACATTCACATTGAGGGTTAGGGCTTCAACATATGAACTTGTGGGGGACCCAATTCAGTCAATAATGTCTTGATTTATATTTTGGGTATCTGTGAGACAAGGGATTCCCAGAGTTCTGTACCCCAAAAGGGGTAACTCTTAGACAGTGGCCCAAGAGTTTATAAAAATGTGCATCTGGGGCCATTTGATGGCCAGAGCATCCAGTGTTAAGATGACTACCTGAACTTTGGCCAAATGTGCTGACACTTTTGTCCTGTCTTTTATCATGGACATCCTGGTTAAGGGACGGGAAGCAGTAATATCTATGATGGTGACAATACCATCTGCAGTGTACAAACTCCCGGTGTTGTTAAATCAGTTGATTGCAAGGGGCTCCTCAGGTAGCCAAGAGGTTGCTGAGGGGAGTGGGGGTTCTTGCACCATCATGGCATCTGGTAAGGGAGCAAGGACAGATAAGACCATGCCCTCCTACAAGAGAGATTTGCTAGAGGGCTCAGATTTGGCTCCACCCTGTATTGAGGAGGCCTCACTAGCCATGCTGAGGTTGTGGGGTGCTGGTTCCATGACCCAAGGCATCCTGGGCAACAGTGTACAGAGGATCACAGGCTCAGGGTCTGTGAGAGACTCTACTTTGAGGATAGCTCAGTATGTGGCCAGCAATTGCCATTCTAATGGCATATAGTGCAAGGCCAAGACAGGCAGTTTCTTGCATCAGAAGCCCACAGCCAATTTATCTGTTGTCCAACCCAACATCATGGGTGGTCCAAAGACTCCATGGAACATGAGAGGAGGTTACTAAAGCCTCTATAATGAAGGAACCTCTCAAGATACTAACAAGAGTGTCCACTGATTTAGATTTGGACAGACTCCACAGTCTTGTTTTTTGGAGGAGGCTTTTATCATTGCATTGTACAAATTCTTTCAGTAAATTTTGGATTTCCAATTGGATTAAACTGTGGACCTTTATTTCAATTTAATTTGCTTCCTCCCTCTTTTGGGTTCTTGGACCTAATTTCAACATGTGGAGTTTGGTGCGGGGGTGGGGGGGGGTCTTCCCCACGCACTATCAAGCAATTTTCAGATACCAGCACAGTGTCCAGTCCAACTCAATTCTGACACTATCTAGAGATAGCATCAGATCCCACAGGTTAAGGTTCAGTCTACAAGACTGCCCCCCACCACTTCAGATACCCGTTGTTACCTGTTACACCCAGGTTGTTACCTGTGCTTCTGACCAACAAGCTACAGACCAAAGGTTCCCATGACCCCCTCCTGGGGTTCGATTATTTGCTAGAGCAGCTCAAAGAAACCCATTTACTCACTAGATAACCAATTTACTATGAAAGGATATGACTCAGGAATAGCCAGATGGAAGGGATGCATAGGGCAAGGTATGTGGGAAGGGGTGGGGAGCTTCCATGATCTCTCTAGGCATGCCATTCTCCCAAAATCACATGTTCACCAACTCAGAAGCTCTCCAAACCCTACCCTTTTTGTCTTCACAGAGGCTTCATTATATAGGCATAATTGATTAAATTGTTGGCCATTGGCTATCGATTCAACCTCCAGCCAGCCCCTCTTTCCTCCTTGGAGCTCTGGGGTGAGAACAGCCCTCTAACCACATGGTTGGTCCTTGAGGCAAGTAGCCCCCATCCTTAAGGTACCTAAGGGCTTTCCAAAAGTCACCTCATTAACATAACAAAAGATAACCTTGAAGCTCTTACCACAGGAAATTCCAAATGTTTTAGGTGCTGTGAGACAGAAACCACGACAAAGACCAAATACATATGAGAAATATTTTGGTCATCTGAATGACCAAATACCTATTCCTTACAAATCACAATATCACACTCGCCTGTACTCAGGTTTGTTGCACTCTTTTTTTTTTTCATTCTTTCGTTCTTTTTACTTGTTTGTCACTGGATATACTCTGTTCCAGGGGGTTCCTCTCTACTCTGCTCATATTTATACATTTCTTCATCCAGAATCAGAATCATTGGGGTTAGGGGCTTCCTCTACAGCAATGGTTGCTTTATCGGCACTGGATAGGGGTTTTACATTGGGAGAACAGTTTAATAGTAAATGCTTTTCCCCCCCTTTCTCATCCATTCCTGGGCCACAAGCCACCATGGATGTGCACTTCAATAACCTTGGGTGTCAGGAGAGAATGCAGGCAGCAGCAAGGGAAGCGACAGCACAGGAGATATGCAAGCTCACTACCCTGTCCAGAACAACGACTATTAAAGCAACAAGGGGTACCATGCTTAATTAGTTCTTCCTGTGGTTAGGAGTCCCCTTCCTATCTGCAAACCTAATAAAGGGCCATCCCAGAGGTACACAATCACAATGACCACATGGCTGGCTGCCCCAAGTAACCACAGTGGTCACCAGGTTAGAAGCAGTGGTCACTGCCTAACAAGTCACTAATCCAACCACTGGGATGAAGGACTCAAGTGCTGGCCATTTAGGATGCTGTGATGTTGCCACCTTTACAGGTGGGAGCCTCAGAGACCTTCTGGTGCACACAGCCCAAACTCAAAGACACTTAATACTAAGATCTGGTCAATTAACTATAATTCTTATCTTAAGGGGAGAGTGTTTCAGGGAAGGAAGAGACGGCAACACTCAACAAAAATAACACAGTGCCACGCAGGCCAGAGCACAAGCCCACCAGCGATTGGTGGTCCTATCCCAGGCAGCCTTCACTGTATCACGGCACAGTCAGTCAAGGAGCAGCTAGTAAAAGCTGACCAGCTCCCCCTTGATTGTGGTTGGATCATCATGTGTGTGATGACAATGGTTTTAATCACCTCCTCTTCACCCCTTTAATGAGGGCGGGAGTCCCACCCTAGAGTTATGAGGATGGCTAAACACACATCACCCAACTCTAGACAGAAAAGAGCAACAGTCACATACGTTCACTGTCTCAAAGAGGAGGGCATTGCATACCATGCAGGACACAGGAGGGTTGCACTCTGAAATAGCATGAATCAGAAGGGTCCGTGAGAGGCAAGCTTTTTTTGTAGTATTAAGAGGGTGAGGTACCCCCTGCTTCCTTTCTTCCTTCCTTTCTTGTTTTTCTCAGAACCAAATTAGAACACTGTGAACCAGGGGCGCTAGCTCAGTGGGTTAAGCATCCAACTCTTGATTCTGGCTCAGGTCATGATCTCAGGGTCCTGAGATTGAGCCCCGCCTGCTTAAGATTAAGTCTCTCTCTCCCTCTCCCTCTGCCCCTTCCCCCCACATGCACACACACGTGCGTGCACATGCTCTGTCTTAAAAAACAAAAACTGTGAACCTAAAATTAAATAGACTATATGGTAAGGAGTGCACTTGTTGTGATGAGCACAGGGTGATACATGGAAGTGCTGAATCACTATATTGTACACCTGAAACAACATTTGTTGGAGTTGTAAATTAGAGACTTTAGTGGTCTTCCTTTTAGCTGAATCATCTAGGGTGTGGGTGAGCTGATTTGCTAAATTAATTGAACCTGGAGTGGACATAGTTTCCCATTCCATCTTGTTCCTTTTTAACTAGGAAAGAAAGACCCCAGTTCAGCCCATTCACAACCATAGAATTAAAAGCTACTCCTGTGGATTTGACATTTAAAAGACCAGAATTTTCTCCGAAAACAATTTGGAACCAGCTATAATAATTATGCATGGGCTCACTGGGCTTCTGGGTACAAGCCCGAATCTTATTCCAGTCAACAGGTTTTGGCTAAGCCCTAAGAATAGGCTGGTAATTTACAACTCCTACAAAACAAATGGAGGCCCCTAAACAAAACCAAAACGCTCCTGATCTTTGTCATTATTGCAAAAAGCCAGAGCATTGGAAAAAAGACTGTTATTAAGCTTAAGCACTCCAAGTGCCTTCCATGCTTTAACCAACTTTTCCAAGTGCCCTCCACCTAACTCCCAATGACGGAACTCCAAGGAATTGCAGGGGCTTTTCCCAATCCTGCTCTTAACCGGCTTAGAGAAACAACTCTCCAGATAAGGAATGAATCTCTCTCTGTCCTTACGGACACTGGACCTACGCCCTTGGTGCTCAACTCCACTGTTACCAAATAGCCCCTGCCTCTAGTACTAATATGATTCAAATGGGAGGAGGGTGTCAAATAAACCTCAACAAGTTCCTGTCTCTAAACTTATCCCCTTTTGTTTAGGCCCTCTGAGAGATACCCACCCCTTTTTCCTTAGTTTCTCTGCCTCTATTCATTTATTGGGCCGGGATTTCTTGGAGAAATACCGTGCTAGAATTTCTTTCTCTCAAAAGGGGGAAATAAATTCTATAATTTGACAACAACGACAAAAATAGCCAACTAGGTGAAGCAAATGAAATTTTTAAAAATTATTATGTTCAGTTAGCCAACATATAGTACATCATAAGTTTCTGTTGTAGTGCTCAATGATTCATTAGTTGCGTATAACGCCCAGTGCTCATCCCAACACGTGCCCTCCTTAATACCCATCACCCTCTTACCCCATCCCCTCACTCCCCTCCCTTCTGTAACCCTCAGATTGTTTCCTGGAGTCCAGAGTCTCTCATGGTTTGTCTCCCTTTCTGAACCTTTAATGTCATTTATTTGTTCCATCTCTGATGACACTAGAGCTAGTTGTAAGGATACTAATCATTTGTCCCCTTTTCACAGGAGGACAGCATCGTCTGATTTTTAGCCTTAAAGGGACACAAGGTCTCCAAGGAAAAACTGCAGTTTGTTCAAATTCAAATTCGTTATTTAGGGCACCTAATCTCGGAACAAGGGCTACTCGTAGATCTAAGTAGGTGTCATAGAATCCTGAACTTCCCCAAAACTAAGTGGCAATTACAAGGTTCTCTCAGGTGGACTGGCTGCCTACTGTCAGAAATGGATTTTGAACTTTTCTCTCATGGCTCAGCCTTTACATACATTACTAAAGAACACCAAACCTGACCCCATTAATTGGGAAGCTCAGGATGTCCTAGTTTTTAATACCTTAAAAGAAAGCTTAATAAATCTCCCTGCCCTTGGACATCCCAATTACCAACTTCCTTTTTTCCCTTTTATATATGAAAGGGAAGGGAATGACCTTGGGGGTATTCAACCAAAAACATGGGGACCACCACCAATCCATAGGGTAATATAGCCAACAGCTAGACCCTGTGGCATGAGGATACCTCCCTTGCCTCAGAGCCATTCCTGCCACAGCCCTTTTAGTTAAGGCCACTGAAGGAATAGTCATGGGGTCCCCTCTAACCATCTTTGTGCCCCACGAAATAGAAGCCTTCCTAAATTCTAATGACTGTGGATGGGGTTCTGTCCAGGATCTCAGAACAATAAACAGCACTGTTATGCCTCGTCACCTTGCTGTTCCCAACCCTCATGCTCTATTAGCCTCCAGCCCTACCTAAATTCTTAGCATACTCAACACCTTTCAGCCAGTCATCTCACTGCCTATGAAATCCTCTTGCTCCCAGCTCCTCACATAATTTTCCTCACTGTAATAACCTTAACTCCACTACTCTTCCCTCCTCTAGGACAATAGTCCAGACAGTACTGTTTGATTCTGACAGAGCACCTCCTGACTCCGTGATGACTTACAGGAAACTCCTTTGGTTGATGCTAATTTGTCATGGTTCACTGGCAGTTCTTACTTGGAAGGTGAAAATGGCAAATATGGTGCTGGATAATTCCAACTCCCTCTGAAGTAACTGAAGCAGCATCTTTGCCTTGGGCTACTTCAGCACAAGGCGAGCTATATCCACTCACAAGGACCAGAAAGACTCTCTTCAACCCTTATCAGGTGCTGCTAACCAACCCCTGGGCTGCCGAATTCCAAGGAACAGACTTTTGGATTCCTGTGTCACTTCTAAAAAAAAGCACCAAGGGCGCCTGGGTGGCTCAGTCAGTTAAGCATTTGCCTTTGGCTCAGGTCACCATCTCAGGGTCCTAGGATCTAGGCCCTCGGCCCAGCATCGGGCTCCCTGCTCTGCCTCTGCCCTTCCCCCCCACTCGTACACTCTCTCTCTCACTCTCTCTCTCTCAAATAAATAAATAAAATCTTTTTAAAAAACTTAAAAAAAGGGGGGCTCCTGGGTGGCTCAGTCATTAGGCGTCTGCCTTTGGCTCAGGTCACGATCCTGGAGTCCTGGGATCGAGCCCTGCATCGGGCCCCCTGCTCAGTGGGGAGTCTGCTTCTCCCTCTCCCACTCCCCCTGCTTGTGTTCCCTCTCTCGCTGTCTCTTTCTCTCTGTCAAATAAATAAATAAAATCTTTAAAAAAATAAATAAAACTTCAAAAAAAAACCCAATAAAATAAAAACATAAAGAAAGAAAGCACCAAACACTGACTGGACCTGCACACCAACTGGTGACCCAAAAATAAAGATTTCCAGGAATTGAAGCAGATGGCAGCTGAAGGAAATAGCTTTGTCAAGATGACAGGACCAGGCCAGGCATGTATATACCTTCTTTCCCTTGCTTGTGCTCTTTCTTTGCCCTCTCTTTCTGGGAAAGACAATGCCCTTATCTACATTTCCAATCCTTTGCAAAAGGGGGAAACCTCTCTGACTGTTGGATCTATCACAAGAAGTTTCAATCTGTTCACGATGTCAGAGATCCCATGGTATTATCTACAACTAATTTCTTTCTAGGCCCAAATGCCGCTGTTCATTACACCCAAAAGCCTAGAGTTGTTAATTAGCGGGTGGGCCTATTGTGACCAGGTGTTCGCACACTGAAATACAGTATGACTATCCCTAGTCATAATCATACTACCTCAGTTACATCCCTCCATCTTTACCAGGTTCACTCCCCCGGGTTCTTTTCCTTCTCGAACTGTGATCTGTCTCTCCCAGGTTCTTTTCCTTATAGAACTGTGATCTGTCTCCCTTCACCCAAGGGAAATACAAATAAGTTTATCCCTCTTTGCAAGGTTTTTAGAAAAGATCCCTTTAGGAAAAGATGGGATTCTCAAAGAATGTCATCCCAACTCCTCCAACCCATGGCTTCAAAGGCTCAGTCAGGAAATTTCCACTTAAGGAATCTATCAATAACCAGACCTTAGCTAGAGTCTTCTATGTTCCACCTGGTTTTGTTGGCAATGGACAGCATTTCCTATGGGCATACAAATGCTTAGACAGCTGGCAACTTGGAAGTCAATGTTACTGGGGCATTTGATATTGTTCCTGTTAACATCCATAACAAATCAAGAGACTTCCCATTGGTCTGTCTCATTAGGCCTCCAGAGCCATCTTAAATGGGAATTTCTAGGAGGCATACATGACCCCTGGTTTGCTTCCACAGGGAGAGATTTACTTCCTTGGATTGTAGTAAATGCCAAAGAACACATGATCAGATATCTTCCCCTAACATTAGGAGAGCTGGCCAATTCCACAGCCAATTCCAAAGCAATAGCATTCCACCAACTATCACTTGACTCATTGACTAACGTAGTTTTGGACAATTGTATAGCCCTTGATTATCTACTTGCTGAACAAGGTGTCTGTGCAATAGCAAATACCACCTGTTGCACGTTGATAAATATCTCTGGAAAAGTAGAAATTCAATTACACAAGATCAGGGAACATGTGCATTGATTACAACAGATCTCACCTAATGACCCCTTATCTTTTGATCTATTTAGCTGGGTTTGAGGTCTTGGTTTGGAACCATCCTATAAACTGCATTTGTCATATTACTTTTAATTCTGCTTGCATAATTATTTTTAAACTTTACCTGTTGCCTATCAAATCTCTGCAGAAGTAATGCATCAAATAGGGTGATGCTAGCTCTGCCCTTTGAGATGATCTCCAATGTTTATGACCTTGATAAGACATAGACTTTAGATGGGAAGTGACTGATAGTTCTCCCTTCTCCCTTCTAATGTGGCCTCGATTTCCAATCATTATGCACATTCTCTCCAATGTGGGCCAATGACAACCAGGAAAGATCTTTCCTGGTACCGAGAGACAAACCACTAAATTTGAAAATTCTGACTCTTGATCAGCAATACTTTCGAGGAAAGATCTTGATCAAAGGGGGTAAATGTGAAAATAAATAAAGAAAACATCATTTAAAATGGAGTCAGGAAGCCCCAGAGGGGGACCTCTCAAGTACACACCTCACTGCAGCCTACACAACCAGCAGGAAGAAGGAAGATAATTACATTGACAAGAGAGGGCACTTTTCACATGTCTTTAAGAAAAGGAAGACCCCTCCCTGCCCTAGCAACAACCCACTAATCACCACCTGCAGTCAGTGAGAAACCTTGCCCATCCTCAGATTGCCCCCCATCTTCTCCAGTCAACTTTTGTCCAGAACCCTCCCCAATTTCTTCCTAAAACCTAATAAAAGCTGACCTTCCCTTTGTCTCTTCGGACTTGCTTACGGTTTGCCATAGCTTGCTTGTCACAAATTGCAATTCCTCTGCTATTCCCAAATAATCTCATTCTTTTACTTAAATAAATTTGCTCTTTGCTCTGTTTGAAGTTAACACCCCACAACCCTCACCCCTCCCCCCACACACACACACAGGGCCAATGCCCATGACTGCAAACTGCCTGGGACGTTAGTCCCTGGGGATGGATGGGTGGACCCTGGGGTGATGGTATCCCCAACCCCCTGCTATTTGGGCACACACTGAAACTGGGTGCTTTCAGGTGCCACTGTAACATACGGGCTGAAACACAGGACTCCATCTCGACTGGCCACCCTCATTACCACCACCAACCCCTTCAGGGACTGACAGGCTGGGTGCATTAACAGGGGCTCAGAAGCCCAGGTCCAAGCGTCCCCCAGCCAACCCCCACCAAGAGACCGCCCACTCGCCCCTCCTGCCAGCTCACGGTAGCCTAGCGACCAGCTTACCAATAAAAGAGGGTCCAAGACGACGCTGGGAACGTTGGAGGAGGATTCATTACAGGTCAAAGTGGAATTTCGAGGTGGGAGGTGGGAGGTGGGAGGCGGGGGATGGGGGCTTCGCCCTCCAGGAGCCAGGTCCTGAAGAACAGTCGGAAGACAGCGGCTCCCAGCAAGCCCAGGATAGCATAGCTGAGACCTACGGAGAACAAGAGAGAAGGCCGCGGATCAGGAAAAGGACAGAGGGAGGTGAGCGAAAAGCAAGAGGCGAGGGGGAGC
The DNA here is from genome assembly GCF_004348235.1 of Phoca vitulina. NCBI lineage: Eukaryota > Metazoa > Chordata > Mammalia > Carnivora > Phocidae > Phoca > Phoca vitulina. The sequence goes on along the minus strand of NW_022589772.1, from coordinate 7,995,401 downwards.
TGGGGGGAGGGAGGCGGCGGAGGGGGCACTAGCTCTTCCGCAAAGAGTCACCTGTAAGAGCTGAGCATAGAGGGCAAAGGGGAGCAGAAAGCGCGGGCGTCGCCCAGGAGCCCAGAGCCCCGCGCGGCGAGAGGAGCAGCCACGCAGGAGCTCTACTCCACGCCGCGCCCACGGGACCGGTCCGCCGCTTTGAATTACGCTCGGTCTGAAGCCAGTCCCAGCGGCAACTGGGTGGGCATTGAGCCGGGAGCGCCGCTGGCTCCGCCCACTCCATGGCAGCGCCGACCTAGCCAATCGTGCAGATGCCAGGAGCCATACACAAAGACGAACAATTCTGCCACCTTCCCCAACTAGGGCGCTGCCCAGTCCTTTGCTCTTAAAGGCATCAGCAGTCCCTCCTGGGCCAGCTCCAGCACCTTGACTGCTGGAGGGTTGGGCCAGGGTCGGCTGCTTGACGTAACCTTCTCTCCGCGTCCCCACCCCTCGCAAAAATGCAAAATTTGCTTTTCTCTTGGAACAGCTTGTGCCCAAGAGGTTGCTTTTTGTGGTGAAGGAAGTGCTGTGATTTGACTGCCCTGGCTGAATCAGCATTCTGAATGAGCTAGACTCTTAGGGGAAGCAGGAGGTACCAGACTGCTGGTCATTCCCAGACGCTTGAGCCTCCAATAAACCTAAGTGCCTCGCCTCTGGGTGGAGTGGAGGAGGATCAGCAAATACATTTTATGATGGGGCTCTGGCCACAGCAGGAGTGACCCTTTTCAGTAGGACAGAAATTGGAGCACCCCCCGCACACACACACAAACTAGAGGATACAGAGTTGGAGTGTTCTTGGCTGACACCAAAGAAGGGGAAAAGAAGGCATGAAAAGAAGCCTGGCATTTTGACTAGAGGGCATTTATTCTTTCCACTACCCTGAACGTAGATAGTCCAGTGGGATAGAAGGATATCGGAGAATGAGAAAATGCCTCCATTCATTACCCTCTGTCCTTCCCGTCTCAGGTCCAATTTGAAACAAGTTTAGAAAGAGGCCTCTTCAGAGCACACAAGCCAGATGGGCATTCAACAAATAGAATTCAGTCCCGTTCACCAGCGTTGAACTTCTTAAGGCATGCCATTTAAAAGTGTTGAAATCAAAACAGATTTCAAGTTCACTCTTGGTTAACTAGAACATTCCAGTAGAAACATTGTTCCCTTTCTCTTTCCTTCAGTATTTGGTAAATGAGTTGGAAATGCTTGTGGCCAGCATATTGCAAAGTTTCGGTTGTGTGGAACTCCTGGGGGTAGCTGTTTGGCACAGCTAAAGATTTAACTCTTTACCCCACCTCAACAACCACCCACACGTTTGTGGAGTTTTTGTTTTTGTTTTTGTTTTTGTTTTTGCCAGTTTAGAATCATTTTTAAAACATATCTCAGAATTTCCTGCCTTCTTGTAACCAGCAGAGCACCCTAGCACCTTTGTTTCCCCTCTCCTTTTCCCCCTCTTTTTCCTTCCATTGCCACAAACGCTTCCTTCCCACATGGGTGCAAGATTAGGGAAAAAAAAAAAAAAAAAGGTGGGAACATCACTAACCATCACATACAGGAGTGGGTCAGTCAGGCCCACCCCTCCTGCTCTTAATCCTTCCTCCCTTGTCCCTGGTCACTCAGGCATCCTCGTAGAGACAATTCTTGCTTAGGAAAAATGGAACGGCCATTTGGGTAATTTTGCCAAGCACCTGAATTGTACACGTGGGGACACTGAAGCCTAGAGAAGGAAGAGGAGTTGGCTCAAGGTTACATAGTGGCAAAGGCCAAAACTAGAATCCTATTTCTGGGTTGGCCTAGTTCCAGAACTGTTTTTTCAGTGAAAAGTTGGTTTTGACTGGTATTTCAGGCAACCGCCAGCAGATGGGAGTAGATTTGTTTGCAAGCCCGTTTTTTCCTAGCACCCTGGAACAAACTCCACAATCAGTGCCACATTTGTCAAAGGAAGCAAGCCTAAATTTTTTTTCCCCCCTAGGAGTCCTTGTGACTATAGTGATTGCTAAAAACTTGAATGCAATAGTTAATTCACTTTCAGAGCTTACATTTCAGACTCACATGAAAGCCCAAAAGGCAATAAGAAATATATAAAAGCCAGTATAATTTGTATGTGTTGAGCTTTTGTCTAGGTAATTTATTAGAATATACATAAATACCCAGACTGGATGCACTTAAACCTGAATATGGGATCATGGTGTAAAGTAAAGGGCACTGACCTAGGAGTTAGCTCATCTGTATTCTGACCCAGCTCTGCCACATTACAGTGAGTATTCCAGTTTGGCTGGAGTGTATGGTGAGTTGGGAGGTAAGATAAGAGGTAAAAAAAAAAAAAAAAAAAGGGTAAGAATCAAAAGAATAGGGAGCACCTGGCCTAGTGAGTACACAGTAAATACCTACTCAGTGAATAAGTAAAGCAAAAAAGAGTTTCAGATCTGATTGTCCAAACTAAGGAATTTGATTTCTGTTTTAGCTTCAACAGTAAGGTTTTGAAGGATTTGTGCAGGGGAAAAGACACAATAAGGAAGAAACTTTCAGTTACTTTGTGAAGGAGAAGCTGGAGGGAAGAGAGAGACTGGGGATTAGGAGAGCAGTAAGGAGGATATTGTACACCTCTGCTTCTGGTAATGGCAGACTGAGTAATTTGGACTAGCCATCCCGAATAAGGACAACTAAAAAAAAAAAAACAACTAGATGAAATATAACAAGAAATGACCTTCATTAAGAGCTAAGAAATAATGAGGCTAAAATCTAGAAGACAAGGACCAAGATAGAAATGTCCAGCACTCAAAACCACTTTTGCCCAAGGGCACTTGCTGAATCCAGAAGAAAGTATTGTGGAACTGAGCTGTGGTTTTGATGACCTCATGGGCAAAGGGGACAAAAAGTGGAAGCCCACATCCCAAATGAGTAGATCTAATAAGCCACTTAGCCACTTTAGGCTGAAACTATGTGGCTACCCCTTCAGGATAATGGTGAACCAGAAGGAACAAGCCTTTGCATGGACTTGCATCCAGGATAACCCATTACAAGGGTGCTCCAAGGAACCTCAGTTAATTGGATTAAAGTAGTCTTGGACAGGTACTGTTGCCAGGCATGTGTCAACAGCACGTGAAAATACTCTCTGCAGAAAGATTCTGTCTTTCTAGGCCTGAAATCTGTCTCACAGATAATTTTTCAATAATACAGTAGCACATAGAGATAAGTAGGCACACAAAGAAAAATGCATTGTGACAGCCAGAAGAAAAAATAGACAATGAAAACAAATTCAGAGACTTCGGTTATCAGAATTATGAGACACAGACTGTGGTTTACTGTAGTTCAAAAAAGAAAAAATAAGCTTTAAAATGTCTGCAGGGAACAGAAAAATCCTAAAAAGCCACATAGTCAATTTGAAAAACCATCAAATTGTATATCTAGAACTAAAAAATATAATGATTGAGAATTCAGTGAATGTGTTTAACAGAAGAGGAACACAACTGTTAGACAAGGATAAGTACAATGAAGAAAAATAAACTTAAGAATTATTTTTTTAAGTTTTTACTTTAATTCCAGTTGGTTAACATACAGTGTTATATTAGTTTCATGTATACAATATAGTGATTCAACACTTTAATACGTCACCCAGTGCTCATCACAACAAGTGCACTCCTTAATCACCATCACCTATGTAACCCATCTCCCCACCCACCTTCCCTCTGGTAACCATCAGATTGTTCTCTATAGTTAAGAGTCTGTTTCTTGCTTTATCTTTCTCTCTCTTTTTTTCCCTTTACTCTTTTGTTTCTCAAATTTCACATACGGTGAGGTCATATGGTACTTGTCTTTCTCTGACTTATTTCACTTAGCATAATACTCTCTAGCTCTATCCATGTCATTGCAAATGGCAAGATTTCATTCTTTTTAGGGCTGAGTAATATTCCATTGCATATATGTACAACCTATTTTTTATTCATCTATCCATGGACACTTGGGCTGCTTCCATGATTTGGTTATTGTAGATAATGCTGCTATAAACATAGGGGTGCATGTATCCCTTCGAATTAGTGGTTTTGTATTCTGTGGGTAAATATCCAGTATTGTGATTCCTGAATCATAGGGTACTACTATTTTTAACTTTTTGAGGAATCTTCATACTGTTTCCCAGAAAGTGGCACCAGTTTGTATTCCCACCAACGGAGCAAAAGGGTTCCTTTTTCTTCATGTCCTCATCAACACCTGTTGTTTCTTATATTCTTGATTTTAGCCATTCTGACGGGGTTGAGGTGATAATCTTACTGTAGTTTTGATTTGCATTTCCCTGATGGTAAGTGATGATGAGCATCTTTTCATGTGTCTGTTAGTCATCTGGATGTCTTCTTTGGAGAAATGTCTGTTCATGTCTTCTGCCCATTTTTTAATTGGATTTTTTTTGTTTTTTGGGTGGTGAGTTGTATAAGTTCTTTATACACTTTGGATATTAACCCTTTATTGGATATGCCATTTGCAAATATCTTTTCCCATTCTGTAGGTTGCCTTTTAGTTTAATTGATTGTTAACTTTGCTGTGCAGAAGCTTTTTAATTTGATGTAGTCCCAATACTTATTTTTTTAAATTTTTTTAAAGATTTTATTTATTTATTTAACAGAGAGAAAGAGAGCACAAGCAGGGGGGAGCGGCAGGCAGAGGGAGAGGGAGAAGCAGGCTCCCCAAGGAGTAGGGAACCCGCTATGGGGCTCGATCCCAGGACCCTGGGATCATGACCTGAGCCGAAGGCAGTCACTTAACCAACTGAGCCACCCAGGTGCCCCTGATGTAGTCCCAATATTTATTCTTCATTTGTTTCCCTTGCCTCAGGAGACCTATCTAGAAAAAAAATGTTATGGCCAGTGTCTCAAAGAAGTTACTGCCTATGTTCTCTTCTAGGATTTTTATGCTTTCAGGTGTCACATTTGGGTCTTTAATTTATTTTGAGTTTATTTTTGTGTATGGTTTAAGAAAGTGGTCCAGTTTTCATTCTTTTGCATGTCACTGTCCAGGTTTCTCAACACCATTTGTTGAAGAGACTGTCTTTTTCTCATCAGATAGGCTTTCCTGCTTTGTCGAGGGTTAATTGACTATACAGTTGTGGGTTTGTTTCTGGGTTTCCTATTCTGTTCCATCAATCTCTGCGCCTACTTTTGTGCCAGTACCATACTGTTTTGATGACTACAGCTTTGTAATATAACTTGAAGTCCAGAATTGTGATACTTCCAGCTTCGCTTTTCTTTTTCAAGATTGCTTCGGCTATTCAGGGTTTTTGTGGTTCCATATAAATTCTAGAATTGTTTATTCTAGTTCTGTGAAAAATGCTGTTGAGATTTTGATAGGGGTTGCATTCAATGTGTAGATCGCTTTGGGCAGTACAGACATTTTAATTTTGTTCTTCCAATCCATGAGCATGGAATGTCTTTCCATTTCTTTGTGTTGTCTTCAATTTCTTTCATCAATATTTTATAGTTTTCGGAGTACAGATCTTTCCCCTCTTTGGTTAGGTTTATTTCTAAGTATCTTATTATTTTGGGTGCAATTGTAAATGGGATCGTTTTCTTAATTTCTCTTTCTGCTGCTTCATTATTGGTAAATAGAGATGCAACAGATTTCTGTACAATGATTTTTGTATCTGTGAATTTACTGAGTTCGTTTATCAGTTCTAGCAGTTTTTTGTTGGAGTCTTTTGGGTCTTCTTTATATAGTATCATGTCATCTGCAAGTAGTGAAAGTTTTACTTTTTCCTTGCCAATTTAGATTCCTTTTATTTCTTTTTGTTGTCCAATTGCTGTGACTAGGACTTCCAGTACTATGTTAAATAACCGTGGTGAGAGTGGACATTCTTGTCTTGTTCCTGACCTTAGGGGAAAAGCTTTCAGTTTTTCCCAATTCAGTATGATGTTAGCTGTGGATTTTTCATATATGGCCTTTATTATGTTGAGGCATCTTCCCTCTAGAACTACTTTGCAGAGGGTTTTTATCATGAATGAATATTGTACTTTGTCAAGTGCTTTCTCTGTGTTTTTTTTGAAATGATTGGATGGTTCTTATCCTTTCTCTTATTGATGTGATAATATATTACGTTGATTGATTTGCCAATATCGAACCACCCTTGCAAGCCAGGAATAAATCCCACTTGATTGTGGTGAATGATTTTTTTAATGTATCATTGGATTTGGCTTGCCAATATTTTGTTGAGGATTTTTGCATCTATGTTCATCAGAGATATTGGCCTCTAGTTCTCTTTTTTAGTAGTGTCTTTATCTGGTTTTGGTATCTGGGTAATGCTGGCCTCTTAGAATGAGTTTGGAAGTTTTCCTTCCTTTTCTTTTTCTTTTTCTTTTCTTTCTTTCTTTTTCTTTTTTTTGGAATAGTTTGAGAAGAATATGTATTAACTCTTCTTTATATGTTTGGTAGAATTTGCCTGTGAAGCTATCTGGTCCTGGACTTTTGTTCATTGGGAGTTTTTTGATTACTGATTCAATTTCATTGCTGATAATCGGTCTGTTCAGATTTTCTATTTCTTCCTGTTTAGTTTTGGTAGTTTATTTATTTCTAAGAATTTATGCATTTCTTCTAGGTTTTCCAATTTGTAGTCATATAATTTTTCATAATGTTCTCTTCTAATTGTTTATATTTCTGTGGTGTTGGTTGTTATTTCTCCTCTCTCCTTTGTGATTTTATTTTTTTGAATCCTTCCCTTTTTTGCTTCATCAGTCTGGCTAGAGGTTTATCAATATCATTGATTTTTTTCAAAGAACCAGCTCCTGGTTTCATTGATGTTTTCTATTTTTTTTTTTTTTTACTATGTGTATCGTTTATTTCTATTCTAATCGTTATTATTTCCTTTCTTCTGCTGGTTTTAGGTTTCATTTGTTGTTCTTTTTCTAGCTACTTTAAGTATAAGGTTAGGTTGTTTGAGCTTTTCTTGCTTCTTGAAATAGGCCTGTATTGCTATATACTTCCCACTTAGGACTGCTTTTGCTGCATCCCAAAGGTTTTGAACCATTGTGTTTTCATTTTCATTTGTTTCCATGTACTTTTTAATTTATTCTTCAATTCCCTGGTTGACCCATTCATGGTTTAGTAGCATGTTATTTAACCTCCATATACTCATGGTCCTTCCAGATTTTTTCTCATGGTTGATTTCTAGTTTCATAGCATTGTGGTCAGAAAACATGCATGGTATTACTTTGATCTTCTTGAATTTGTTGAGGCTTGTTTTGTGGCCTAATATGTGATCTACTCTGGAGAATGTTCTGTGCACACTTGAAAAGAATGTGTATTCTCCTGTTTTAGGATGGAATGTTCTGAATATATGTTAAATGCATCTGATCCAATGTGTCATTGAAAGCCAGATTCCCTAGTGATTTTCTGTTTAGATGACCTGTCTGTTGTTACAGGTGGGGTGTTAAAGTCCCCTACTATTATTGTATTATTATTGGTTAGTTCCTTTATGTTTGTTGTTAACTGTTTTATGTATTTGGGTGCTCCTATGTTGGGTGCATAAAAATTTAGAATTGTTGTATCTTCTTGGATTGTCCCCTTTATGATTTTTGTGTTTCTTGTTATAATCTTTGTTTGAAGTCTATTTTGTCTGATATAAGTATTGCTACTCTGGCTTTCTTTTGACATACATTTGCAGGATACATGTTTCTCCATCCCCTTACTTTCCACCTGCAGGTGTCTTTAGGTCTAAAAGGAGTCTCTTGTAAGCAGCATATAGATGGGTCTTGTGTTTTTTTTTTTAATCTATTCTGTCACCCTGTGTATTTTGATTGGAGGATTTAATCCATTTACATTCAGAGTAATTATTGATAAATATATATTTATGGTCATTTTTTACTTGTTTTGTAGTTGTTTCTGAAGATTTTCTCTGATCCTTTGTTGATTTTTTTCTCATGCTTTACTGATTTTCTTTAATGGTATATTTGGATTTCTTTCTCTTTATTCTTTGTGTATTTATTAGTGTTTTTTGATATATGGTTACCATTAGGTTTGTATATAACCTCTTCTGCATATAACAGTCTATGTTAAGTTGATGGTTGAGTAAATTTGAACCCATTCTTTTCTCCTTTCCTCCCCACCTATTAGGTATATGTTATTATATTTTATATCCTTTTTTGTGAGTTCCTTCAGTGATGTTTTTATGGAAATATCCATTTGTACTGCTTTTGTGTTTCATATCTTTATACTGTCACTTTTGGTCTCTCTTTTCCACTCAAAGTGTCCCCTTTAATATTTCTTTCAGGGGTGGTTTAGTGGTCATGAGCTCCTTTAGTTTTTGTTTGTCTAGAAAACTCTTTATCTCTCTTTCTTTTCTGAATGATAGCCTTGCTGAATAGAGTATTCTTGGCTGCAGATTTTTCCCATTCAGCACTTTGAATTTACCATACCACTCCCTTAGGAGAGAATTATTAAATTGAAAGATAGAGCAGAAGAAATCATACAGAATTCTAACTGGTGAAACAAATTATTGGGGGGGAGAAAATGTATGATATGAGACACAATGAATAGAGTGAGAAGGTCTACAGTACATTTAATTTGAGTCTCAGAAGGACAAGAGAGAAAAATGGGGAAGATGATGGCCAAAAATTTTCCAGAGCAGCTGAAGGCAATACTCCATGGATTCTAGAAGCCTATTGAATCCTAGGCAAGATAAATAAAAAGAAATCCACTCCTACACACATCGTATTGAAAGTGGAAAAAAAAAAAAGAGATAGAAGGTTATGTTAATGATCCAAATTAGAGATAATGAAGTATTAGTCTTAGGCAAGAACAGAACAGATTGAGAGAAGCAGATGAGCCTTTAGACTCTGGCCTTTAAAATGTCCTTTTCTCAAACTTACCATGAAAGACTATTTTATAAAGGTATTATCCATTTCATTCCTAATTAATTAAATTCATTTGTTAACGAATCTATTTGTTGAAGCTCCTAGGAGCTGTTCCCAGTTTTCTTTCTTACATGGAAGGCCATCATCCTATAAGTATGTATCCCTTATCTCATGGGTTATATAAAAATGGTGAATATTCTCCATAGAAATTGTGATGGTTAATTTTATGAGATTAGCACTTGAATCAGTAGACTAAGAAGATGGCCCTCACCAATACAAGGGGGGATCATACAATCCATTGATGGCCTGAAAAGAAGGAAAAGGTGGAGGAAGAGTGAATTCATCCTCTCTGCTTAAACTGAGATATCCATCTTCTCCTGCCCTCAGACATTGATGCTTCTGGCTCTCCAACTTTCAGACCCATACTGGGACTTACACCATTAGCCCCCTGATTCTCAGGTGTTTGGACTCTAAGTTACACCACCAGCTTTCCCGGTTCTCCAGCTTGTAGACAGCAAATCATAGGATTTCTCAGCCCCCATAATATATGGTCTTCCTATAATAAATAAATGCATACCTACCTACCTATGTTCATATGTAACATCATACGTATATATTCTATCGGTTCTGTTTCTCTGAAGAACCCTGACTAATACAGAAATAAAATGCCAGTAGCAGCTGAGTTCTGAGGATGGAGAAATATGCTTTTATATGACTTTCTAAGAGAAAGCAGAATAAAAGTGAAACCATGTAGAAATTCTTCTACTCCTCTTCCCCATCCAACTTTCACTATTTCTAAGGAAAAGTACATAAAATGAACAATTTTTTGTTCCCAGGGTGTTTTATTACAACCTTCAGCCTTGACCATATGCCCTCACTCACTGGACTACCTATGCTCAGCCTGCATAGAATTCCTGCAGGGTTTATATTTGTAATAGACCTAAAAATACAACGGGCTATATTTCCAGGGAGTGAGGTCTCTACTCGTTACTACAGCTGTTCACGTAACTAATGAATGGCTACTTGTCAGGAACGTGATAGAGGCAACTCTCCTCCATATTGAAAGTTGTACCAGAGATTCTGTGCTCCCATGAATCTCTGAAATTTCCTGACAACAATCTAAGCCAAAACAACTGTTCATGAATTCTTCTAAGAAGAATTTCAAGTATTTTGCTCAAAGTTCTTCATTCATTGATTGTTTGAGGAACAAGCATTCTTATGTATCCATAAGGACCCCCCCAAAACCCCCACAGAATACTTCTTCTCTAAGAGAAGGTATTAGGCAGGCAGGAAAGCCTAACCCCAAGCCAATTAGAAAACTGTCCAACAGCAAAGACATTAACCTGTCTTCATTTATAGTATGCAGTATGCACCATCAATCTGGACCAAGTATCACTAAAGTCTACAGAAACCTGTTTTTTAAACATCTATATCATCTTTTAGCAGTATCTCCCTCCCTTACCATGGAAGGGCAGGGGCTGGGAAAATGTTCCACTAACTCTAAGGTATTTATCTCAGGGACTTGTAGCATAGTGTACTAGAAAAGGTAGTGGACTACAAATCTGAAAATCTAGTGCCACGGCCTCTGAATCTGTTTCTCATCTGAAATACAGAGGTGATAATAATGCCTATTTGTTAATGGAACAACCCTGACAGAAGGGTATCCCTGTGTGTCCCAACTTCCCTGCTCATTTCCTCAACTCCATGAGGTTTCTCAATCACCCATCTGGCAAGGCTGTTGTCACTACCACTTTTAGCCACCAGGGGTTCTCAGTTCTCATGGTTTAACTGTGGAATATGCCTTTTTATGTTTCCCTTCTTTTTAATTGAAATATAATTGACCTAGAACATTATATTAGTTTCAGGTATACAATGTAATAATTTAGTATTTGTATACACTGTGAAATGGTTATCTGAATTCAGGCAAGCCAGGCTGATACTTACAGACTGAACTTCTTCAGAAACTCAGTGTAACAGAGGGGAATAAAGCACAGGAAACAGAGACCCTATTGAGGTAGGTTTTATTTATTTTTATATATTTATTTATTTATTTTTAGTTTCCAAGGTAGAGTTTAGTGATTCATCAGTTGCATATAACACCCAGTGCTCATTACATGAAGTGCCCTCCTTAATGCCCATCACCCAGTTACCCCATCCCTCCATTGACCCTCCCATCCAGCAACCTTCAATTTGTTTCCTATAGTTCAGAGTCTCTTATGGCTTGCCTCCCTCTCTGTTTTTGTCTTATTTTATTTTTCCCCTCCTTTCCCCTATGATCCTCTGTTTTGTTTCTTAAATTCCATATGAGTGATAATTGTCTTTCTCTGATTGACTTATTTCACTTAGCATAATACCCCCTAGTTCCATCCATGTTGTTGCAAATGGTAAGATTTCATTGTTTTTGATGGCTGCATAATATTCCATTGTAAATATATACCACTCTTCTTTATCCATTCATCTGTCAATGGACATCTGGGCTCTTTCCATAGTTTGGCTATTGTGGGTATTGCTGCTATAAACATTGGTGTGCAGGTGCTGCTTCGGATCACTATGTTTGTATCCTTTGGGTAAATACCTAGTAGTGCAATTGCTGGGTCATAGAGAGGAGGTTTTAATGCACTAAAGGATAGACCTCTACCACTACAGTGGCGTCCCAGCTGCCACTATCTACCCCGCCCATCAGTGGGGCTGCTGATGGTTGGCGTCTAGTCACCCCTGCCTCTGCTCTTGTTCCCAGGGGGTGAGGATCAGGGGTCCTGTACAAATGGTAATTGGTAGCCCCTGGAGTTGTACAGGACACAGCCTATGTGGCCATTTGTCATAGAGAATTTGTCCCCACCAAAACTCTAGCTTCTATTCCATTGTTTGTGGACTCAGGCAATCTTACTGGTTTCCATTTAGCATGTCCAATTAGCATTGCTTGAAGGATGGATTTGCATGCCTTCTGTCTTACGGTACTAGGTGAGGGAAATGCTCCCCAGTCAGATACAGTGTCCATCCCCATAATGCAATCAGACAAAAAAGACATGACCTCTTCACATAAAGCATGTTCAAACATACCAATTCTCCTACAAACTTTTACCTTGATTCCATTAACCCTTAAATCTCTAACTGTAGCTCCCATTAGGCCTTCATTAAAAGGTTTTTGGTTTTACAATACTAGGTAGGGAAAGTGTTCCCCAGTATGACATAGTATCCATTCCCTGAAACATTAGGTAAAGGAGACACAACTTCTTTACATAAAGCCTTTTTAAACATTTCAACATTCATAATCTTGTTTTTTTAATTTTTATTCTTTTCATCTTTTTTATTTAAATTCAAATAGCCAACATATAGTACATCATTAGTTTCAGATGTAGTGTTCAGTAATTCATCAGTTGCGTATAACACCAAGCGGTCATCACATCATGTGCCCTCGTTAATGCCCATCACCCAATTACCCCATCCTCCACCCACCTCCTTTCCAGCAACCCTCAGTTTGTTTCCTATAGTTCAGAGTCTCTTATAGTTTATGTTTTTTCTCCCTCTCTGATGACTTCCCATTTAGTTTTCCCTCCCTTCCCCTATGATCCTCTGCACTGTTTGTTATATTCCACATATGAGTGAAACCATATGATAATTGTCTTTCTCTGATTGACTTATTTCACTCAGCATAATACCCACCAGTTCCATCCACGTGGATGTAAATGGTAAGCATTCATTCTTTCTGATGGCTGTGTAATGTTCCATTGTATATATATACCATATCTTCTTTATCTATTCATCTGTTAATGGACATCTGGGCTCCCTCCAGAGTTTGGCTATTGTGGACATTGTTGCTATAAACATTGGTGTGCAGGTGACCCTTCGGATCACTACATTTGTATCTTTGGGGTATACACCTAGTAGCGCAATCACTAGGTCATAGGGTAGCTCTATTTTTAATATATTGAGGAACCTCCATACTGTTTTCCAGAGTGGCTGTACCAGCTTGCATTCCCACCAACAGTGTAAGAGGGTTCCATTTTCTCTGCATCCTCACCAACATCAGTTATTTCCTGACTTGTTAATTTTAGCCATTCTGACTGGTATGAGGTGGTATCTCATTGTGGTTTTGATTTGTATTTCCCTGATGCTGAGTGATGTGGAGCATTTCCATACTCGTTATTGGCCTGTTCAGGTTTTCTGTTTCTTCCTGTTTCAGTTTTGGTAGTTATAAGTTTCCAGGAATACATCCATTTCTTCCAGACTGCCTAATGTGTTGGCAATAGTTGCTCATAAAATGTTCTTAAAATTGTATTTCCTTGGTGTTGGTTGTTATCTCTCCTCTTTCATTCATGATTTTATTAATTTGGGTCCTTTCTCTTTTCTTTTGGATAAGTCTGGCTAGAGATTTATTGATCTTATTAATTCTTCCAAAGAACCATGTTCTAGTTTTGTTGGTCTGTTCTAATGTTCTTTTAGTTTCTATTTCATTGATTTATGTTCTAATCTTTATTATTTCTCTTCTTCTGCTTTGTTGCAGCTGCATTTGCTGTTCTTTCTCCAGCTCCTTTAGGTGTAAGGTTAGCTTGTGTATTTGAGACCTTTCTTGTTTCTTGAGAAAGGCTTGTATTCCTATGTAATTCCCTCTTAGGACTGACTTTGCTGTATCCCAAAGGTTTTGAACTGTTGTGTTTTCATTTTCATTTGTTTCCATGAATTTTTTTAACTCTTCTTTAGTTTCCTGGTTGACCCATTCATTCTTTAGTAGGATGCTCTTTAATCTCCAAGTGTTTGAGTTCCATCCAAATTTCCTCTTGTGATTGAGTTCAAATTTCAAAGTATTATGGTCTGAAAATATGCAGGGAATAATCCCAATCTTTTGGTACCATTTGGGTCCTGATTTGTGACCCAGTATGTGATCTGTTCTGGAGAATGTTCTGTGTGCACTTGAGAAGAATGTGTATTCTGTTGCTTTAGGAACGGGAATGTGTATTCTGTTGCTCTGTATATATCTTTGAAGTCCATCTGGTCCAGTGTGTCATTCAAAGCCGTTGTTTTCTTGTTGATCTTCTGCTTAGATGATCTGTCCATTCCTTTGAGTGGGGTGTTGAAGTCTCCTACTATTATTGTATTATTATCAATGTGTTGCTTTAATTTGGTTATTAATTGGTTTACATAATTGGCTCATCCCAAGTTAGCAGCATAAATATTTATAATTGTAAGACCTTCTTGTTGGATAGACCCTTTAAGTATGATATAATGTCCCTCTTCATCCGTTAGTACAGTCTTTGGTTTAAAATCTAATTTGTCTGATATGAGGATTGCTACCCCAGCTTTCTTTTGAGGTCCATTGGCATGATAAATGGTTCTCCACCCCCTCACTTTCAATCTGGAGGTGTCTTTAGGTCTAAAATGAGTCTCTTGTAGACAACATATGGATGAGTCTTGCTTTTTTATCCAATCTGATACCCCGTGTCTTTTGATTGGAGCATTTAGCCCATTTACATTCAGAGTAACTATTGACAGATATGAATTTAGTGCTATTGTATTACCTGTTAAGTCCGTGTTTCTATAAGTTGTCTCTGTTTCTTTCTGGTCTATGTTATTTTTGGGCTATCTCTTCGCTTATAGGATCCCCTTTAATATTTCTTTCAGGGCTGGCTTAATTATCACAAATTCTTTTAGTTTCTGTTTTCCTGGAAGCTCTTTATCTCTCCTTGCATTCTGAAGGACAGCCTTGCTGGATAAAGTATTCTTGGCTGCATGTTTTTCTCATTTACTATCCTGAATATATCATGTCAGCCCTTTCTGGCCTGCCAGGTCTCTGGATAGTTCTGCTTACAGTCTAATGTTCTTACCATTGCAGGTTAAAGAGCTCTTGCCTCGAGCTGCTTTCAGGATTTTCTCTTTATCTCTGAAATTTGCAAGCTTCACTATTATATGTTGGGGTGTTGATCTATTTTTATTGATTTGGGGGGGGCATTTTCTCTACCTCTTGGATTGAATGCCTGTTTCCTTCCCCAGATTAGGGAAGTTCTCAGCTATGATTTGCTCAAATATCCCTTCTGTCCCTCTCTCTTTTTCTTCTTCCTCTAGGACCCCAATAATTCTAATATCATTTTGCTTTATGGTATTGCTGATTTTTCGAAGCCTCCCTTCATGGTCCATTAGTTGTTTTTCTCTCTTTTCCTCAGCCTCCTTCCTTTCCATCATTTTGTCTTCTATGTCACTGACTTCTCTTCTGCCTCATTTACCCTAGCTGTTAGAGCATCCAATTTAGACTGCATCTCAGTTAAAGCATTTTTAATTTCGGCCTGATTAGATTTTTATTTCTGCACTAAGAGATTCTCTAGTGTCTTTTACGGTTTTTGCAAGCCCAGCTAGTAACTTTATAAGTGTTATCCTGAATTCCAGCTCTGACATTTTAATTATGTTCATATGGATTAGATTTGTGGCAGAGAGTATTACCTCTGGTTCTTTCCTTTGTTGTGAATTCCTCCTTCTCGTCATTTTTCCCAGAGAAAAAGGAACAAGAGAACAAAATAAAAAATATCAACCATGACCCAAGTGAAATACACAATAGACAATCCGAAGAGGTCAGAAACCAAAAAAAAAGCGGGGGGAAAGGAGAGAATATAATCTCCCAGGTGGACAAAACAGGGTGATACACTTAGTCCGAGGTGTATTTTGTTCTGTTTGTTAGAAGACACTAAATCCCAAAATTGTAAAGAAAGCAAAACTTATATATATACAAAAATAGAACTGAATACAGTGAAAGTAAGCCCAAAATGAAGAAATATCTACAAAATGTAAATGTAAAGTTAAAAAAAGATTTAAAAACAAAGAGTTGATAAAATAAGAAACAAATTGAAAAGGAAAAAAAGAAGAAAGAAAAGGAAAATTTTAAACTGAAAAAGAAAAGAATTATGAGGAAAAACACCTCAAATTCTATATACTATTTTCCCCTACGACTGGAGTTTTGCAGTTATGTGTGCTTGATAAACTTGGTATTCCTCTGATGTTACAGTTGGTCTTCTGAGGGAAGGGCCTGCTGTGCTGATTTTCAGGTGTCTTTTCCTGGGCAGAGTTGCATCACCCCTTACCAGGGGGCCGGGCTCAATGTAAGCTGCTTAGGGTTCTTCTTTGTGGCTTTTATTTTCTGAAGGCTTTCTGCCCTGCTTCAGACGATGAAAATGGCTGTGCCCTGATCCCCAGCCCTGGAGCTGAAAGATCGAGCCCCCCTCTCTTCAGTAAGCCCTCAGAGAAAAGCAATCTTCACTTTTTGTTCACCAGATTCTGCAGACTCCTACGTTGCACATTGCGCCGATTCTCCTGGGGGAAGGTGGAGGGTCACTGTGTTTCTGCCTTTTGCAGGGTTCCTGCATGGAGAGTGATCACTGATCATGCCCTGGTTCAAGGTTTATGGCATACCAAGCTGAGAGCCCACTCTGTAGCCGGTTTCCCTGCTCCAGTGCTTGGGAACTCTGCCGGCTCAGGCACCCCCATTCTTTCCGTGGCCCTGGGGATCCTGAGACCACACTATCCCACCTAGGATTCTGCCCCAGTTCGTCACCTAAGCACCTTTCAGGCAGGGAGGTCTGTCACTGGAGCAGAATTCTAAAAGTTCCAATTTTGTACTCTGGGGCTATATCGTTTTCTGGTAGCCAGCTTACAGACTCTCCCTTCCCCCCACCATTTATCTTCTAATATATCCCCTCAGATTCACTTCTCTGCACCTCCTACCTTGCAAAAAAGGTGGTCGCTTTTCTATTTGTAGAATTCTAGATGCTCTTCTTACATCTCAGGTTGAATTCATAGGTGTTCAGAATGATTTGATAGTTATCTATTTGAATTCAAGGGACCAGATGAAACGAGGTCCCCTACTCTTCTGCCATCTTGCCTCCCTCTCTCAACTTTCATAATCTTGTTAACTTATATTTTTAATGTTCTCTCATTCTAACTATAGCCTACATCTGGGCTTCACCAATGGATTTTGGTACCACAATGCATGAGACTCCTATGTCAATGAGTCCTGAAAATCTCTTTTCCACCCTCTAATCATTTTACCCACTTTTATACAAAAAGCTCTGAATGTCCACTAAGGGGTTGAGCCAAGCGCCCCTGGCCCTTTTTGTCAGTCTTTAACTTGATTAAAATGCCTAACCACTGCCAGAAACACAAGCAATTGTTGGTCAGGTTTCACTTATAAACTCAGCCTTTATGCTTTTAAAAGTTTTTCAAACTGGGATAAATAGACTAGACTTGTTAGGAGCATTTTAATGTTAGGGGACCAGCAAGGGGGCCTTTTGGCCCTCCCAACTTTTGGTAGTGCTATATTAAAACCTTCATTTTAACCCCATCAATGTCCATTTTATTCATCCCATTTCTTAACCATCTAAAGATTTTTACCTTGCAGGACAAATCCTGAGACTCTCCCCTTTCTTTTTCCTCTTTGTTTCACTCCTATCAATATTTGTCTTATTCACCTTATTCCATCATAACTGTTTAAAAATTTCCACTTTTTTGGGAAATCCCTTGGCCCTCCCCTTGCCTTTTCCTATTCTCATGTTAACTAACCTAATATTTTTATTAGCATCTATAAGACCCGTGAAGGGAAGCTGAGACAGAAAGTTCAATAAGGCTCCTAAATTATCCCTCTGTTTTGTAGCAGTAAGATTTTGGGGGTACCCAGGTGAAAGAGGCCCCTTTAACCACAGCATTTATCATGATCTGAGTAATTGGCATATTCAGTGGATAAAATATTTCAGCTTTCATAAAACCAGTCCACATGGCTTGCATACAAAGCATATCAGCAGCTTCGATTGGGGGTATTCAAGGTGGCATTCACAGGGGGTGAATCCCCTTTCTCAGGATAAAAAGGTCTTACAGTGGCTTTTATCCAGTCCACCAGACTAGATGTTCCTTTGGGAATAATCTCCTGTGTGTCTGAATCACATATAGCCATCATCTATGAATGTTCAATAGTAAGCCATGTGAGTCCTGCATCAACCCAAACAGACTCTTCTGTTGCCTGGTGAACTGGGGAAACCCTGGGCTTTGAGGCCTCGACCCAGCCTGTCCCAAAGATGTCACCAACAGCTCTCGGTCTCTTCAGGGAGAAAGAATTCAAGGGCAGACACAACACTGTGGACAAGTGACACAAGTGGTAAAGTTTATTAAAGCAAAAGTATACTCTCAAGATGTGAGAGGTGGCAAGTTTGAGAGACAGAGAGACAGAGACGGAGACAGAGATGTGCAAGGGCTGGGGTTTGGGTTTCTATCTTTTATTGACAGTTGTTCACAAGGGGGTGAAATATTAATCATTTGAGGCAGGGATTTCTTAGAAGCAGGTTTTCATGCTTTCTCTTCCTTATTTGGTCTGGGGTTCCCTGTCATGGAACCCCCCCCGCCATTGGTTCGATCCAGTTTCTTGTCAAGTGTTGCCAGGACAGGCCTCTGACTTTCCCCATAGTGGGCAATGATTTCCTTTTTGCTGATGTCCAGGCCTCCTGTTAGGACCTAACTAACTGCCTCTAACACTTCCACTCTGCAGCACTCACAGCCAAAGACACAGCCCCCAAATTAGTCCTTCTCATAATCCATTTCAATAAAGGTTTCTCAGGAAGCTGATGATACTTATTCACAAAATGAAACAACTCCTTCACACTGTATCCTCTTGAGGCAGGAAGGAGGGGAGACTCAGGAGACAAGATGACCAAAGTAAAGCCATTTTGGTCTTAGGCTGACCCTTAACCTAAAAGTCAGCAGGTTATAAAATGAGTCACAATATCCAACTCATGGAAGACTGCAACATCCCACTCCCTCTGGCAGTAAAAGCCACAAAGCCTGGACATTCTTAAAATTGCTCCCTGTGGATAATTTCATAGCCCTAAGACAGTGAAACAACTAACTGCCCAATGTAAATGATAAACCCAAAGTTAAAGAGTAAGCCCCTCCCTATACAGTTAGCTAATTTTAAAAACTTATAAAACCCTGCATTAGAGGAAAGGGGGGGTCTTCTTCCTCATCTGGGACTAGAGACCACTACTTTGTCTATGAAGTAGGTCCTTTCTTACTTCTAGACTTAATAAATCTTTGTCCCTTTCTCTAAATGGCTTGTTCTTGAATTCTTTCTCATGCACAGCCAAGAATCCTCTTGGAGAGGGGCCTGAAGCCCTCCGTCTTGGGGTCTCAGCCCATCAGGCATCACTCTGGTTTCAGTAGTTTCTTGGTTTTGTCCTCCACCAACATTGACTACCTTCTTGGTGACCAGAGATCATAGAGGGACTTTCTTTTGTCCTTGCATAATTTTTCTCTTGGCTTTAAAGCTAGTGGCCAAAGCTCAGACTGACTGAAATCTGAGCTTGGTCTAGCAATAAGATTGGACCCAGTACTCTCTTTTAATTTCATTTTAGGTATTACAAATAACAACCAAGGGATTGAATATTTTCCTTTTTCTTATTAGTTTGCATTTCCTTATGTATCTAGTGAACCAATTCCCAAGGAGTTGGATCCATCTCCAAATTTCATTGGTAACCGATTGCAGCGCAGCTGCTACTCCATACCAAGGGTAACCGTGTGGTCACCTAGGAGTCAAAAGTTCATTATACCCCACCCTTTCATCCTTTCTTTTCCCAAACCACATGTTTTCATGACCCAGGGCCCATCTAGGAAATCTCACTCCACCGACACCAACTGTATTAGAGAAGCCCCAGTTTTCCCTCCTGTTGTCTCCTTTTCCACTCATACAAAACACTACTACCACATTCATAACAATTCTGCCACCAGATGTGTGTGTCTGGGGTGGGGTTTCCCCACATCCAAGTAGTCTGCAACACCAACTTGGTGTCCTACACTGATGATTTGCAATTATTTTTTCCCACTCTGGGTGTGACCCTTTCATTCTCTTGATAGTGTCCTTTGATGTCCAAGGATTTTTAATTTTGATGTAGTCTAACTTATCATTTTTCTTGTTGCCAGTTCTTTTAGTGTTATATCTAAGAAATTATTACCAAATCCAATGTCTTGAAGATTTTGTCCTGTATTTTCTTCTCAGAGTTTTATAGTTTTCACTTTTTCATTTAGGTCTTAGTTAGGTCATTTTGAGTTAATTTTTGTGTATGATGTAATATAAGAATAATCTTCACATTTTATGTTTGCGTTGACTATTAGGCATGTAAGTGATAATGTTGAGTAGGAGTTTGAATATGTGCACTTATCCTCTGCATAGCACATTCTTACTCTTCCTTTAAGAGCCAGTCCAGCTGTAAGGAAGTATCTCAGACTCTAAGGGAGGAGAAAACTTCCAGAAGTTGGAGTTTCATAGAAGATGAGGATTTGGAAGTGGCCATCATATTTGTCGATTAGAAGTCTCATTGGTGAGCACTGAGGGAGTAGAAGACTGACTGCCATGTTTAGAGGAGTCAGAGAAATTAAGGACAGTCACTGTATCAGAAGGCTTTGCTGCACGGCCTTGTTTTCCTTTTTATTTGTTTAAATTTTTTTAAATTTTTTATTCAAATTCAATTTAATTAACATATACTGTATTATTAGTTTCAGGTCTAGAATTTAATGATTCATCAGTTACATACAATACGCAGGACCCTCCTTAATCTCCATCACCCATTTAACTCATCCCCCTGCCCACCTCCCCTCCAGCAACCCTCAGTTTGTTCTCTATAGTTAAGAGTCTCTTTTATGGTTTGCCTCTCTGTGTTTTCATCTCATTTTATTTTGATAGTCTTTTCAGCATTTCTCAAGTGTTTTGGTGATGAAAGAGATCCAGAAGATTTTACATCTCCAACTGTACCTCATAGAGCCACCCTCTTTCCAGGAGGGGATGTTATAACTCTGGCAGTTATAAGGCAGACAGATTTTGGCTTAGACTAAGTTCTAATGGAGGGAGCATCAGAGTCAGATGGATTTAGGAGCTCATATCCCAGTTCTGCCACTCACTGGCTGTGTGACCTTAGACAAGTCACTTTCTCTGATCCTCAGTTTTCTCATCTGTAAAATTAGATATTATGAGGATTAAATGAGATCCAGTTAGTAAAGACACCAAGGGTAGTTACACAGTAGAGTAGTGACACAATAATTGTTAGAGAAGGGCTGATACAGAGAAATAACATTTAGGACAAGCCAAAAATGGAATGAGGTCTCCATCATTGGGGATGTTCAAAGACAGACTACATGACTACGCTGTGGGAAATTAATGGAGAGGATTCAGATGGGTTAGCCAGCTGAACGGTGAAGTCCTTTCCAAACTTCAGTTTTAGCATTCTAAAAAGCCCAAACAATAGAAATGCAGACACAAAAGTTGTTTCTGAGACCACCCTGCTAATTATGGAGACTTCATGCCCAGATGGGATCTTGGAGCAATTGGACTAAGGGTGAGGATAAATACCATTCAAGGAACTATTGAGGATATGGAGCGGGGAGGGCAGTGGCATAGGACTGTCTCAGATTTGAGAGCACACTGCCAGCTGTGCTGTCTGCTGCTGCCATCGGCATCCTTCTTCAGCACTGCGTGCATGGCTTTCCAATAATCAAATAAGCCCCTGAAGTAACTGCATGGGCATTATACTCACTGACTCCATCAACTGGGGTATCCCATACTAATCTCTCATTTACTCTTTTATGGTTTTATCATAACTGATCCCCATTTTGAGAAAAGACTTTAGATGTTGGTACAGTGAGAAAGAGTGTTTCTTGATTATCTAGGCTTTTTATTTATTTATTTATTTATTTATTTTTAAATTTTATTATGTTATATTAATCACCATACATTACATCATTAGTTTTTGATGTAGTGTTCCATGATTCATTGTTTGTGTATAACACCAGTGCTCCATTCAGTATGTGCCCTCTTTAATACCCATCACCAGGCTAACCCATCCCCCCACTCCCTCCCCTCTAGAACCCTCAGTTTGTTGCTCAGAGTCCATACCCTCTCAGGGTTCATCTCGCGCTCCAATTTCCCTCCCTTCATTTTTCCCTTCCTACTATCTTCTTCTTTTTTTTTTTTTTAACATATAATGTATTATTTGTTTCAGAGGCACAGGTATGTGAGTCAACAGTCTTACACAATTCACAGTGCTCACCATAGCACATATCCTCCCCAATGTCCATACCCAGCCACCCGATCCTTCACACCCCCCACCACTCCAGCACCCCTCAGTTTGTTTCCTGAGATTAAGAATTCCTCATATCAGTGAGATCATATGATACATGTCTTTCTCTGATTGACTTATTTCACTCAGCATAATACCCTCCAGTTCCATCCATGTCATTGCAAATGGCAAGATTTCATTCCTTTTGATGGCTGCATAATATTCCATTGTGTATACATACCACCTCTTCTTTATCCATTCATCTGTCGATGGACATCTTGGCTCTTTCCATAGTTTGGCTATTGTGTACATTGCTGCTATACACATCGGGGTGCATGTACCCCTTCGGATCCCTACATTTGTATCTTTGGGGTAAATACCCAGTAGTGCAATTGCTGGGTCATATGGTAGCTCTATTTACAACTTTTTGAGGAACCTCCATACTGTTTTCCAGAGTGGCTGCACCAGCTTGCATTCCCACCAACAGTGTAGGAGGGTTCCCCTTTCTCTGCATCCCCACCAACATCTGTCATTTCCTGACTTGTTAATTTTAACCATTCTGACTGGTGTGAGGTGGTATCTCATTGAGGTTTTGATTTGGATTTCCCTGATGCCGAGCAATGTTGAGCACTTTTTCATGTGTCTGTTGGCCATTTGGATGTCTTCTTCGGAAAAATGTCTGTTCATGTCTTCTGCCCATTTCTTGATTGGATCATTTGTTCTTTGGGTGTTGAGTTTGATAAGTTCTTTATAGATTTTGGATACTAGCCCTTTATCTGATATGTCATTTGCAAATATCTTCTCCCATTCTATCAGCTGTCTTTTGCTTTTGTTGACTGTTTCTTTTGCTGTGCAAAAGCTTTTTATCTTGATGAAGTCCCAATAGTTCATTTTTGCCCTGGCTTCCCTTGCCTTTGGTGATGTTTCTAGGAAGAAGTTGCTGCAGCTGAGGTCGAAGAGGTTGCTGCCTGTGTTCTCCTTTACGATTTTGATGGACTCCTGTCTCACATTAAGGTCTTTCAACCATTTTGAATCTATTTTTGTGTGTGGTGTAAGGAAATGGTCCAGTTTCATTCTTCTGCATGTGGCTGTCCAATTTTCCCAGCACCATTTGTTGAAGAGACTCTCTTTTTTCCATTGGACATTCTTTCCTGCTTTGTCAAAGATTAGTTGACCGTAGAGTTGAGGGTCCATTTCTGGGCTGTCTATTCTGTTCCATTGATCTATGTGTCTGTTTTTGTGCCAGTACCATACTGTCTTGATGATGACAGCTTTGTAATAGAGCTGGAAGTCCGGAATTGTGATACCGCCGGCTTTGCTTTTCTTTTTCAACATTCCTCTGGCTATTCGGGGTCTTTTCTGGTTCCATACAAATTTTAGGATTATTGGTTCCATTTCTTTGGAAAAAGTGGATAGTATTTTGATAGGGATTGCATTGAATGTGTAGATTGCTCTAGGTAGCATTGACATCTTCACAATATTTGTTCTTCCAATCCATGAGCATGGAACATTTTTCCATTTCTTTGTATCTTCCTCAATTTCTTTCATGAGTATTTTATAGTTCTGAGTACAGATCCTTTGCCTCTTTGGTTAGATTTATTCCTAGGTATCTTATGGTTTTGGGTGCAATTGTAAATGGGATCAACTCCTTAATTTCTCTTTCTTCTGTCTTGTTGTTGGTGTATAGGAATGCCACTGATTTCTGTGCATTGATTTTATATCCTGCCACTTGACTGAATTCCTGTATGAGTTCTAGCAGTTTTGGGGTGGAGTCTTTTGGGTTTTCCACATAAAGTATCATATCATCTGCAAAGAGTGAGAGTTTGACTTCTTCTTTGCCGATTCAGTTGGCTTTTATTTCTTTTTGTTGTCTGATTGCTAGGACTTCTAATAGTATATTGAATAGCAGTGGTGATAGTGGACATCCCTGCCGTGTTCCTGACCTTAGGGGGAAAGCTCTCAGTTTTTCCCCATTGAGAATGATATTCGCTGTGGGTTTTTCATAGATGGCTTTTATGATATTGAGGTATGTACCCTCTATCCCTGTACTCTGAAGAGTTTTGATCAAGAAAGGATGCTGTACTTTGTCAAATGCTTTTTCTGCATCTATTGAGAGGATCATATGGTTCTTGTTCTTTCTTTTATTAATGTATTATATCACATTGATTGATTTGCGGATGTTGAACCAACCTTGCAGCCCAGGGATAAGTTCCACTTGGTCGTGATGAATAATCCTTTTAATGTCCTGTTGGATCCTATTGGCTAGTATTTTGGTAAGAATTTTTGCATCCATGTTCATCAAGGATATTGGTCTGTAATTCTCCTTTTTGATGGGGTCTTTGTCTGGTTTTGGGATCAAGGTAATGGTGGCCTCATAAAATGAGTTTGGGAATTTGCCTTCCATTTCTATTTTTTGGAACAGTGTCAGAAGAATAGGTATTAATTCTTCTTTAAATGTTTGGTAGAATTCCCCTGGGAAGCCATCTGGCCCTGGGCTTTTGTTTGTTGGGATATTTTTGATTCCTTAGTGGTTATAGGTCTGTTCAGATTTTCTGTTTCTTCCTGGTTCAGTCTTGGTAGTTTATACAGCTCTAGGAATGCATCCATTTCTTTCCAGATTATCTAATTTGCTGGCATATAGTTGCTCATAATATGTTCTTATGATTGTATTTCTTTGGTTGGTTGTTATCTTTCCTCTTTCATTCAAGATTTTATTTATTTGGGTCATTTCTCTTTTCTTTTTGATAAGTCTGGCCAGGGGTTTATCAATCTTATTCATTCTTTCAAAGAACCAGCTCCTACTTTCGTTGATCTGTTCTACTGTTCTTTTGGTTTCTAGTTCATTGATTTCTCTTCTGATCTTTATTATTTCTCTTCTACTGCTGGCTTTAGGCTTTATTTGCTGTTCTTTCTCCAGCTGCTTTAGGTGTAGGATTAGGTCGTGTATTTGAGACCTTTCTTGTTTCTTGAAAAAGGCTTGTATTGCTATATACTTTCCTCCTAGGACTGCCTTTGCTGCATCCCAAAGATTTTGAACAGTTGTGTTTTCATTTTCATTGGTTTCCATGAATTTTTTTCATTCTTCTTTAATTTCCTGGTTGACCCATTCATTCTTTAGTAGGATGCTCCTTAGCCTCCGTGTATTTGAGTTCTTTTTGACTTTGCTCTTGTGATTGAGTTCTAGTTACAAAGCACTGTGGTCTGAAAATATGCTGGGAATGATCCCAGTCTTTTGGTACTGGTTGAGACCTAATTTGTGACCTCAGATGTGATCTATTCTGGAGAATGTTCCACGGGCACTAGAGGAGAATGTGTATTGTGTTCTCTGGGATGGAATGTTCTGAATATATCTGTGAAGTCCATTTGGTCCAGTGTGTCATTTAAAGTCTTTATTTCCTTGCTGATCTTTTGCTTAGATGATCTGTCCATTTCAGTGAGGGGGGTGTTAAAATCCCCCACTATTATTGTATTGCTGTCGATGTGTTTTTTTGCTTTTGTTATTAATTGTCTTATATAATTGGCTGCTCCCATGTTAGGGGCATAGATATTTCCAATTGTTAGATCTTCTTTTTGGATAGACCCTTTTAGTAGGATATAGTGTCCTTCCTCATCTCTTATTATACTCTTTGGTTTAAAATCTAATTTGTCTGATGTAAGCATTGCCACCCAGCTTTCTTTTTGGTGTCCATTAGCATGGTAAATAGTTTTCCACCCCCTCACTTTCAATCTGGGGGTGTCTTTGGGTCTCAAATGAGTCTCTTGCAGACAGCGTATCAATGGGTCTTGTTTTTTTTATCCAATCTGATAGCCTGGGTCTTTTGATTGGGGCATTTAGCCCATTTACATTCAGGGTAACTGTTGAAAGATATGAATTTAGTGCCATTGTATTGCCTGTAAGGTGACTGTTACTGTATATTGTCTCTGTTCTTTTCTGGTCTATGTTACTTTTAGGCTCTCTCTTTGCTTAGAGGACCCCTTTCAATATTTCTTGTAGGGCTGGTTTCGTGTTTGCAAATTCCTTTTGTTTTTGTTTGTCCTGGAAACTTTTTATTTCTCCTTCTATTTTCAATGACAGCCTAGCTGGATATAGTATTCTTGGCTGCATATTTTTCTCGTTTAGTGCTCTGAATATATCATGCCTGTCCTTTCTGGCCTGCCAGGTCTCTGTGGATAGGTCTGTTGCCAATCTAATGTTTCTACCATTGTAGGTTACAGATCTCTTATCCCGAGCTGCTTTTAGGATTTTCTCTTTGTCTCTGAGACTTGTATGTTTTACTATTAGATGTCGGGGTGTTGACCTATTTTTATTGATTTTGAGGGGGGTTCTCTGTGCCTCCTGGATTTTGATGCCTGTTTCCTTCCCCAAATTAGGGAAGTTCTCTGCTATAATTTGCTCCAATATACCTTCTGCCCCTCTCTTGCTTTCTTCTTCTTCTGGGATCCCAATTATTCTAATATTGTTTCGTCTTATGGTATCACTTATCTCTCAAGTTCTGCCCTCGTGATCCAGTAGTTGTTTATCTCTCTTTTTCTCAGCTTCTTTATTTTCCATCATTCGGTGTTCTATATCACTGATTCTCTCTTCTGCCTCATTTATCCTAGCAGTTAGAGTCTCCATTTTTTATTGTACCTCATTAATACCCTTTTTGATTTTGAGTTGGTTAGATTTTAATTATTTTCTTTCTCCAGAAAGGGTTTCTCTACTCTCTTCCATGCTTTTTTCAAGCCCAGCTAGTATCTTTTTTTTTTAAAGATTTTATTTATTTGAGAGAGAGAGAATGAGAGAGAGAAAGAGAGAGAGAGAGCACATGAGAGGGGGGTAGGGAAGAGGGAGAAGCAGACTCCCTGCTGAGCAGGGAGCCTGATGCGGGACTCGATCCCGGGACTTCAGGATCATGACCTGAGCTGAAGGCAGTCGCTTAACCAACTGAGCCACCCAGGTGCCCTCAAGCCCAGCTAGTATCTTTAAAATCATCATTCCAAACTCTAATTCTGACATCTTACTAATGTCCGTATTGATTAGGTCCCTGGCAGTCGGTACTGCCTCTTGTTCTTTTTTTTGTGGTGATTTTTTCCATCTTTTCAGTTTGTCCAGAGGAGAATAGATGAATGAGAGAACAAAATGCTAACAGGGTAACAAAAACCCCAGAAAAATATACACTAAACAAATCAGAAGAGACCTGAAACCGGGGTGGGGGGTGGGGAAAGGGACAGAAAAAAAAAAGAAAAAGATAAAAATAAAAATAAAACAGAATATGATCAAATATGAGCAGGCTGGTGCATAGATCAGTGCCACACACAAGGTTTTGGGTCTATTTTGGTCTGTTAGAAGAAAGTGCCTCCCAAATTTTTAAAGAAAGAAAAACTTATATATGTACAAAAATAAGGGTTAATACAATGAAGGGATGGAATATGACTGTAAAGATGAAAATTATAAAAGATTTTATAAAAGGAATTGATAAGAAGTTGGTTGAAAAAAGAAAGAAGAGGAATTAAAAAAAAAAAGGGAGAGAATGTGATCAGGCAGGAGAATAGAACAAAGCCATACACTAGAAATTTAGGGTATATTTTGGTCTGTTAAAAGAAACTGTATCCCAAAATTTTAAAGAGAGAATAACTTATATATATATATATACCAAAAATAAGGTTAAGTACTATGAAGGGCTAGAATATATGACTTTAAAAATGAAAAATAAAAAAGATTTTTTAAAAAAGGCATTGATGAGATGTTGGTTGAAAAAGGGAAAAAGAAAAATTCAAAAAAAAAAAGAAAATTAAAAAAATTAACTTTGAAAGACTAAGGAATCATGGGAAAAAATCCATGAATTCTATGTGCAGTATTCCCCTAGCACTGGAGTTCTGCCGTTCTCATTGATCGGTAAACTTGGTCTTGGCTGGCTGTTCTCGCTGATCTTCTGGGGGAGGGGCCTGTTGCCGTGGCTCCCAAATGTCTTTGCCAGAGGCGGAATTGCCCCGCCCTTGCCGGGTCCGGGCTAAGTAATCTGCTCGGGTTTGCTCTCCGGAGCTTTTGTTCCCTGCAAGCTTTCCGTTCGGCTTTGGAGGACAAAAGTGAAATGGCGGCCTCTCAATCTCCGCCCTGGAGGAGCCGAGAACTTGGGGCCCCACTCCTCACTGCGCCCCCAGAGAAAAGCCATCAGTCACTCCCCGTCTCCCCGGTCTCCGGCCGCACTCCGTGCTCACCCGGCCTGTGACCGAACGTTTCTATCTTTGGCATGCGACCCCGTGTGGAGTCTCCAAACCCAGCAGATCCCTGCGGTGCGCTCCCGCGCCGCTCCTCCCGGGGGAGGAAGGTGAGTCTCCCTGGATCTGCCGCTTGTTGGGTCCCTGCTGGAGGAGCAGTGGCCCGACTGTGCCGCGGATCACAGTTTATGACAACCCCGAGCTGAGAGCCCACTCCTCGGCTCCGTCTCTGCAGCCGGCTTCCCTGCTCCGATACCTGGGAGCTCTGCCACCCTCTGGCACCCCCGGTCTTCCTGTGACCCTGAGGTTCCTGAGACCACACTGTCCCACGAGGGTTCCCCCCCCCCCCACTTAGCCACTGGAGCGACGTCCCTCAGAGGAGCTGACTTCTAAAAGTTCCGATTTTGTGCTCCGCCGCTCTATCACTTCCCAGAAGCGGCCGACGGAGGCCCCTCCGCCGCCGTCTATCCTCCCGAATATCGCCTCGGATTCACTTCTCCGCACCTCCTACCTTCCAGAAAGTGGTCGCTTTTCTGTTCAGAGAGTTGCTGCTATTCTTTTCTTCGATCTCCCGTTTAGTTAGTAGGTGTTCAGAATGGTTTGATCCCTATCCAGCTGAATTCCTGAGACCAGACGAGATTTAGGTCTCCTACTCCTCCGCCATCTAGCTCCTCCGATTATCTAGGCTTTTATGTGAGGCTGATTGTAGCTTTCAGTTTGGCTTCCAAAACTGTCTTCACGATGCTTCTCCCACTCTGCTCTCTTCAAGCCAATGCTGCTGACCCCAGTTCAAGCCTTCATCCCTGACCTAGACCTTTTTTTTAAAAAAGATTGATTTATTTATTTGAGGAGGGAGGGGCAGAGGGAGAGAGAGAGAATCTCAGGCAGGCTCCCCGCTGAGCACAGAGCCTGACACAGGGATTCATCTCACCACCCCGAGATCATGACCTGAGCCGAAACTAAGAGTTGAACGCCAACAGTGTTCACCCAGGCACCCTCCCTGAGCTAGACTTTTGCAGTAGCCTTCTGATTGGTTTTTCACCTCTGGTGTTCACCCCCTCTTTAATCCTTTCAGCATCTAACCATTACTATCTGACTCCAACCCATCCTTCTAGCTAGCTTCTTCCTGCCCTTCCTGTCACGCACACTCGGCTCCAACCTAATGGGGCTACTGGCTGTTCCCTGAGCAACTCTCTCTTGCAGATATTCAGATATTCCTTCCAAAATCCCATCCTTAAAAAAAAATCCAGTATCATCTATTCCTAGCCAAAGCCACCTGTGAGTAAATGCATTGTGTGGCTCTCTTTGTGCCCTGATCACATAGTATCTTTTATTAGAAGTGTGTGTGTGTGTGTGTGTGTGTGTGTCTTATTTCCCTTAAAAGTCTATAAGCTTCAGGGGCACCTGGGTGGCTCAGTGGGTTAAGCATCTGCCTTTGGCTCAGATCATGATCTCAGGGTCCTGGGATCGAGCCCCACATGGGACTCCCTCCTCAGGGGGAAGTCTGTTTCTCCCTCTCTCTCTTCCCCTCTGCCTGCTTGTGCTCTCTTTCTCTCTCTCTTTCTCTCTCAAGTACATAAATAAAATCTTTTTTAAAAAATCTGTAAGCTTCATTTCTTGCATAAGTAGCTGCATTCTCTCCATATTCTGTCTCATTTTAAAAATAAACTCTTTCTGCCCTCCATGATTTATTCCTTGAATTCCTATCCCACTTAACAAATAAACAGATAAACCCAATCAGAGTTTGTGTGGGTTACACTGAAAAGTAATTTTAACACCTGACATCCTAAAAGACAAATTACAGAAATCATTTTAGGTACTAATTGACATTGTAGAAGTCTGAGTGTGGAAAAAATCAGTCTACAATTGATCAATTCCACTGAACTGAATGTTGCCTCCTTAATCAGCAAGGAGCTGCATTTGCTCTCCTGTTACAGCTTTCTCTTTTTCAGAAATGTCAAATCCATGGGGAATGGTTGCTTGAACTATATATTTAATTTATTTCTTAGCTTGCGAGCCTAACTTAAGCCATTGGTTTGTTCTTGGATATTATGGGATTTTAAAGAAATGAGCCATTTTCTAGCTTGTTCTCCAGGATGTGGGCATATTACATCCATTTAATCCCTTGAATTTACAGAGTGGGCTAGCATAGAAACCAGAGGTGAGTATAACATTATTTGGGCAGCACCAATTTCCATAAAATAAGATAACAGGAACCCACCACAGCTCTTCTGACAGTTTCTATGTTCCTGATCTTGTTTATGAGAACATTGCTCATTACAGTGAATTAGTTCCTCTAGACTTCGTTTCTCCCACATGGAGTATAGTGAGTTGAGGTGGAGCATAAATGGTCAACATACCTTAGCAGGCAAAGAGCCACCAAGGCTCTGTTTGTTAGTACCAGCATGACCAAAGTAGGACAAAGGGCATTTGGAACAGGTTGCAAACACATTCAAGTGCATAAACCTCTTCCAAAAGCTATTATGTCTGGAAAAGCTTCACCGTAGACCTGTAGATCCTATTTAGGAGTCAGCCATTGAGTTGAAGTCAGAGTGACCTTTCTTGTGTTCCATTAAGTGTAGACATGTTAAAAGTGCTTCTTTCTACTGAAATGCTTTATTATGGTACTCTGTTTATGCAGAACTTCACTTTGGATTTATTTTTAAAAGTGGAAATGCTTGTTTCAGCTTGAGGCTTATGCCTGGAACTTACTTTGCAAAATGTACTCTCTAACCCAGCTCACTAGTCAGAAAATGACCACCCTGCTCCAGAGGACTAATGATAATAATTTAATCCTTACTGCCGCTCTGTAAAATAGATATTATCATTCTTCCCATTTTCCAGCTGGGAGGGGAGATGATATAA
Organism: Phoca vitulina; assembly: GCF_004348235.1. Classification (NCBI taxonomy): domain Eukaryota; kingdom Metazoa; phylum Chordata; class Mammalia; order Carnivora; family Phocidae; genus Phoca; species Phoca vitulina. The sequence continues at coordinate 7,964,401 of NW_022589772.1, read as the reverse complement.
TGGAAGTCAGAGCTTAGACTAACGGCAGCCTGCCTGGGTTTGAATCCCAGCTCTGCCCCTCACTAGCTGTGTGTTAAGCAAGTTACCTAACTTCTCTGTGCCTCAGCTTCCTCATCTCTAGAGTGAGATAATAACAGGACTTCTTTGTAGGGTAAAGTGTTAATTCATGGAAAACACCTAAAACTACTGAGCACACAGTCAATTCTCAAAGAACGGAAGATCTTCCAGAGTTAGGTGGCCACTTTCTGGCCAGTTGATAGGACAAGTGAGAAGGAAAAATATGGATTACTGAAGTAGGCTAGAAGGAAAAATGTGGGTCATTGGAGCAGGCTGGCCTTATTCATGGTTCCTGAGATGAGCTGTGTTGCTCTGGTTGAAGGCAGGGGCAGGTGTATGGAAGGATTAGATAATGCAGGCCAGGAGGAGCTGGTGCCTGGAATGTGTCCCAGATATGTCTGTCCCAGCCTGCACCTCCTGGAATCCAGGATATGAGAAAAGGCCCTTTCCTACACAGGCTCCAGGAAGATTTAGAACCCCGAGGAGTATACAAACTATCAAGCTCAATGAATCACAATAAATTAATATTTAAACGACTACTTTACCCCTTAATTTAGAAGTGGCAATTTACAAAGCAACTGACTATTCATCATAGTTTTTCTTTGGAAGAGCTAAAGCATAGTTTCTGGCTTACCCAGTAGGGGTGTCAAACACCTGAGTTACATGGAACCACCTTGTCATTTCACCTTGTAATTTATAATGATTGGACTTGGTGTTTTATTGTTCTCACCGAATTTAAGTGTTTCAAATATAATTTTGCTCAAAGTTCTCAGTCCATAGTGAACTCACTAATGTTTCCCCTTTACTTTTCAGTTACATTTCAGGTAGTTTTATAGCAGCAGCTTCAGCATTTATACCTTTCTGTCAGCAGCTTTGTGTGCTCAAGGCCATCACTCCCATGGATAGCAAAGGGGATATTTAGCTGAACATGATGTGTGTTGGCTTGAGTATGGCTCAGTCCCATGCTCCTCTCTTGGATTCCAGATTCTGGCTACCCAGATGGTTTCACAGTGCACACTGTAAGATGTAGGCCCACCTGGCAATGCTGGCAATAAGCAAGGAGTCATAAGGGGCCCTTAGGACAGAGAAATTCCCTGGGCCACTGAGGTGGTGAGCTCAATGCGATCCAGTATTCCTTCATTCATTCGTATAACGGAATTTACTGAGAGAGCCCCATGTGCCAGGCACTGTGCCATACACAGCCAGATACAAATTCTGTCCCTGGGGAAATGATTGTTTAGAAAAAAGGAAGATGATGAAACAAGGGATTCCAATACAGTGTGATACTGTGATATACATGAGGGGCTCCTAAACCAGGCTTGAAGGTTGCAAAGAAAATTGGGTGGCTGGGCAGAGGGAGGAAGGAGGTATTAATCTTCACACTTTGTTCTTCTTTTCCCCAACCCTGCTCCAATCTATAAGCAAGTCCTATTTTCTGAGTAAAATACAAATTTAACCACTTTTCAACACCTTTGTCCTTTTTGCTCTGGTCCAAGCCACCATCATCTCTCAAGTGGACAACTACAACAGCCTCCTAACTGGTCTCCCCATTTCCACTCTGGCAAATATCATAGATTAGCTCACTTGACCCTCATTCCAATCCCAATCACAGGGAACCTTACTGAATGATAGAGTTTGGAAAGCTAATCTACATTTTCTGAACTTCTGCCCTTATGGCCTGGATTCCACAGTTAACTTAGCCTCTGCCAAAGCAAATAAACCTGTATGAGATTTGAAAGGGGATATGAGGTGGAGTCTGCTTCTTCTGTGGTTTCTGGTTTCTGCTAGTGAGCATAGTCTTGGAAGCTTTTGCTTCTTCTGCAGCAGCAATAATAGAGGTCCCAAGGTATAGTTCCTAGTTTTGTGGGTATCAAAAGGCAAAGCATGAGATATATGCTTTGTTTATTATAGATGGAGAATGGGGCAGTGTGATCTTGAAGCTAAAATTTGTGATGATCACAGCAGAGCCAGAGTAGTCCTAGAGCCAGCTATCAGGACTATGGATTCCTCACTCTCTAATCCTCCTGATTATACCAGTTCTATGGTATTATTCAAGAAAACAGTTCTGGAAATTCATCCTGGAATTTTATTCTTCTGGCTCTTTCAACACCTTTGCAAGCATTTCTGCTTAAGTGCATTAAAGTGGTTTCTGCTATCTCTCATAGAACTCTCCATCTTACTCCCTACACAGAAGATAAAGGAAATATTTTTAAAATGAAAACAAGATCCTGTAACCTCCTTGCTTGAAACCCTCCATTGGCTTCCCATTCTACTTGTAATAAAAAAACAAACTCATCATTTCCTTCCACTCTAACCTGCATGACTTTGCCAAAGCTCTCCTTACCCTCTTGCTGTTCCTCAAACACATCAAGAACACTCCTGCCTCAGGGCTTGCTTGATGTTTACTGTTCCTCCTACCTGGAATATTCTTCCCTCAGATAGGTGGATGGCTCAACTTTTCACTTCATTACAGTCATCTTCTTCTAATCTAAGAGTGACCCATATCTACTCTCTATGTTTACTTTCTGAAGAGCAGATTTTGCTCTCTGAAATCATCTTGTTTAATTTTTTTGTACATCACCTGTACATAAGTTCCACAAGGATAGAGACTTTGTCTTACTTTTTTCAGTGGATCCTTGGGAAAAGCATTGATCTATACAAATTGAAAAAATACCTAGGAATTCAAGAGAAGGATGAAGAAATAGAAAAGACTGGGCATTTTTCAGTATTGCTGGGATGTCTGTGAAGTTTAAAGCAAAGCACCAAAAACTGAAAAATCCAATCACTTGAGAATGGTGGTAATTTTTGAAGAATATTCTTGCAATTTTGAGATAGAAATACTCAAGAAATATGAAGAACAGCCAGATCTGTGTCTGAAGTGGGTGTCATTATATCATTGGAATCTAATTAGAAGGCTGGTTCATGATCTTCTCTGCAGCCTATTTGGGATTTTTTTTCTACAAAAGCATGTGCTATATCTGGTCTGCTCATCTGGGGAGTAACAAAACAGGGTGTTGAGGTTCAGATCGTCTGAGGAGGCAAAACTGCACTCTGCAAGCCTCTGTTGTGTATTCAGCCCAGCATTACACGTTCTGGGATGAGAGTAAGCTAGGGAAAGATACAAACCCTACCTGCAAAGAGAGAAGAGAGATGAAATACTCTACAGTGAGGGTCAAGGAGCTAAAAAAGAACCAACCTGCAGGGATCAGATAAGATCAGTGCTCTGGGAGGGAAGAGACCAGAGGACAGAGAACCAGAAACCATGGCATTAATGAATAGGAGGCCCTGGAGTGCTTTAGAACTGGGACAGAAGTCAAATAAAATTGACCATTTTTATTCATGAAGCTGAAACCAAAGGAAGTAGTAGGCACTGCAGTGTTGGTTTCCTATGTCCCTGGAGCACCTATATTAGAATCTCTAGGGGTATTTGTCCACCTGCTGCATCATCTACTAGGAGTGACTCCAAAGATTTTGCAATTTGACAGTCTTCCCCTGAAATGGTTTTTACGTATGCTATGATTTCAGAGCCACTAATATAGATTACCAATATTTGTCAAATGAAAAAATTCTGGAGTGGGTCTATTGTCATGAATGAAAGCAGGTTTACTCACAGTGTGTGTTTTTTTACTTAAATTCAATTAGTCAACATATAGTACATTGCTAGTTTCAGATGTAGAGTTTAGTAATTCATCAGTTGCATATAACACCCAGTGCTCATCATATCACGAGCCTTCCTTCATGCCCATCATCCAGTTACCCCATCCCCCCACCCACCTCCCCTCCAGCAACCCTGTTTGTTTCCTAGAATTAAGAGTTTCTCACGGTTTGTCTCCCTCTCTGATTTCTTCCCATTCAGTTTTCTCTCCCTTCCCCTATGATCCTCTGTGCTATTTCTTGTATTCCACATATGAGTGAAACCATATGATAGTTATCTTTCTCTGATTATTTCGCTCAACATAATACCCTCCAGTTCCATCCACATCGATGTAAATGTTAAGCATTCATCCTTTTTGATGGCTGCATAATATTCGTGTGTGTGTGTGTGTGTGTGTGTGTGTGTGTGTGTGTGTACACACCACATCTTCTTTATCCATTCAGCTGTCGATGGACATCTGGGCTCTGTCCATAGTTTAGCTATTGTGGACATTGCTGCTATAAACATTGGGGGTGCATGTGCCTCTTCAGATCACTATGTTTGTATCTTTCCTACAACCCAGCAATCATACTACTAGGTATTTACCCCAAAGATACAAATGTGTATGTATTTTAAAAGGCAGGGTCAATTGCACATAAGGGGAATCCTGTTAGATCATCTTCTCATCAAACAGATTTTAATATGATATGTGACATCCTTTACCCCTCTCCAATACTCCCATCTCTACCAAAACACACATACACACCCAGAGCCTGCTTTAATGCATGGAGGAACATGTGTGTCCTCAAAATAAACACTATAAACAGGTTCAAATATGGAAGTATGACAGTGCTGAGTAATATTTAAGCTGTTTTTATGAAACACAACAAACCTAAAGAAAAGTGCATAAAACATAACTATAGAGTATAAGGAATAATTATAATGTGGGCATTCATGTAACTACTACCTCAGTCAAATAAAACATGACCAGCCTCCCAAAAGTCCCTCAGGCTTTTTCTTTACACCCCCCTGTTATTTTGTATACTTTTATCATCTATTTATGCATTATGCATAACTTTTTCAAGTTTATTAAAAAAATGGCCTCATATAGTATAGTATATATTCTTGTGTGTCCTTTTTTTTTGCTTGATATAATGTTCATAAGATTCATCCAACTTGTATGCAGCCAAGTTTGTTCATTTTCTTTGCTGACTAATATCTTATTTATGGACATATCACTCCTTATACTCATTGAACTAGTTTTTAAATTTGGGTTGTGTTCAGTTTGGGACTGTTATAAACAATGCAGCTCTGGGTTTTCTTGGCCATGTTTGCTGGTGTGCATGCACAGAGGATTTTCTAAGTTAAGTACCTAGTGGTAGTATTGCTGGATGTAGGGTAGGTATATTTTAAACTTTGAGAAATACTGAATATTCCCTTTATTCAGTTCTAAATATTTCTTGGTTTCCTTTAAGAGTTAGTTAGTAATATGCTATATTGAAAGATTCAGTATTATAAATATGTTATACTGCAATTTATTGATAATTCAATGCAGTTGCAATCAAATTCTAACAGATCCTATTTTGTGGAATTTGTCAGTCTAACTCTAAAATGTCTGTGGAAAAATCAAAGGATCAAAAATAGTCAAGATACTCCTAAGGAAGATGATAGAAGATTCACTCTACCAAATAGTAAGTCTCCTTATACGGCTAAAGTAATTAAGACAGTCAAGTTATAGCACAAGAATAGATAAATACATTAATGGAACAGAACAGGGAACCCAGAAACCTCTCCATTTCAACATCTACTCTGACTGTTACCTTCATCTTTAGTTCTTAATTGTTACCTGGCTCTTCATTGAGGACATAGCTTACCCTGAAATCCTCTCCAGTAGAGATTCTGTTCTCTCATACACCATGTATCTCAGTGCCAGAAGAAATATGGGTTTTCCTAACTCTTACATTGCTTCTAGACCATTCCTCATTATCTCTGTAAATAATCTCTGTCCTTTGAGATTTATGCCATCTTACTATGCCCCCTCCTATAACTCCTTTAGGCTATTTATTATCCACTGACCATAGCCATCCACTGGTCTCTGCCCATCCTGCCATCCTCCAGATGACTCCAACATCTACATCAATCATTTAACAATTTAATATTCTCATTTCTGGTGAACTTCTCTGCACCATACTAACCACAGTGTCCCACAGACACACACTTTTTTTCTTTACCCTAAACTATTCTACCTCTGACATCAGAAGTTAAAATACCCCAGTCTTAGGACACCTGTTTGGGACACACTGTGGCTTAGTCAGTTAAGCAGCTGCCTTTGGCTCAGGTCATGATCCCGGGGTCCTGGCATTGAGCCCTGCATCAGGCTCCCTGCTCGGTGGGGAGCCTGCTTCTCCTTCTCCTTATTTCCCTCCCCCTGCCCCTGCTCATTCTCGTTCTCTCTTTATCTCTCTCTCCCCCTCTCTCTCAAATAAATAAATAAAATCTTTAAAAAATACCCCAGTCTTGGACCACAACCTCCTAGCTATGCTGCTCTCTCATTCTTTTACTCCCTCTACTCAGGTTCTTTTATCCTGGTGAGACATCCTATTCCTCGACCTCTTTATTTTCTTCCCATCTGTCCTCTCCCTCTTCTCTCTCCTCTTACCATTGATTTGGTTTGGGGGTATTCTCCTCTTTATCTTCTCTTCCTGTCCACACTCAAATTTACTAAGTTGGCAATACCTCCAATACCAATTATTCCCCTATGCTTTCAACACCTCCTGCATCCCCACATCCAGTCATGGCTTAAATCTCATCAGATTTTCAATTCTATGCACTTCTCAACATGCTTTTACCACTATCTTAGTTTAGGCCTTCAGCATTTCTCACGTAAATCATTCATATGTCAACCACTCCATTCCTGCCCCTCTCTGATCCTTTCTTCACACCGCTTCCAGAGTGACATACCTAAAACACAAACCACTTCCCAGATTAGAGCCCTTTGATGGCTTCTTGCAGTCTTAAGGATGAAATCTAAACTATTATCTCTGGCAGCTGAGGCCCCTGCCTGCCTCTTTACTCTCACCTCCCGCCACTCCACCTTAAGTCCCTTGCTGCAGTCACGCTGAAACATTGGCAGTACCCCAAAATACTCTTTCATGCCTCTGACTTCCTCTGAACGTATTGTTCTTTCTACCTGGAGTTCCCTTTTCTACATCACCATGTTGCTTTTTAAGTAACTCCTCATCTTTCAAAACTCACCTTACTTCGTACTCCTGAGTGCTGACTTTGCACTATCATGGCACTTACCCAACTGAACTTTGGTCATCGCTCTGCTAGTCAATAGACTTTGAGCTAACCATTGCACTTCTTGCTAGCTACTAGACTTTGAGCAACTTTGAGGTCAGAGACCGTGTCTTTTTTTTTGTATACCTAATAACAAGAGTAGGGCCAGGTATACAGTAGATATCCTTTTAGTAATTTTTGATTGGTTGAGTGAAGAAATAAACAACCTTCTCACCTCTCTTGGACTTCAGCATGTTTCTAATGATGCCTCAGGAAAAGTAATAAAATTGTTTTCCAGGATTTGGGTAATTTGTTTAGTACAAGATCAACGTAGATGCAGTGCAAAAGCCTCTTTATACCTTAAATTAGCTGTGAGGCAACCAGATTGCTGCAAATGCTGCCCAGAGACCTGTCATCTAGATGTAGCTTGACAAGAGAACACACCAAATTGAATCTTTGAATTATCAGAGTCTTCAGAGGTCAAGAAATAAATTTGAATTTAACATGAAAAAAACCTCTTGAAAATATGACCCATTGGGAAACATGATGACTAATTTTAAGGAGACCTGTTCAGTTTGGTACCTAAGCAAGTCAGCTCCCTTGTGCTCTAGACAAAGTAGCATCTATGTCCATTGACTTTCCTCAGCCTCCCACTGAAGTGTCCCAAAGTCCAACCTCAGTGAAAGACAAAGTTGTTAGCCTTAGTGTACCTGCAAGGAAGCTTGCAAGGTAGTCTGTAAAGCTAAAGTGTCAGGAAAAGGGATTTTAAAGAACTGCCGTTACCCCTTGTCATTACTCTTGTTGTACATAGACCCAGAACACAGAGTAGGGAAACAATGGGGCAGAAGTTAGCAACTTTTCCATAGGGCCTACTTTTCAAATATTTTTACTATTTCTCCCAAACCAGAGGGTTAAAGGCAATAGTTCCTTTTCTTTTTTTTTTTTCTTGTGAGGTGCAAAGGAGCATCTAAAAGTAAACAGAGCAGTGAGAAACCTCTTCCTGCTTTCTGCTTTTAGTTAAGACCCAGCTCAGTCTGAAGGCTCCCTAGTTAGAGCTCCACAACTCACTGGGCAACTACACTGCATCTAAGACAAAGGCCCTGGCATGTGGAGTATTTGGCTTCTGTCCTGCCCTTTCACCATAGCTTCCTCCAGATCTACCTGATGGCCATCAAGGACAGGCCGGGCAGGACAGCAACAGGAGTAAGCCTGAGCACCCAGGAAAGACCCATAGGGAGAGCCTGTCTGAGCACCAGCCAGCAAATACCAACCCTGGCAGGAGAGGCAGGGAAGAGCCCATCTCTCTTCCAGCATGGGGCCCTTCCCTCTTCCAGTCCCTTTAGATACCCATAACACAGGCCTGGATGGAAGGACAATACCCGATGGATGAGGGCCAGGATTGGAGGCTGGAAAACATCAGGCTCCAGAAGCTAGAGATTCCTGGGATTAACTATGGTGGGTGCTGCTGAGCTCAGAGTGTTTGATGGTGGGGGAAGCCAGGAGAGGAGCGGTCAGAGAGCTGTCTTGGATGTCCTACTTATTGGTATATCTCCAGTATTTGGAATCTGCCTGGTGCATGGTAGGCACTCAGTAAAGAAGTACTGACTAACTGAATGAATGGAAATATAAATGAATTAAGAAATGACTATAAGAAAGGGTAAGTCTTCAACAATAAAGATGGCACAGGGAGCAGAGAAAGGGCAGAGCTTATTTGAGGATTACTTACTTAATAGGTTGGTGTTACTAGGTGTACCAAACTAGTCCCCCTTTTTGTGGACCATTTTTGTGTGGGTCTTGAATGTCAGGCTTATTTTGTTGTATACAGTAGAGTCATCAAAACTTACCTTACAGGAATTTGGCCCAATTAGAGTTGGGTTTGGGAAAGATTAATTCAGCAATAATATGAAGGATGGATCTATGAGGGGAAAGAGAGAGATAGGAGAAAGTTAGGAGACTATGGCAAAAGTTCAGGCAAGAAGTAATGAAGGTAATGACACCAAGAATTGGTGACAATGTGAAACAAGTAGAAATCTCATTTGGTACAACGACTTTGGAAGATAATTGCCATTACCTAGTAAAGTTGAATTTGGACAGACTCTATGACTCAGAAATTTCATTTCTGGGTATATACTCTAGATCAGGGCTTCTCAACCTCAGCAGTGGTGACATTTTGGGACAGATAATTCTAGGTTATGAAGAACTCTCCTGTGCATTGTAAGATGTTTAGCAGCATCCCTGGCCTCCACCCACTGGATGTCAGTGGCTCACCCCCCAGTTATGACAACCAAAAATGTTTCCAGACATTACCAAATATCCCCTGAGGGGAAAAAATTACCCTCAATTGAGAGCCACTGCTCTAAATAAACTCTTGTACATGGGCATCAGGGACATGCATGAGAATGTTCATAGCACCATAATTTGCAAAAGAATAAAACTAAAAACAACCCACATATTCATCAACAGGAAAATACATTGTAGCATTTTCATAAAACTGATTCATATGAAAATTGATTACTACAAATGCACACAAGATAGATAAATTTCACAAACAAAATTGTTGGTGTGGGGAGAAAGAAGCAAACAAGTAATACATATAGTGTAATCACATTCATATAAAGTCCAAAAATTGACCAAAATGACACATCATTTAAAGGACCATACCTGTGCAGTGAACATATAAAGAAAATAAGTGAATTATTATTATTTTTTTAAAGATTTCATTTATTTATTTGAGAGAGAGAATGAGAGAGAGAGAGAGCACATGAGAGGGGGGAGGGTCAGAGGGAGAAGCAGACTCCCTGCCGAGCAGGGAGCCCGATGCGGGACTCGATCCCGGGACTCCAGGATCATGACCTGAGCCGAAGGCAGTCGCTTAACCAACTGAGCCACCCAGGCGCCCCGAAAATAAGTGAATTATTAACAAAATTCAGGACAGTAATTACCTCTGGGATGGAATGAAGGGATAAATCAGGGAGGGCACAGGTAGGCTTCAAAGGCATTGACCATGTTCTAGTTCTCAAGCTTGGTGATGGGTATACAGGCTTTTATGTTATTAGGATGTATACTTTACATATATGTTGTATAACTTTGTGTATACGAAAATAGTTCATAATTTGTAAGGAAGTGATGGGTCTAAAGTAAGGCAAGAAAAATGGAAAGGAGGGCACCATAGTAAACAACTAATTGGGTGAGGGAGAGAGAAGAGCCAAATTTTAGGGACATTTTAAGGACAGTTTTAAGCTCTTTTTTTTCCCCACAGATTTGATGATGAAAATCCATGCTTGCTTATCTTCTAAATATACATAATCCATTGCTTAGACTTCAGAGTAACATAAATTTCATGCCTCAAAACTGATCCCACTGTAATGATGTGATTCACAGGACTTGATAATGACATGTTTACTAAAACTCCATCATCTGAGAATTCTTCCCTGTTAGACCTCTAAAACATGTGTTCATTTGTATTCCTTAAAGTCACAAACATCTGAAAATGGGAGCCTTAGAGTAAAAGTGATTGTTCATCTGTAACTTTAGTATCAATAGCTTATCTCCTACTGGTACAGAAAGCTGTTTCCAACTCTGGCATCCACCCTACCCCACTTTTTTTCTCCAAGTGGTCACCCTCCAGGTAGTGGAATAAAAAGGAAATTTTTTGATCAAACCCTTTCAGAAGAACTAAGCCATAACAAAGGAAAATATCAAAACATCTTAACCTTTCCTGAGTGAGGCAGAGTGGGGCAAGATAGGCTTTTCCCTAGAAGAAGCACAAAGTTTTCTAGGTTTAAGGACTCACTGAGAACATATTTCACACATACGAAAATAGAAAAACCTACAAACATCCAGAGAAGTGGGAAATACAGGAAATGTCCCTGACATGATTTAGACATGAGCTCTCAGAGACTCAGAAAAGCACATGATCTAGACAAGGGTTTATTAAAACCCTTTCCTGAGATACACAGCCCTTGAGAGATAGTTACGTTAGAGCTATAGCAAACTCCTCAGAGCAGCAAATCTAACTTCTGCACATGGGTGTGGGAGGGGAAGTGGGACCCAGAGAGGGGATATATTTTGACCAAGATCCCCCAGCTAAACAGAGGCAGAGGAGGCTACAGTCCTTATCGCCTATACCCGACTCAATGCTTTTTGTTGTTCTAGAAAGAGCTGGGAATACTGTTATTCCAAAGACTAGAGCTGGATGTACCATTAGAAATCATTTGGTAAAATTGTTTCTTTATACTGGTGGGAAAACTTAGACCCAGAAAAGAGAACTGACCTGCAAAACTCATAGAACTGAAGCTAGAACTTGGTCTATGGACTTTAAATACTTTACTTAGCACTATTTTAAAGCTTTTAACTAAAAGCTCTTAGGTTTTTTTTAGTATTTTATTTATTTATTTGAGAGAGAGAGCACAGAGGGCGAGAGAAGCAGACTCCCCCTGAGCAGAGAGCCCAACTCAGGGCTCAATGCCAGGGCCCTTAGATCATGACCTGAGCCAAAGGCAGACGCTTAACCACCTGAGACACCCAGCCTGTCTCATTGTCAGGGATTTTTAGTTACAAGTGACAGAAACACCTCTCAAACTGACTTAAGCCCAAAGGAAGTTATTGGCTTAAATAACTGGGAATTTCAAAGGTATACCCAGTGGTTCAAATGATATTAACTCATTTTCTTCTCTCTTCTTCCATTTTTCAGTTCTGCTTTATTCTTAGGTCTTATTCACTCCATTATGGATGGGATTCCTCTATGTAGATAAGACTTATATGAAACAACTTTAGCAAATCAAACAGAACAATAACTATCTCTCAAGGGCTGTATATTTCAGGAAAGGGTTTTGATAAACACTTGTCTAGATCATGTACCATCATAGAGGCATTTCCTCAATTAAAGTGGCTTTCACCATTTTGTCCTCAGCATGTTCTTGCCGTGGAAAGGGCAAATGCCAATTCGTTGTGGAATGGGTGTTTCCTTTGGTAAGGCAAACATTATTGTAAGCCCACTCACAACTGACTTTAAAAGGCAAAAGAAAATGATAGGAGAACAAGAAGCATCATCTATGCTTTATCCTGATAGATCAAGAATAAATGGGTTGAATCCTTTGTTTGAAAAATAACGTATGTTGCATTAGATGTGCAGCCCATCGTTCTGCCTCCTATTCATTGCATGACATCAGGCAAGTTACTTCATCATTCAAATGAAGTAACCGCCCCTTTCCCCTCACATTTTCTCATCAGAACAAAGAGTATACGAATTTTTGGAGGCTTCGCACAGTGGGACTCACTCATGCAGCAGCAAGGGTAGCCAAAGCCTCTTGGTTCTGCAACATGTGAGGATCAGGCCGTCTCTGCCACTGTCTCCACTGTGGTGCAAGGCCAAGTGTGTGGGCAGATGGAGGCGCAGGAGCCGTTGGTACTTTTTTAAAAAAGAAGAAGAAGGAGAAGGAGGAGGAGGGGGAGGGGGAGGAGGAGGAGGAGGAGGAGAAGGAGAAAGAAGGAGAAGGAGAAGAAGAAGAATCTTTGTGCAATTCACTGGAAATGGTCGTGATGACCATGACTGCCATATTGCTCAACTCAGGGGAAGGGTGGCAGTCCCATTAAAACTTGAATACCAGGATGATGAAAGTAATACTGGTTAATGCATGACTGGTTGTGGTGGCTCTGGTTGTGATAATTTGACATTTTCAAAATAATGATTATGAAAGCATGTTGTAACCTGTAAAATTTGTGAAAATATCAAAGGCATTTATTCTGCCCTCAAGAAACTTACATTCAAGTTCAATCAGAGAAGAGAAACAGATTACAAAGAGATTTTTTTATACATGGATCTGTCACAGGGATTTGACACTGGTTAACAGTCTCTATCAGGCTGTTACCTTTTCATCTGATCTTGTGTCTTAAAGCACACAATCAGGCAGCAGGACAGGGAAGATGAATGTAAGGTGGGAGAGAGCAAGAACATGATGGAATCCACAGGCATGCTCTGGAGCTCACAGGGATGAACTGAAACCATGTCCATCCTTGTTGTCTCTAACCTTGGTGGCATAAATATCATGGAGAATTTGGAGCCCTTTGTCATTAAACTAAGCACACATCCTAGTACAGAAGTCAGAGATGCTGAAATAGGATCCAGGGGAATATAGAATGGTTGCAGGCTTGACTCCTGCCTTACGCCAACAAGGTGAGACAGTAGATAAGTAACAATGTTTGTGAGCTCAAAAATGGCTGCTGCTTCGCTATGCTCCACAAATCTCCCATAAGAATATCTCTTGTGGCCCATCCTAATCTACAGAAAAGGGAATTCTGGGAAATGTAGCTTAGTTTACCCAACTTGCCACATTACAAAGCTAAGTGCTATGTGGAGATACTGGTGGGAAATACTGTCTGACTGGAAGGGGGAAGAGATTCCAGGCACAGGTTAAATACGGACATGGATGTAAGGTATGGGTATTTTGAGAATCAACAAGTAGCCCAGTGAAGCTGAAAAGGAAGATTGGGGCAATATGAAGTGACTCTTGAATGCCAGGTAATGAAACTAATACTGTAAGGAATGGGCAAATGACTGGATGTTGCTAAGCAGGTGAGTGACATTTTGGGGAAAATTTAATCTATCAGCAGGTATAGGATAGATCAGACAAGAGGGAGACTGCAGCAGGAAAGAAGCTTAGTGCCAGAGGACTTGGGCTTGTTTTGTTTCACCCCAGCCCCCAAACACTGGAGAGTCATGGGAGAGAGGATAAGAACTACTCAACCGCCACATGGCACACAATTGCCAGTGCTCCCATTCTGTGTGATCTTTCAGTTCCTCTGGCTCTAGTCACAAATTACTACTGTCTCTCAAATATCCCTCCCCGTGCCCAAGAGGTCTTTTGCAACCATTAGTGGTTATTCTGAAAATGAGAGAGGCAAGGTTTTCCTGAGAGGATGGGTACCCAGGGATATCTCAAGGGGTTGTTAGATGCTAGCTGCACGTCTGGGCCAGTTAAGCGCTGTTCTCGGAGGCACAGATGGACACATTTACACATTAGGGGGAAAGAAGTTGAAAGAATAAGCCTCCTACTGGCTTGAGACTTCACAATAGCTCTTCACTCCCATCTCAGCTGGTAGTAGAGAGCAAACACCTCCCTGGCAGGTCCACCACACTTAGTGTGTAATTGGAAAGTCCAAAGAGAGGTGCATCCCGGCCCTAGCCCTAGAACTTGGAGTCAGGGCCACAGGTGCTCAGTCCTGCATCTAACCTTACTGAATGTAAGGCCCTGGGCAACTACTCAACTACTGCTCCTCTCGGGGCCTCAGTCTCTTCATGTGCACAGTTGAAGTCATGACAATCCCTGTACTGTCTGACAGAGCTGCAGTAAAAGCACCAGGGGATGACAGACGTAAAAGTATTTGGTAAACTATGAGAGCTTTGCTCAGGGGACAAATCATTATTGTGTTTATTTTAAAAGGATCTTTACTGGCCTGAGCAATGCTATCGTCCCCGCAGTGCTTAATAAATAATTCCTGGTGCTACTGCTGCTGCACCTGAGCATTTGACTGATGAGGAAAAAAGTTTAATTAGGAAAAGAGACTGGGTAACGTATTGTGGAATAAAAGTCACACAGCATCCATCAGTGAGGGGACCTGGGGAAAAGGAATTGCTCCCGCTTCATCAAGCCCTCACTTTCTCTTTTGGACATTTCTCTTTTTGGCCTTTGCTACTCTCCCTTTTTTTTCTTTGACATCTGTTCATCTCACAGCCCACTCCCCGAACCTCTTTCCATTTCCCTTTTCCCCTAAACTTGCTTTCATTCTCTCTCATTTATTTTGTTTGTTTACTAAGCTCTCTCCTTTGCCTGCCTTTGTCTGTCTCTGCATTTCACTCTGTCTCTCTCTGTCCCTGTCTCTTTCTCTGCTTCCCCGCCCCCATCTCTCTCATACAGTTTTAAAACCAATTTTCTCCGCTAAGAGGTTCAGGAAAGAGAGTCTTCCAGTCAGTGTTGCTAGGTAACCCAGTATCACATGGCTAGCCCCATATTTTTTGTCTGCTTCTTCAGAACTCTGCTACTCAGATACAGCAGTTCTGAGAAAAGAACGGGTCTGGTTGGCTCACTTGTAGTTGGCCAAAGGTGCCGGCTTTACTCTGGGATATCTAGGTTGTTGAAAACACTGGGAAGGGGCAGCTAAGGAAATAAAAATTATAACAGGATGGCATGCATTCCTCCAGAGCAGGGGGTTCTTAACTTGGTATCCATGAAACTCCTAGAGACACTGTGGAGAAGCCACAGAGGCTAAAACTCCCTTGAAAAGTCATGCAAAAATCAAATATTTATATTTATTTGTGCTTGTTGTTGTTGTGAATATTTCATAGCTTTTCTCAAATTCTCAAAGGCAGCAAGGCTTTCAAGGGAGTTCTTACATGTATTTCCAATTCCTACAAATTTGTCTGTGCTGAATGTTTTTCATCACCTTCCAACGCGCCCCAACCCCATCTGCCCTGTATGGAGTGCTTCAGTGAGCCCCCTCACCCTCAGGTTTCGAGTTGGTTTCAGCCAGTGAGAGGCATCCCCAGATCAGTGGTAAGGCTGGAGGAGAGTGAGGACAGAGTAGTTGTTTCCCTGGCTACTTCCCTGTTAGCCTGCCAAAGATTTGTTTTACCCCTATACTGAAACTCACAACTGTCAGACAGTTTTCTCCATATGGCTACCATCTCCCTTTTGGTTCCAGTAAATGCACCTCTTATTCCTTCAGACCTAGAGAAAGCATGGGTTCCAACAGTTAATAGCCCCAGGGAACCTTGTTGGTTTCCTTAAGCACTGCCCACAACTCAGTAAACAGTCCATTTATTAACCCTCCTCAATTATCCAGTTTAAGAGAGCCATATGTTTCCTGCTAGAACACTGACTAATAAATGGAGTCACATAAAATTAGAAGGTGAAGGCTAAAAATAGAGATTTGGAAGTTATCAGAAAAGAGCAAGTATTTGAGTAGGTTTAGCCATTTTCAAAACCTAGCTGTAATGGCCAGAGCACTCTGTTTCAGATGACTTTGTGTTGTTCCACCAGGACAGCTAGTAATGGATAGAGCATGACTATTTCAGGATTTCTAACCCTGACACAACAATTCCAGTGGATCAACTGATGGTAAACGCCTCTACAGCAATGACCATTTGAGATTAAGAGCAAATCTTGTGCCAGTGGGTATTTCACGGGAGTCTTGGTTCCCTAGGAGATCTCAAGGCGGTTCTTTATCATCCCACCTTGCTCAGGTGTCCAGGAGTTTATGAGGGGCTTAGGTTGTTGAATGGCTGTAGGCAGGTATTTTTCCTGTTAGACTACTTAATCAGTGAGCAATAGGCTCTTTGAAACATGTCTCTCATGAGGGTCACTGATTTGGTGTTCTCCAGTGAAACTTTTGTTTTCTCCCTTTTGACTCCATCACTTTCTATGTGGTCTGTTCCCTCTTTACTCCCCAGACTGTGGAATCAAGTAGGAAAAGAAAAGAAAACTGGGTTACAAATGCTTCCAAATCTTCTCTGTTTTACCCCTGAATTTATGGATTTTGAAAAACTTAAGAGCCAATATTTTGACATTTTCATTCTCTGGTTACATTCTGACAACTTGCCTTGAAGCCATGCATTTTGGCTGAGGTTGGAGAGGGTCTCAGGCAAAATTCAATGAAGCACAAAAGAGGAAAATGCTTTGGCTGAGGTTCTGACACCTTTTCTTGTCTCAAGAATTTCTGGAATGAGGTGAAGACCACCTTATACTGGCTACAGATGGCATGAGCATCCAGTGTTCTTTAGAAGTAGAAGCCCCTCACCTTCTGAATTGGGAAGCTTTTTGAATAAGACTATGAGGAATGATTTTATTCACAAAGAACAATATAAAAAAAGAGGGCAAGAATTTTTGGACTCTTCACTTGTGTGGGAAGGTCCCATTTGTAACCAAGGACACTATTTGAGAAATCATCTGCAGCTCATTAAACAAAACTATATGACTCAGAGCTTCCACTCAGCCAATTTCACATTTTAATTTTTCTGATTTTACATTCAACTGGCCAGTCTAGAGATATTGTAGTAAAGTTTGCAGCTGCTAGTCATGTTCACCTAAAGTAATGGAAAAGACCAAGAATTTGCCCTGACAGACAGTAATGGGCTAGTTCATGATGTCCCTTCAGATTTTGTTGAAAAGGACAGGGAAATTACTTAGCACAAATAGCATGGCACTGTATGCAAAGATTCCATGTCTCAAGAAATTGTTACCTTCCCCATATTGCCTTTGTTTACCTAGACTTGATTATAAGCTCTCTGGAGATTTTTACTTTGTGAACCATCTGGCCTATTAAAAATGTTTGAATAATTCCGGGATGGGTGGAAGCACTTACCCATTTGTAACAGCAAATTGGCTGACTGTCATGATCAACATGGAAGAATATGTTTCTTCATTATTTTCCTTTGTATAAGCACCTCAGCGGATGATATGTGTATATGTTTTGAGGACAAAGATGATAAGGGTAGAGGTAAAGGAAATAAATATATCAACTCTCTCTGAAATGTACTTACAGCACAAATAGTGATTGTGTTATTTGTGTACTCCAGGAAGCAGATACTAGGTTAGAGATGTAGGAGGACAAGAAGTTTATAGGGAGGCATCTGTGAAAAATAAAAGGAAGGATGAAGCAGGACTGGGTAGAAGAAGACTTAGATTTCAATGCACATCTGATACAGTCTCAGCCAATCCGGTGGGGAGCTATGGAGCAAACATTTCTCATTAGATCAATTCCGTGTTGGGCAGAAGTGGCAAAGCTTTTGGTAGTCATTGTCTGGGACCTGCTCAGGAAGAATGTGGTTTTGCCTCAAAAGCTGAGATGGATCCTGAAAGTGCTAATAGCTGGAGGCTTTCAGCTCACTTCACTTTTTTGCAGCTAAATGGCAAATTCTTGCTTGAAGGGAGATCCAAACTGTACTCTTCCCTGGCTGATACAATGATCCACTGAGTTTGTGGCAGAAATGTCTTGGCCTTTTTCATTCTGAAAATATTCCTATCGTTCACCTTATTTTACACTTGACCTTGTGGTCATTGAATGACATGAATAACATATGGGAGCTCGAGTTTTCAGGTAAGTAGCATGCTCCTTATGCAGTCTTTGGTATAAAGACCTAGATGAGTCATTTGGTAGGAAGGATAATGAACACAGAGTAGGACTCTGCTCCAAATAGTGAGTGTCCAAGAGTCTTGAGAACCATAGAGAATGCAAGATTTAAAATATCTCTGGAAGGAGCACTCCAAAATATGGGAGGGTGGCAGGTCCAGAGATGAAGACACCCAAACAAACACGCTCCCATAGACACAAAGAAGCACCTGAGCCACAGAATAATGTGTCTTATAAATCTCATATCTACAGAACAGTCTGGCGACTAAGGGACACTCAAGACCAATATGAATTCTCTCTTTTCAGTTCAAGTATTCAAACTCACATTAACATAAGGATTGTCATCCTTATGGAAGGATGGCTTTTATCCTAAACATCTATCCCATGACACACTAAGGCCTTAGGACTCAAGAACTGCACAGCGTAAAATCTTAGTAATAATGTGGTTCCTTGGGAGGCCATTTGCGTGACCTCTGGGAGGCTCTGTTTCTACTTATTTGATTCCAAAGTTACAGGCTTCTGTGGTATACATTTGAAGCAAAGGCACTTTCAGGGGAACTACTCCTATGCCTACTTCCTCAGCTTAACACAGCTAGTGTTAGTGTTAAGCTCCTCTAATCCTAGGGTATGGTAACTTGCATGGGCTCATTCCTCTTTCATAGATTCCTCTTTCTAAATCTTAGCCTGGCATAGAGGAATTTGGTCAACTCATTCCATTTAATGTAAGAAGAATTGATATGAACTCTCTGATATACTGGATTAATAATACTAATAATACCTAAAAATTATGGAGCACTTATTGTTTGCCAGGAACTGTGTTCAGAGCCTTATGTGATTTTTTCATTTAATCCTTCAACTATATATGATATGCACAATTATTATTCATATTTTGTATATGAGAAACCAGAGACACAGAGATTAAATAACTTCCCCCAAATTAATACCACCTGGTAAGAGGTAGAGCTCTGGCTCCACAACTCACGCTCTTAATAACTGCAGTTGACCCTTGAACAATGCAGGGGTTAGGAGCACTGACCCCCACACCATCAAAAATCCATGTATAACTTTTGACTCTCCAAAAACTTAACTAACAGCCCACTGTTGACTGGAAGCCTGACCGATAACATAAATTCGAGTGACATATACTTTGTATGTTATATGTATCATATACTGTATTCTTATAATAAAGTAAGCTAGAGAAAAGAAAATGTATTATGTGGGGTAAAAAAATCTGCCTATAAGTGGACCCATGAAGTTTAACCCCATGTTGCTCAAGGATCAACTGTACACTATAATACAACCTGCTTCCTCAGATGCAGTGTTTGTAGGTCATCTCATCCATATAGAGTACATCTCCCTTTCAGAAGATGCAGGAAATAGTAAAGGACAAAGAGTAAATAATTCAGATAAAAGTCATTAGATTTAGGGGCGCCTGGGTGGCTCAGATGGTTAAGCATCTGCTTTTGGCTCAGGTCATGATCCCAGGGTCCTGGGATCGAGCCCCACATCGGGCTCCTGGCTCAGCGGGGAGCCTGCTTCTCCTTCTCCCTCTGCCTCTCTCCCTGCTCATGCTGTCTCTCTCTCTGTATCTCTGTGTCTCAAATGAATAAATAAAATCTTTAAAAAAAAAGTCATTAGATTTAGAAGCTCAATTCTGACTCTAGTGGGGCAGAAGGATATTTTGGCAGCTGTAAAAACTAGAGGTGGCAGTAAGCATCAAGCAAAATAACTAGAGAATGATATGGTGGGGGTAGGTGCAGGTAAAGGAATACCCATGGAGGTGTATACCTTAACCTACAAGGACACTACAAGGCACAATCTGGAAAGCAAGGTCATTTTACTCCCTACCTGGACCTAGAGAGAGTGTCATGCCAAATCATAGTCATCAATGGGACAGGGATACCTGAAAGGCCCTAGTACTGGGAGCCTACCTATGCATAAAACTATGGAAGAACCCCAATTCCAGAAAAGCTAAGAGTCAAGTCTAGGGGAGTTAAGAAAGGGAAGAAGGAGCAAACAAATGCTCTAGGTCCAAGTTGGTCAGCAGGTAGGATGCAAGACCCAGAAAGTCAGAGTCCACAAGAACAACACCAACAAATAAATTGAACATTGTTCTAAGATAGAAGCTGTTTAGTCTTTTTGCAATTGCAGCCTACCTTCTGAATCAAACCCTCTGAAGCCAGCACATGTGAATGATAGTTAGACGTCAACAAGCCCACCCTTGAGTATGGAAAAATACACCAAGATTCTCTCATTACTAGATATACTAGGACTCCCAATGCTATTTGCATTCATTCACACATATCAACTCTGATTTTTGTCATGTTTATGTCAAAGAGAAAAGCAAGCCAGTACTTTTAAATGTTATATCAGGCAGGAAATCAGCTACTGTATCAATGTCAACACTGGTCTTGTTTTTGAGTGGATTAATCTTTCACAGAATGATAAAAGTGAAATTTTGAGAATGGATAAAGAAGAGGTGATATATGCATATATATATGCAATGGAATATTAGTCATAAAATGGTGATATAGATATAAAATGGAAATATATATATATATATACAATTAAATAGTCATAAAAGAATGAGATCTTGCCATTTTTTGCCATTTATGACAACATGGATGGACCTAGAGGGTATTATGCTAAGTGAAATAAGTCAGACAGAGAAAGACAAATACTATATGATTTCACTCATATGTGGAATCTAAAAACAAATGAACAAACAAGAAAAGCAGAAACCGACCCATAAATACAGAGACCAAACTGATGGCTGCTAGGGAGGGGGGGCTGGGGCCTGGGCAAAATGGGTGAAGGGAAGTAGGAGATACAGGCTTCCAACTATGAAAAGAATGAGTCACAGGGATAAAAGGTACCTCATAAGGAATATAGTCAGTGGTATTGGAGTAACACTGTATGGTGACAGATGGTAACTACACTTGTGGTGAACATAGCATAATGTGTAGAGTTGTCTAATCACTATGTTGTACACTTGAAACTAATGTAACATTGTATGTCAACTATACTTCACATTAGAAAAGTGCAATTTTGATTTTGCCAAAACTGAATTAACGATATTAAGAAGTTGACTAATAGACCCAGAGGAAAAATAAAATTTCTTCTCAAATGTAATTTTGAGACAACAAAGGCTTTAAGGTAGAAATCAGAGGTAGATTCGTGAGAAATAAATTTTGTTGCAAAACATAATTTGAATATAAATAATAGCTAGATGGAGGATCAGAGTTGAGGGCCTTGGAAGGGCTTTGGGAAAGTACAAGTTAGGCATTGTTTAACTCAGAGCAAACATTTAGAAGCAAGTGAACAAACACCTTTTCTCAAACTACACTCTTGCCAGAAAATAGAGTCTAGTCTCCCTAGTCACTGTCTTACTTGGCTCTGATCATCAGAACCATCCAAAAAGCTCAGGAATCAGACCAAGAAGCTAAATTTGTGTTTTTGGAACTAAATGATGCCAAATAACAGATTCTGATGATTTTATTGAATGCTTCTTTCACCATCTCTTCCTTGTCCTCCTTCTTGTGCCTTTCTCCAGCCTTCTCTGCTTCAAACCCTGACTTTTTGGTTATTAATCTTGGAGTAGTTAATACATTCTATTTCAAATTGTTTTTGGCTTCCTCGTAGTGACTGCTTTTAGGAGACGTTTTTCTTTCCAAATACATTCAGTCAGGAAATATTTTTAGAAAAAGAGTGGATTAAATATTGGGGGGGGAGGTCCAACAGTGTTCTAACCTCCTTTGCCCCATTTAAGAATTAATACTTGATAAGGACTTTGTGTTTCTTTTACTGACTCTGGACTTGTCCCTACCAGAGCCCTCTTCATTTCATTTCCTGCTAGACTTTGAGCATCTTGAGGGCAAAACCTGTATCTTACTCATTTCCATTGTGTCAGCCCCTAAAGCAGTAGTAAATGCTTAGCAAAGTATTGTTGAATAAATACTAAAATAGTCCTACACCATCACAATATTTCTGTCCTTGAAATGGTCAACTGATAAACTTTAATCAATTTTAAAATGTTTAACTTCGGTTTTACTACTGTGCTAAGGACTCTGCTATCACGAAGCCCATGGGCAATAAGGGAAGTCAAATAGGCAATCTATTGAGAGGGATCCATGTATCTTTATCTCCTTCACCCTTCCATATTCAGCTATTCAGCCTTCTAAGTATCTCTTCAAAGAATTGCAATATGGTAAGATAACTGCTATGTAGAAACAGAACCTTACTAGGCAACCAATGTCAGAAAATATAGATATTTTGAGTCTTAATGGATGAGTAGAATTGTTTAGTCAGGCAAAACAAGAGAGAGGTAAGCAGAGAGAGCAGCATGGGTAACTGTACAAATGCAGGGAGAGAGAATGGAAGCTTCAGGAAAGGGCCTGTCATGAAAGATGACTGGTGAGTAGAACATGGAATAGAGAGATGAGGCCAGAAAGCAGTCAGGGCTTAGATAATGCAACGCATTATAGGATAGCTTGAGGGGATTCAACTTTATTATGTGTGCAATAGGAAGTGACATCAATTTTTAACTTATGATTCTGGTGGTACAATAGAGGATGCACTGGAGGGAGCTGGACCGATCACAGACAAATGGGTAAGAAGCTATTGCAGTAATTCAGGTGAAAACGGGTGACTTGAACAAAAGTGGTGGCAATTAATATGGAAATGAAGAAATGAGCTCAAGAGAGACTTAGTACTTCATCCAACAATAGCAGAATACACATTCTTCTCACACACATGAAATATTCACCAAGTTAGAGCATATTCTGGGCCATAAAACACACCTTAACAAATTGTAAAACATATAAATTGTATAATGTTTGTTCTCAGGCCACAATGGAACTAAATTAGAAATCAATAATAGAAAGATAACTGAACATAATAATAAAAAAAAACTTAAAAAAAAAAGATAACTTGAAAATCCCCAAATGTGTAGAGATTAAACAATACACTTCTAAATAACACGAGTCAAAGAAGAAATCTCAAGAGAAATTAAATAATATTTTGAAATAAATTAAAATGAAAATGCAACTTATCAAAATTTGTGGGATGCAGTGAAAGCAGTGCTTAAAGGGAAATTTATAGCAATGAATGCATATTTTAGAAAGGAATAAATAGGTGATGGGGTTTAAGGAGTACACTTGTCATGATGACCACAGGATGATGTATGGAAGTACTGAATTACTATATTGTACACCTGAAACTAATATAACACCCTGTTAACTAATGGGAATTAAAATAAAAACTAAAAAAAAAAAAGATTTAAAAGCAATGTTTCCATTTTAGGAAACTAGAAAAAGAAGAGTAAATAAAATCCACAGTAAGCAGAAGAAAAGAAATAATAAAAATTAGAGCCGAAATTAATGAAATTGAAAGTAAGAAATCAGTAGAGAAAAATCTATGAAATCAAAAGCTGATTCTTTGAAGAGATACTTAGAAGGCTGAATAGCTGAATATGGAAGGGTGAAGGAGATAAAGATACATGGATCACTCTCAAATGATGATGCCAATAACTAAAGTAGTGAATGCATCTATTCCAAAGACCAATTATAGCAAGTATTGACAAGGATGTGGAGCAACTGGAATAATCCTACACTGCTGTTGGAAATGTAGAACAGTACAACCACTCTGTAAAATATTTAAGCAGTTTCTTTAAAAGTTAAACATGTACCTACCATATGACCCATACCACCTCTAACTATTTACCTGAGTAATGAAAGCATATGTCCAAAGACTTGTAACAAATGTTCATAGTAACTTTATTTGTAATAGCCCAAAATTGGCAATAGACATGTGCCAGCATGTGAATGAATAAACAAATTGTGGCATATCCATACAATGGATTACTACTCAGCAATAAAAATGGACTACTAACACATGCTACAGTATGAATGAATCTCAAAATAATTATGCTAACTGAAAGAAATCTGACCCAAAAGAGTACATGCTATATGATTTCATTTATATAGAATGCAAACTAGTTTACAGTGACAGAAAGCAGATCAATGGTTGTCTGAGGATCAAGGGAAAGATTACAAAAGGAAATGAAGAAACTTTAGGGAATGATAGATATGTTCACTATTTTAGATGTGGTGATGGTTTTATAGGTGTGTTCATATGTCAAAACTTAAATGAAATTGCACGCTTAAATATGTGCAGTTAATTGTCAATTGTACCCCAATGAAGCTATTTAAAAAACAGTTGGTTTTTTGGGCGCCTGCGTGGCTTAGTCGTTAAGCGTCTGCCTTCGGCTCAGGTCATATCCCAGGGTCCTGGGATCGAGGCCCACATCGGGCTCCCTGCTCAGCGGGAAGCCTGCTTCTCCCTCTCCCACTCTGCCTGCTTGTGCTCCCTCTCTCGCTGTCTCTCTCTGTCAAATAAATAAAAATAAATAAATCTTAAAAAAAAAACAGTTGGTTTTAAAAAGATATATATATTTAAAAAAACAATCTCACAGGTTAGTACTTGGAACAAACTAACAAATTTGTGTCAATCTTCACTTGATCTTATCTTTTCAACCTCAGGTTAACTTCCATGAATCCACTGCCAACTTTTACAGATGGATGCTCCCAACCCTGCAATTCTGCCTCTGTGGGAGGTCCTTCCACATTTATGATTTTTTCCCTCAATCCCAAGAATCTAGAATTATTATAGAGGAAAAAAAGTTAATTACCACACAGAATGGATACAAGCATAACCTGTAGTCTTTTATTTTGTGATGATGATATCAGAAATCCAAGTGAAAACTGGCTTAAATGCTACATATAAAATGACCAGAGATGCATGAATTGGAGAACATGTTTTATGGACACAATCTTAAATTATGACTCACTCTTAGTAAAATACTCCCATTTGATCCATTTTAATCCTCTTAATTTATTTTAAAGCTGACATCATATCCACTCCACTCTGAGTGTTATAATGGCTTTTGGCCAAAAGCAATACAATTCTGATATGATTAGAATATCAGAAAAACCTTCTAATAAAGAAAATAGTTAAACAGCAGAGCTGTCAAAAATGCTCAGTAAGAGTGGACTCAGTGACAGAGTCCTTTCCTGCCCTGAGTTTTTAGAATTCTGTGACAGCTTACATGACATAGTTTCTTAACATGGGGTCTGATCATCCTGTGAAAGTACAGGCAAAATTATGCCCAGATCATACCTTTTCTTCCAATTCTAGATCATTCATGGACTTTCCTCTTATGTGCTATAAGAAAATGAGGAGAGAGAGAGGGAGAGAGACAGAAACAGAGAGACAAAAGGGACAGAGAGGCAGGTGCTTCTAATCTGAAGACACAATGGTGGTACTGGACTTGAAATTAGCGGCCCTGGCCCTGATTCTGATACTGCATGTACTGCATATGTGACATTAGTCCAATTTCCTTCCCCTTTTTGAGTCTGTTTTACTATTACTTCAATTAAGAGGTTCAATTGGATAGATGCTCAGGACCTTTCAAGTTCCAACTTCCTAGGGGTCTATGTACTAATGCAGCCCTTGACTTACCCTTGATTTTACCTTCATTTCCCTAGGCCTTTGGCATTTCCCTCTTTTCAGCCAAGGTTCTGCATCAGGGTGATGCTATATTGGCTTCTAGCTTTAGTCAGCGCCACTGTCCAGCATAGCAAAGAAAATATTTTAACAATGACAAATGCCACTGACTTTCCCTCTGGGTCTGCAGGTTCTGAGACATCTTGTTTCTTCCAAATTCTCTAATAGAGGCTGAAACTTGGACCCCATGATGGCATACTCCACAGCCATATTCCAACTCCCTGTGCTTGATCAAGTCATCATTTATCAAGATGTAGTCACTCTTGTCATAAAACATTAGGGCAGTAAGAACGCCCTTAGAAATCACCTTGTCCATTGTCGTCACCACCACCAAACCATTGTTTTTCAGATATGTATGAGGATTAGAAAAAGGAAAGGACACAGAAAGCCACACATGGAGTCCACAGATCAGGATTAGAACCTAGAGATTCTAATTTCATGTTTAATGCTATTTCTACAGCACCTCTTTTGTTAATCATAGTGCCAGGCATAAATCCTTATTTTATCTGGCCATTCATTCATTATTTCATTTAAACACAAGCAATGAACACTTACTATGTGCCAAACACTGTGCTTGGTGCTAGAAAAAACGCTGACGGGAGCAAGTCATTTCTGTCCTGAGGTTTACCCTACCTGTTAATTGAGGGTTGTTTCTTATAGTACTGGCTTGGGCTTAATGCAACAGAACAGGTTATCATCATTGCCATTATCTCCACCCCCAGGCATCCACCCTCCTGCACTGACCTAAACAAGATCCAATATGCTTTAAAACAGAGGCAATACATAGCATTAAACACCATTTTATTGATTTGCTTCAGTGCACAAGTATTCATTGAGCACCTGCTGATTCGATCTTAATCTTATTCCTAAGAATCTAATGCAGTTTAAAGATAGAATTAATCATCAAAAGAGAAAGCTCAGGTTCCTGCTGAGTCATTCTGTGGATGTTCACTATGAGAGGTAGTACTTTATTAACAAGTGAACATCCCTCTCAGTGGTCCATTGTGTAGTGCATCTTATTTTCACGATTATATATTGGGGAGAGGATTCCAAAGACAGAGTGACACACTAAGGAATGGGTACAAGTAGGAAGGACCAAGTTTAGTAGATTAAGGAAAGAGGAAGCCCATTTGAAAACGCTCTAGTTTTTGGTGTGCAGCAGGTCAAGGCCAGGAATAAATTAATAACAGAAAGGGCAAGCAATTTCCTGAGAGTTGAGGGGATTGCAAGTTCTATAATAAAAGTAAAGGTGAGAATTGTGTAAAACTGTTGAATCACAGACCTGTACCTCTGAAACAAATAATACATTATATGTTAAAAAAAAAAAAGAAGAAGATAGTAGGAAGGGAAAAATGAAGGGGGGCAAATCGGAGGGGGAGATGAACCATGAGAGACTATGGCCTCTGAAACAAACTGGGGGTTCTAGAGGGGAGGAGGGTGGGGGGAAGGGTCGGCCTGGTGATGGGTATTAAAGAGGGCACGTTCTGCATGGAGCACTGGGTGTTATACGCAAACAATGAATCATGGAACACTACATCAAAAACTAATGATGTAATGTATGCTGATTAACATAACATAATAATAATAATAAAAAAAGTAAAGGTGAGAAGAAGCAGTCAATTGTAATGAGGCTTGGTTAGCATAGTCTTATCCGGCAAGAGCGAAAAGGGAGGGAGGAGCAGGTAAGTCAGCAAGGGTTAGATAGAGGAGTTAAGTCTATGAATTTAACCTATATATGTTCAAATAACCTATATACATTCAAATATTCAAATATCCTATATATATTCAAATATTCAAAGAATATGAAGTAAGGGAAAGGGAGTTGATGCTGATGCTGCCTATCAATAAATTTAGGACTAAGGTTGAGCATGAGGTGAAGACTTGATCCAGATGTCATTTCATTGAGTCTCATTCCTGAGATCCCATAGACTTGTGAGAATTTCTAAGCATGATTCCTGGGGTTAAAGGTGAACATTTAAAAAAAATCAAGGCGAAATTCACATAACATAAAACTAACCATTTTAAAGTGAACAATTCAGTGGCACTATAAATTCACAATGTTGGGCAATCATCCCCTCTATCTAGTTCCAAAGCATTTTCATCACTCCCAAAGGAGATCTCATTGCCATTAAGCAGTGACCACCTTCTCCCAGTCCCCAGCAGCTACTAATCTGCTTTCCGTCTCCATGAATTTGCCCATTCTGAACATTAAGCATACAATATGCAGCCTTTTGTCTCTAGCTTCTTTCTTCATTTGTTTAGCATAACGTTTTCTAAGTTTGTTCATGTCATAGCATGTAACAGTACTCATTCCTTTTTGTGGTTGATACTATTCCATTTGATGGATACAACAAATTTTGTCTATTTATTCATCCATTATTGGACATTTGGGTGATTTCTACATTTTGGCCATTGTGAATAGTGATGCTACAAACATTCATGTACAAGTATTTGATTGAATGCCTGTTTTTAGTTTTTTCAGACATATAACTAGTAGTAAAATTGCTGAGTCATTTGCAAAGTAGATGTTTAACTTTTTGTTAAACCATTGCAACAGTGGCTGCACCCACTTCAGATTCCCACCGGCAAATGTTTGAGTTTCAGTATCTCCATATTTCTGCCAACACTTGTTCTTATCTGTCTTTGTTATTATAGCCAATCTCTTGTCTGTGAAGTGGTATTACGTTGTGGTTTTGATTGCATTCCCTAATGACTAATGATATTGAGCATCTTTTCATGTGTTTATGTCTGAGGGACATTTACTGTTAATATCATTTATTCTGGTGAATAAGCCATACTTTCTTGTTACTTTCAATGCCTTCTAATTTTTTAAAATAAAAACTGGATGTTTTGAATATAATAATGTAACTCTGAAAATCAGATTTTTCTTCTTAGGCTTTGTTGTTGCTTGCTGTGTGTTATTGTTGCTTTTGGTTTCATGGTTCTTCTAAACTAGTTTTTAAAAGACTTTGTCATGTGTTGTCTTTAAAGTCTCGGTTCCTTTAGCTTGTGGTCAACTGGTGGTTTGGCAGGAATTTTCTTAAATTCCTGGAGTTCATAAAAATAATTTTAAAAATACCTTTCTTGTCTTTGCAGACTGGCTGTGTGTTGGAACACTTAAGTGCTTAGCCAATCCATTTATAATCCTACCTTAGCCTTAATGTTCTGCTTGCGCTGAGCCTAAAATCAGCCATTGGTGAAAGGTGAGGGCCTTCTCAAGACTTGTCTAAACATGCATCATGCTCTGGGTATGCATGTGGCTTTTTAAGATTCCCCGTTATATGTGAAAGCTTTTTATTTATTTTTTTTAAAGATTTTATTTATTTATTTGACAGAGAGAGACACAGCGAGAGAGGGAATACAAGCAGGGGGAATGGGAGAGGGAGAAGCAGGCTTCCCGCGGAGCAGGGAGCCCGATGCGGGGCTTGATCCCAGGACCCTGGGATCATGACCTGAGCCGAAGGCAGACGCTTAGCGACTGAGCCACCCAGGCGCCCCTATGTGAAAGCTTTTTAAAGCCCTTATTCCCCCAAGTAACTCTCCAGAGCTTATCTTCCCAGGCTTTTGATGTGTTTACTATTTATTCAGACTATAATCTTTTGCCCCAGGCACCAATGGCTTGTTCACTTGCCTTTCAATATTTTCAAGGAGCACCCCCTGTTTAGCCATTTTTCTATCCTGAAAGTTTCGAGTTGGGCAGAACAAAGGCAAGTGCCTTGCTTCAGTGCTTCACAAACACAATTCCTTGGGAACAAGTTCCACTCTACTCCTGGAACCAGGTACCCATGGGGTTGGGAGGTGGGAATGGGGGTAGTTACAGGCTGCCATCTTTAAGTCTGGCATCACACCAAGAAGGAGAGTGGGGCAAGGCAAATTTAAATGCCACAACAAAGCTCTTCTACCATGTTTGTCCCCTTTTCTGAATTCAGCATTCACTTGATTACTGCAGTCCTTTGATAATATTCCAGAATTCTGACAGTTTACTCTGACAATTTTTGCTCAGTTTGTTGGTGTTTCTGTGGAGGCACAGGCTGTTGGAGCCCCCTTAGGCTCCCATGTTTGCTGAGCAAAGATGGGTATTTTACAAACAGTGTAGCTATGGCCCCTGAACTCAAGCCACAGACTTCATCTAGTGCTTGACCCAACACAGTGATCTTTACAGAGTAATCAGAACACTCTTTAAGAGTAATCAGAACACTCTTATCTACAAGGACAGTATGAAGGGCTATATCAATGCCCTA
Organism: Phoca vitulina; assembly: GCF_004348235.1. Lineage (NCBI taxonomy): Eukaryota > Metazoa > Chordata > Mammalia > Carnivora > Phocidae > Phoca > Phoca vitulina. Next base: position 7,934,500 of record NW_022589772.1, on the reverse strand, counting down.
GCGCTATGTTACAATCTGGTTCTCAAGGATTTTGATTGCCTCTTTATTTCACAAAATGCCACTTCATTCCACAGGACGCTGTCCCATTACATTGATGATATCATGCTGATTGGACCTGATGAACAGGATGTAGCAACTATCCTAAACACCATGGTAGGATGCATGCAGGCCAGAGGATGGGAAATGAACTCCACAAAAATTCAAAGGCAGTCTTCCTTGGTGAATTATCTAGGGATCTATAAGCCCAGGGCATACTGAAACATCCTCTTCAGATCGAAACATCCCTTCCAAAGAGAAGGACAAGTCACCACATCAGGCCTCAATTACTATTAACAAATAGGCACAATGAGTAGTGGGCTTCTTTTTGATTCTGAGGGCGATGTATTTGGAGTACAACTTATTAACTGACCACACTGACACTTATTTAGGAGTACAACTCCTACCTATTTACTGAGTAATCTAAAGGCTTCTAATTTTTAGCAGGGCCCAGAGTAAGAAGAGACAACAGGCCCAGCCTGACATGCAAGCTGCTCTGCCACTTGGTCAATATCTCAGCAAATGCAGTGGCACTTAAAGTGACTATGGCAAACTGGGATGCTATGTAGAGCATTTTCAGGCTCCTAGAGGTGATGCATTTGCTTATATTTCCTTCTTATTCCCATGGCAAATAGTCAACTGAGGTAGGTACCATAACCAAGATAATTGTGTTTATACTAGCTGATACACCCCCAACCCTTTTACTTTTTCTCAGAGTGAACCAATGTAAGGTTAGTCTCATTCTGGGAATCCCCCCATTAAGGGGCACCTGGGTGGCTCAGTCAGTTGGGTGTCTCCCTTCGGCTCAGGTCATGATCCCAGAGTCCTGGGATCGAGCCCCGCATCAGGCTCCCAGCTCAGCGAGCAGTCTGCTTCTCCCTTTGCCCCTCCCCCCAGCTCATGTGCATACTCTCTCTCTCTCTCTCCAATAAATAAAATGTTAAAAAAAATCCCCCATTAATATTTTCTTTCAAAAGTTAGCAATAAAACTCTGTGTTCAAAGAAAGAGTTTAAGGATATCTAAATGCCAAGAGGCACATTCTGACATGTTCCCAGCTTTTTTGTGGCATCCTTGGTCTTTGCTTTATGAAAACATAAAATTACAAAAACAGAAACTGTTCTGTTGTGCACCTCAGTCTGTTTGTAATAGAGAAAGAAATCAAATAGGATATTAACAGTTCAGAAAAGGAAAATGTTCTTAAGGAGGATTGTGCTGATCATAAATGGGCTCCATACAGGTGCGCCTGAACAAGATGATGGTTGGGAGCCTCCCGCTGGCTATTTTCACACAAGAGAAGTGGTCTTAAGTGGATTTGTGCACACAATATATGCACAGAAAGTGAGATATGTGGGAGAGAGTGTCAGTGGGGTCAGGTGTAAGCAGAGGGGCAGAATGGTTGCTGGTTATACTTTAGCCTTGCCCAGGGACTATGTCCATAGGTCCAAGCCCCATAGAGTTATGAACTATAGAATCCAGCTACATTTACAAAGTAAGGGGCGGTACCTTTTCTGTCCTTAGGTAACAAAGTATGATAGGGAACAAGGAAGGGTAAGGGGTAATAGACCAAATATTCAAGCTGGATCACCAGTAACATTTGTAACATTTAAAGTTTTCAGGGCAAGACTTCAGTTGGGGCCTTCTTGCCATATATAAAGGTTTAAATCAACCAATAAACTGTTAAATAAAATCTTATCTCCAATAACATGAAAAATTCACCTTTTTAACAATCTGAAAGACCAGGTTCGGATTTAGTATACTGGGTGTACTTTAGTAATATAGTTTTCTTATTTAGTTTATCAAGAAAATTTAAAAACACCAATCTGTCAGTCATGAGTATAAGTCTGGAATAGGCTGTTGTGTGACGTTCAGAACTATACATTTGGATACCTGGAGTGTCAAGGGCTGCCCTTTGCTGGGCCTGGTGTAGAAGGAAATCAATCACAGGGCAGGGGATTATACAAGAGTATGAATTCCAGAAGACTGGGATTATTAGAAGTCAGTTTAGGGTCTGCCTTCCATACTTAAGAGTACTCAAAGTTCTATTCTAGTGATGTTAAGGAGAGTGGGCCCTCCCATCTCGGGCCCCTGGTCCACACCCCAATCCCTAGAACTCAGCCTACTCCCCTTCTCTATGTCCCTGAGCTTCCTCCCTCATCAAGAGAGGCTTCACATGCATATGTGGATAATGTAGCCCTCTTGTTCCCTGTTACCTGCATATAACCATCACCTCTTGGTTACCTCTCACTCCTGGCAGTATAACACGGACAATGTCATTCAACCCTCAGAAGCACAGACTCAGTGAAGAGGAGCACCCAGGCCTCTTGGGGCTTGAGACATGGGGCCATTTGGGGAACAAATTCAGGGCCCCAGGTATCTGTAGCATAATTAGGGTTGGGGCATGGACTCTGAGTATGCACCAAAAAAAGGCTTATCTCAGTAAGAGTTGTATGTGTGTCTTTTGTCTAATGTGAACCCCTAAGATTCTTAAGCCCACATAAGGGCCCTTAATATAATATATAAATAATCACTATAGCTAATATATAGTATATATAGTATATAAAATATGTAAAATATAGTTTATGTATATAAATATATATTTTTATATTTATATATAAATTTATAAAAATATATTTTATATACATATGCATATAATATGCATATATACATATATAAATATATTACATATATAAAATATATATGTAACTATATATAATCTTACATATTTTACATAATTTATGCAAAAATATATTTTACATATGTAATTACATAATTATGTATATAAAATATATTAAAATATAGTATTATAGTATATATATAAAATATTTATATACTAATAGTATTAATAGTAATAGTATTAAATATAGTATTATAGTATTATATATATAATATAAAATATAATTATATAGTTTATTACATAACTATACTTATATAGATTCTATAGCATAATTATATAGTTATTTATATAATTATATAATTAACTAATATAGTATAGTTAATATATTAACTATATTAACACAAATACATATATATAACATATATATAAATATATATACACATATATCTATATGTATATTTATATATATTTAACACCACCAGCATGGCATGAACCAACAGGAACTAGGAGAGGCATGAAACAAATTGTCCCTCAGAGCCTCCAGAAGGAACCAATCCTGCTGACACCTTGATTTTAGAATTTTGGCCTCCAGAACTATAAGAGAATAAAGTTGTATTGTTTTAAGCCACCTGGTTTGTGGTAATTTTTTTTGGCAGGCCTGTAAAACTAACACATCCCTCCAAGAGGTCTTTGTGTATCAGGCCCGAGAATTCTAGTCTCTTCCTCAACCCAGATTTTACCATCCTGTTCAGTTTACCTGCAACAGTACCAAGTCAGTGAAATAAGGCTGGCCCTACTGTAGGTGAAATTTGAAATTTCCCACATTGCTTTAAACCAGGGGTTCTTGAACTTTAGTGTATTTCAGAAGCAGCTGAAGGACTTGTAAAACCCTGATGGCTAGCAGCCTACCTTCAGAATTTCTGATTCAGTAGGTCTGAAGTAGGGTCTGAGAATTTGCATTTCTAACGAGTTCTCAGGTGATGCTGATGCTGCTGGTCCACGGCAACTCAATAGCACCATTTTGGTCTCCAGGCAAGCTAGGTCGTCCATTGGTTTCTTTCAGTAAAATGCAGTAGAGGTTAGACTACCATCCCTGCCATTACACGAATTGTTTATAACTTATATTTTAATTTAATTTATTTGAGGCTGCGATAAAATAATTTTAAATAGGCTTACCAAACAGTTGAAAGAGATTCCTCTCAAAGACATTAAGGTGGGCCAAAACAAATAGAAAAGATACAAAGATCTGAGTCAGTATCATTTATGTAACAAAAGAATCTGCAACTTACTTATTTCAAACAAGCTTTTATTTTTAATGTAAACAAATGCTGTCAAATATATCTGTAAAAGGTAAGGTAAGAGTAGAGTCAGATGTCAGTCAATATCATTTTGAAACAAAACTAGTGGTTTAGACTTGAAAACTAGAATATCTGTGAAGAATAAATTCTTTTCTTCTTTCGCCATCCATTTTGTTCTATGCCTTCCAACTGTGGGATGGAATAAGAGTCAATTAACAATTGTATACCACTAACAGGCACCAATAACTTTCTAATATAAGAGTCAAGTCAACCCTGTGTACATATGTTGTCTCAACAAGGAGAAAACGAAATGGTTTCTCCTTGTAACTCAGACCCTGAATATCAGGGTGCACATGCTTCAATCATTTGATCACACCAACCTCGACTCCCTCTTGCCCACCACTATAAATGCTTGGGTTTTTTTTTCCTTTAAAGGAGGATTTAAATAAATCTTTCTACCTTAGAAGCCTGTGCTCTTTACACAAATCATACATCCCTTATACTCCCAGACCTCCAGTTTCCATATATTTAAAATGAGAATGAGGCTGTTATCAAACATCTATAGCTGTGAAAATTGAGAGAGACAGAAAGAGAGAGGGAGAGGGAAAGGAGAGAGAGAGATGGATGGACGGAGGAAATATAAGCTGAGACTCAATTACCAATTCAGTGGTAAACAATCTTACTATGACAGATTTTCTTTTCTTTTGAATGTTATATGAAATGCAAAAACCTAAATTGAACTAATATTTGTGAGTTACTCATGAAATCCTTAACTCTTTACTACTATTCTAAGGAGTCACCTTCTCCATTATAGGAGACAACATTACTGTGACCAAGTGATGAAGGCACAGTTAGTGCATGGTGTATCTGCTTTAGCTACTTCTTCTGGTAACCATTTTCTAAAAAAATATCGATCTCTAACACAAGGTCTGATAAATTGCCCATCTGTAGTAGTCTTAAAGCTACAGGACAGAGGACTTGCAGCTATGTATGAAGTGCATTTCAGAATATACTGCCTTCTATTCTATCTAGTATATAAGTATATTATTAACATTGAACTGTTTTTTTAAAACTAAATTTCAACAATTTTTTCTTATTTAATTTACAGAAAAACGTTAAAAACATAAAGCTGTCAGTAACAAGCATATGTCAGAAATGGTTAGTTAATGCTCAAGGTTCTACACTAATACCTGAATTCTTCACAGCTGCCCTCTGCTGAGTCCATATCCATTTTGTCTTTCTTCTGGTTCTTCATTTTCATCCTCTTTCACTTCCTTCTCCTCTCCTCCAGCTTCTTGGGCCTCTTCATCAGACTTTTCATACTGATATTCAGTTGCTTCTTTAGTGAAGAATGATGTGGACTTTGGGACCAGAAGGTGGCAGAAAAAATATCCCAATTTAAAATCAGTAATGGCATCCAGTACTCTGCCCTCAGGAGTATCTGTAAAATATAAATATGTTACCAAAAAAAAAAAAAAAGAAGAAGAAGAATAGCTGGGCATGTTCCTAATGGTTGATAACACCCATGGCCTTCAGATTTCTGCTGCTTGATAGTTTTCTCAGTGATGTTTTCCCCCAATTTCCAGTAGATCTCAATCTCTGTACTGCTGCTTATTTCTTGCCCTTGTGAGAAGGGATCAGAATCACTTGGTCCTCATTGTGTTTTGTATGTTTTTCTCAGAACTTCATTGGAAAATATGTGTTTGACTTAAAGACAAGTTCTATCATGAAGCTCATTTGTTCCTCACCCCTGAAAAGTGCTCCAGTACCATTTCATCATTTCTCATATTATCTTACCAAGAATCTACATTTTTAAAAGCCATCAACCAAAAGTGAGGTGTATGTCCTTTTCCTTCAGGCTTACTTTCCATTTTCTCCCACACGCCTTCCTGAACACCTACCTACTTCCCACTGACATTCACCTTCTTTGGGTTCATGAACTGCATTGATGATCTCAGATCTCAGCTCTCTTATCAAACAGAGGCTGGTAAAAAGTATACTTTTTCTCAAGACTGTAAAAGTCTTTATGGAATTGGGTACTTTCAGCCTGAAGTTTTTTGAAAGCACTGACCTGTTGCTTAATCACCTGAGGCAAGCACTAAGAGTGGCCTGAAAGTAAGCCAGGTATACCAACAAAGTCTACAAGAGCTTGAAGATGTTGCCTCCATTCATCCCGTCCATCTCCTTGGGTGCATAGGCCCCAGCTTTCCCAGAAAGTGGCAGCATCAGCCAGTACTTCACCCTCCCAGACCTTGACTTCCACTGGTTCCTCTGCCTTCTGGGATGTAGCTAGCCCTCTCTGCTGGTTCCTCCAGCTCCCAGGGTCAGGTTCCCTCTACCAGGTATCTTCCCTCCTAGACCTTGGCTCCTGGGATGTGACTGGACCCCTTCTGGGTCCTCCACCTCCCGAGGCACCAGTTCTTCTCCAGGGTCATTGGGCTCCCAGGAGCAGCACCTGACCACCACTCAGTCTGTGTGGGGCTGAACCGGGATATGGTTGTTATCATGGACACAGTGTGGAAGGGAATGGGTCACAGCTCTGAACAGGGACCAAAATTGTGCCATGGTAAACTCACAGATGTCCAGGACAACTTCTGCACCTTCCTTACCGGTCTCTTCTTCCTCTTTGTCCATGTAATTCTCATCCTCCTCCTCATAGCTGTCGTCAGCCTCCTCTTCTCCATCGTCCTCCTCCTCATATTCCTCCTCTTCCTCATTCTCTTCCTCTTCTCTGCCCCCCTCATCCCCTCCCTCCTCTTCTCCCCCTCCTTCTCCCTCCTCTCCATTCTCCTCCTCCTCCTCCTCTTCCTCCTCCTCCTCTTCCTCCTCTCCATTCTCCTCCTCCTCCTCCTCTTCCTCCTCCTCCTCTTCCTCCTCAACTTCCTCCTCCTCTTCTTCTGCCCCCTCCTCCTCTTCTACTTGCTGTACATCCCGGTTTCCCTGGATTACAGGCTGAGCAGGCCCCTGCCCACCCTCCTCCCAAAGGTCTTGAACAACTGCCTGGAAATCCCTAGGGGCTGCGGCCCTTGCGACTCCAGCCCCCCATTCTGCAGGCACTGCACCGCCCCTGGTGGATCCAGGGTCCTGGCCCACCCCACCACTGGCTCCCTTCTGGCCACCTGGGATTGGACCTTGATTCTCTGTAGCAGACATGGCAGAAGAGATACACCAGTCAGTGCTTCAACCAGAGAAGTGATCTGGCTGCTTGACAAAGGTAGCTTTGCCTAGAGGAGTGCTGCTGAGCTGAGGCTGTTGGCAGCGGCGTCTGCTGGGAGGTGGTGGAGGCAGCACAGAAAATGGCGGCCGAGGATACAGCAGTCTAGTCTACGGTGCCTGTGGAGGGCGGGGGGGGGGGGGGGATTCAAGGAGCAGCCAATTGAGGCTGCGCCTGAGGCAGTGTTGGACAAAGTGGGAATGAATCCGTTAGGCGGTTGACAGGAGGCGGAGCTTCAAAGGGTCAACAGAGGACTGTTTCCTCCCTTATAAGCTCTAAGCTCATTTGCTGAAAAGTAAGGATTGACATGCCCAGGGGTCCACTGATTTTTCAAGATCCTCAGCTTCTAGAGTTTGGGTCCTTCCTCTCTTCGTTTTGAGACCTCAGAGGCCTGGATTACCTTTTAAGCCCTTGCATACCCTGTCCTTTTAATTCTATTGCCTGCAAAGCTGAAGTGTTCCAATGTGGAGGCACTCTGCTGCATAGGGTGAATTATTCCTTGAGGTCCACTTCCAGATGACTTATGCCAATAGGGACAGATTCATTAAAAAAAAAAAAAAAAAGTGTATAGTTCGGATCTCAGCACTTGTAAAAACCTACCAGAAGAGAAGGAAAAGAGAATTTGGACATTTTAACATTATCAAAGCTATTTAGGAAAAAATACAATTGAAATGGATGCAGTCAGAACAGAGAGTTGAAGAGATGTTAAAAACCAGAGCTGGATGGTGTTTAATGAACAGTGCTAAATTTACTTCAAGCCTCCAAAGAGTGAATAAAGAGCTACTTCTTTTAAAGGACCAGGCTCTTAAAGGACCAAGCATGCAGGCAGTCTTCCTAGAATGATTTCTGAGTCAACAGTCCAAGACTTTTTGTTGCATTCAACCCCACTTAGCCAAGATCTGAAGTGTAAACAATTCTTAAAATTATGAAGAAATCAACACCTATTTTATACTGATTCCATTTACCGTTGTTACTGGGCAAGAAGCACCAAAAAAAGAATTCTTGATGAATCATCTGGGTTCAGACATACTCCTCCCTATCCTAATTATGTAGAAACAACTCATATCTCTGTATGGTAATCAGAGTCAATTTGCCCCACTACTACACAAACTCCTTTTTTTTGCCTGCTAATCCACTGCCATGAAGAGACTAAGGTGACCAGGTGGTAGTTGTAGCTTCAAGTTCAGTAGAACCCATCCCGATTACTTTACCGGAAGCAGTCTCTCTTAGGACCCAGAACATTTGCTATGGCAGACCCTAAAGTTTAATAGGCATTTACTTCTTGTAAACATCTTTGCTAAATGGTTCTATTCCATGATAAAATTGTGTGTATCCCAATTGTCATAGAGACCAGAAGGTCACCATAATGTTTAAACTGTTGATAGCTTTCTATGGTCATCAAAATGTGAAAATTGATTTGCACAGTGAGAGCCATAATCCATACTTCAGCCACTTACACCTCCTTCCAATATAAAGATCGAATAGACGTTATTAAAGATAAGAAGCTCAACAAGGTGTAGTGTGGAGGGGAAAACTTCATATAATGGGTTAGGTAGGTAATCAGTATAGGGTGGGTAACAGATTTGGTTTCCTTTCAAAAACACAAACCACTGGGATTCCAGTCTTATAATTTAACTTCCTTAGAGACTAGCATAACTGATACTATAATTAAGTAGCAGTCTCAAAGGCAACATAGCCCCAAATATATACCCATCACTTGGTTGACTCGAGGGTTTGGCAGGTAAGGAAAATAAGTCTCAAAGATGGGGAAAATGCAAACAGATCTGAGAAACCTCTGATTATCTTCAGTAAATGCCTCAGGTCTCAATTATATGCCAGAAAGTTCAGGCTGCCTCCCTCCACTGCCAAACAAAACCACAAACTGAATGGTGAGTCACCTAAAATCCCTACTCTCAAATCCTGATATTAATCACTTTTTGGCAGTCCATACCTCTGCTCAGTATCTCATTTCCAGGCATAATACCCTACATGCTGTCAGTGTCAAAATTTGCCACATCAATTGAAAGATTATCCTCTTCTTTCATAGGCACATTAAGTTTATCCTCAGAGTCACAGGCTTAAAAGAGCACTATTATTTCTCACAATGCTAGAAATGTAGGAATGAATGAATAAAGTGGTAGAAAAATAGTAGATAATGATAGATATTATTTTAATGAAAAGGCAATATCTAAGTAATATATGGAAATCAGTTTCTAATCGTGATAAATATCCTCCAAGTAGCAAGTGGAGATATTCTGGTAACAACAACCCCTGGGCTCCAGTGAAGCCAGGAATGTCTGTGCAGATGGAGTGCCCAGAGAATCTTGGTCACCTTGGAATAATATTAGAAAGTATAGAGAAAGGCAACACAGTGAGCTGTTTCCAAATTCGATAATTCATAGCTGTTTCCAAAGGCAGTTTTTGGAACAATGTACATGAGGATGGCAGCAAAGATAAAAATGATTCTTGGAAAGACATTCATTTTTGACAAAGTGCCCTGTGCCTTAGTGACCATAGAAATTATGGAAAATTATGGGAATTATGCTCCTAAAGCAAAAGAAGCCCCTATATACTGCCAATAGGTAGGAATGCTCAGAGATAGTTATCTTAGAATGGTTATAAGCAATGACTCAAACAATAAAATGTATGTAAGGCTGATGAGGACCTGATAAGCACATCATTACTGCAGAAAGTAAAACACAGTCTCTGTAATATTGGATTATTTAGGTTAGAAAGACAGAGCCGTACTATGGCACAGCTTTCTTGGATTAAAAAGCAAATTGAGAGAACCTTCTATATTCATTTTTAAGTTCTCTACTACAAGAAGAAGCCATTCTATTTCCCAGATGACACACAGGAGAAGGCCACATTGGATCAGAATTAAACCTGAAACCATGCGGCACCCTGCTGGCTCAGTCAGTTAAGCCCCAGCTCAGGTCATAACCCCGGGGTCCTGGGATCGAGTCCCGCATTGGGTTCCCTGCTCAGCAGGGAATCTGCTTCTCCCTCTGCCCCTCCCCCAGCTCGTCCTTGCTCACGCAGGCGCACACTCTCTCTCTCTCAAAAATAAGTAAATAATTTTAAAAAAGCCTGAAACTAAAATTAATGAGGGTCATCATTAGGTTCTTAGTGGCGATAAATAGAAGACAAATATTAAGGATCATTATTGAACCTCTAGAGTTTGCCAAGAGAGCAATATGATGGAGTGTTTGCATGTTTAAGGTTTCCATCAGAAAAAAAAAGACAGATGTGGGTTTCAGTGTCAGGGTTGCAACTTATAAGCTATATAACTTAGTGTAATCTTTATCTTCTGTAAATGTAGCTTTCTTATCTGTTGAATAGGGATAATATTAATGCTAATGCTAGAGTTGATGAAAGTACATACTATAACATATAGAATAGCCCTGAACATTCTTTTAAATAAAGTAATGGCAGAAAGGTTTAAAATCAATAATTAATTGTGCACATTAAGAAGCTAGATAAAGAAGAGCAAATTAATACCAGAGTTAGTGTAAAAAAGACATTATACAGCTAATAAAAAGCACATTATCAGTTTTCTGATAAGCTAACATTATTTGTTTCCTTGAGAAATTAAATAAAATTCATTAAGCCCTGCTTGAATAATTAAGCAAGACAGAAAATACTAATTACCAATATCAGGGATGAAAGAGGGGATATTTCTACAAATTCTTTTTTTTTTTTTTTTTTTAAAGATTTTGTTTATTTATCTGAGAGAGAGAATGGGAGACAGAGAGCATGAGAGGGGAAGGGTCAGAGGGAGAAGCAGACCCCCCGCTGAGCAGGGAGCCCGATGTGGGACTCGATCCCAGGACTCCAGAATCATGACCTGAGCCGAAGGCAGTTGCTTAACCAACTGAGCCACCCAGGCGCCCCTACAAATTCTTTAAACACTCAAATAAGAAGAGAACATAGGAACAATTTTATGCCAATAAATTTGATAACATATAGACATAGAAATAGACAAATTCCTTGGAAAACACAATTTTAGAAAACTAACACACAGATTGAAAATCTTACCAGTGGTATATCTACAAAAATTTGAATTTCTAATTTTAGAAATGTTTCCTGGTAATGGTACAGGGAGAAGGAACTGAGGTAGAGCCCAGTGGACTTCACAAGTAGGAGAGATGGAGCTAAGCATCTGAAGAAACCAGGGTGGCTACAGATTATAGAACAGAATACACAAGAAGAGAAATATCCACAAAGAGAAGCTACTAATTCTGTAGGAAGGCCCTTGAATATTAAGAATAGTAGCCAGAACATATACATGAAACTACCCCGGGCTTGTGGGAAAAAAAAAATATATATATATTGGAAGTATTAGAGGATGTTTTCCAGTACTCACATGGGAAAGGGAATAAATGCCTGTTCCCACCAACCAGACTGGAAAAACTTACAATTCACTGGTTATTCAGCTGAATACACAGGAAAGTCTTGCCTCAGTAACAAATGATTAGCCCTAGATGGAGAATAGCTCCAAATCCACCATACAGAATCACAAAACAATTCCTGAAATAATCAAACTGTTTCCAAGTAACTTAAATGTATCTTAGAGCAAATTCAAGGGTATGTACAGAAATAAAATATCCAACACTCACCAAGATAAATTGTACAATGGACATCCATTTAGTAATTAATTAGGCATTCAATGGCCCAGTAAAACACAATCCATAATGAGGAGAATAATGAGTACCTCCAAACTAACTCAGAATTGACGTTAGAAGAATTGTTATATCTATATTCCATATGTTCAATTAGAGAAATGGAGAATATTTTTAAAAATGGAAACTGAAGGTCTACAGGTGAAAATTTACCATGTTTGAGATGAAAAATACAATGAATCCCAAATAAAAATCCCAGCAAATTATTTTGTGAATATCAGCAAAGTTATCCTAATTTTATATGGAGAGGTAACACAACCTTGAACAAAGTTGGAGGGCTGACACTACCAAACTTCAAGACTGTATAAAGCTTCAGTACCCAAGAAACTATGGTATCGGTGAAAGAATAGACAAAGGACCAGTGGAACAGAATAGAGAGTCCAGAAATAGACCCCCATACGTATAGTGAACTAAACTTTGAGAAAGAAGCAAAAGCAAAACAATGGAGAAAAGATAGTCTTTTCAAAAAATGGTGCTGGAACAACTGGACACTCAAATGCAAAAAAAAAAAAAAATGAATCCAAATAAAAAATTAACTCAAAGTTAATCATAGAACCAAATGAAAATGCAAAATTATAAAAAATCCTAAAAGATAACATAGAAGAAAATCTAGGTGACCATGGTATGGTGATGACATTATAAATACAATACCAAAGGCACAAAGCATGAAATAATCATATGAAATAAATGAAATAAATATCCAGATTGATAAGCTGGAGTTCACTAAAATTAAAAAATACTGTTCTGCAAAAGACATTATCAAGAGAATAAGAAGACAAGTCACATACTGGAAGAAAATATTTGCAACAGATATATCTGATAAAGAACTGTTATCCAAAATATACAAAGAACTCTTAAAGCTCAATAATGAGAAAATGAACAACCCAATTTTAAAAACTGGACAAAAAACTTGGACACCTTATCAAAGAAGATTAACAGATGGCAAATAAGTATATGAAAAGATGCTCAACACGAATATGTCATTAGGGAATTGCAAACTAAAGCAATGAAGAGACACCACTACACACCTATTAGAATGGAAAAAATTGAAAACATTGACAACACCAAACACTGGAGAGAATATGAAGCAACAGAAACTCTCATCTCTTGGCTGTAGGAATGCAAAATGGTACAATCATTTTGGAAGACAGCTCAGCAGTTGCTTAGAAAGCTAAACAAACTCTGACCATACAATCCAGCAATCATGCTCCTTCATATTTACACAAATGAGTTGAAAATTTATGTCCACACAAAAACCAGCACACAGATGTTTATAGCAGCTTTCTTCATAATTTCAAAACCTTGGAAGCAACCAAGATGTCCCTCAGTAGGTGAATGGATAAATAAACAGTACCTATGGGAGGACGGGGACTCTGTGTTCTGCTGAATTCTTTTGTGAATCTAAAATTGTTCTTAAAGGGGCGCCTGGGTGGCTCAGTCGTTAAGCGTCTGCCTTCGGCTCAGGTCACGATCCCAGGGTCCTGGGATCGAGTCCCACATCGGGCTCCCTGCTCCGCGGGAAGCCTGCTTCTCCCTCTGCCGCTCCCTGCCACTCTGCCTGCTTGTGATTCCTCTCTCTCTCTCTCTGTGTCAAATAAATAAATAAAATCTTTAAAAATAAAATAAAATAAAATAAAATTGTTCTTAAAAATGAAGTCTATTTAAAGAACACAAACACCAAACCAAAATAAATATACACAAACAAACAAAAAACACTTGATGGGATTGATGGTAGATTAGACTTGGCAGAAGAAAAGATAGTAATTTTGAGGATATAGCAATAAACCTTCCAAAATGAAACACAGAGAAAAAAACCTAAAAAATATGAAAAGAGCATCATTAATCTGTTGGACAACTTCAAGTGGCAAAATATATATGTAAATAGAGTTTTGGAAGTGGGGACAGAAATATATTTGAAGAAATAATAGCTGAAATTTTTTTGCAAATTTGATGTAAACTATAAACCCATGGATCCAAGAGTCTCAACAAACCCAAAGCAAAAAAATATAGAGTAAATTTCAACAAGGTATATAATAACATAATTGCTCACATTAAGTGATAAAGAATAACCTTAAAAGTAGGCAGAGGTGGTGAAAACATACTGCATACAGAGGAACAAAGATAAGATGACATCAGATTTCTCATTGGAAACAATACAAGTGAGAAAATGGTGCAGTAATACCTGTAAACTACTTTTAAAAAATTCCAACCAAGCATTTTATACAGAGCAAAAAACCTTTTAACAGGAAGAGAATTTATCACCAGGAAACCCACACTATAAAAAAATGTTAAAGGGGGGGCAGAGCAAGATGGTGGAGGAGTAGGAGACCTGGATTTCATCTGGTCTCAGGAATTCAGATCAAACCATTCTGAACACCTACAAACTCAACAGGAGATCGAAGAAAAGAATAGCAACAACTCTGAACAGAAAAGCGACCACTTTCTGGAAGGTAGGACGTGCGGAGAAGTGAATCCGAGGCAATATTCGGGAGGATAGACGGCGGGGGAGGGGGCCTCCATCAGCCGCTTCTGGCAAGTGATAGAGCCATGGGGCACAAAATCGGAACTTTTAGAAGTCGGCTCCGCTGAGGGACGTCGCTCCAGTGGCTAAGCAGGGGGTGGAACCCTCGTGGGACAGTGTGGTCTCAGGACCCTCGGGGTCACAGAAGGACTGGGGGAGCCTGAATGCGGCAGAGCTCCCAGGTAACGGAGCGGGGAAGCCGGCTGCAAAGACGGAGCCGAGGCGCGGGCTCTCAGCTCGGGGTTGCCATAAACCGTGATCCGCGGCACAGTCGGGCCACTGCTCCTCCAGCAGGGACCCAACAAGCTGCAGATCTGGGGAGACTCCCCTTCCTCCCCCGGGAGGAGCGGCGCGGGAGCGCACCGCAGGGATCTGCTGGGTTTGGAGACTCCACACGGGGTCGGGTGCCAGAGATAGAAACGCTCGGTCACAGGCCGGGTGAGCATGGAGTGTGGCCGGAGACCGGGGAGACGGGAGTGACTGAGTGCTTTTCTCTGGGGGCGCACTGAGGAGTGGGGCCCCGAGTTCTCGGCTCCTCCGGGGCGGAGATTGGGAGGCCGCCATTTTCACTCTCGTCCTCCAAAGCTGTACGGAAAGCTTGCAGGGAACAAAAGCTCCCGAGAGCAAACCTGAGCAGATTACTTAGCCCGGACCGGCAAGGGCAGGGCAATTCCGCCCCCGGCAAAAAAAAAAAAAAAAAAAAAAAAAAAACCATTTGGGAACCATGGCAAAAGGCCCCTCCCCCAGAAGATCAGCAAGAACAGCCAGCCAAGACCAAGTTTACCGATCAATGAGACCGGCAGAACTCCAGCCCTAGGGGAATACAGCACACAGAATTCATGGCTTTTTTTACCATGATTCTTTAGTCTTTCAAAGTTAATTTTTTTTTAACTGGTTTTTTTTGAATTTTTCTTTTTCCCTTTTTCAACCAACATCTTATCAATCCCTTTTTTAAAAAACATTTTTATGTTTCATTTTTAGAGTCATATTCTATCCCTTCATAGTAGTTACCCTTATTTTTGACATATATATATAAGTTGTTCTCTCTTTAAAATTTTGAGATACAGTTTCTTCTAACAGATCAAAATATACCCTAAATCTCTAGTGTATGGCTTTGTTCTACTCTCCTGCCTGATCACATTCTCTCCCTTTTTTTCTTTTTTTTTAAATCCTCTTCTTTCTTTTTTCAAACAACTTCTTATCAATTCCCTTTTATAAAATTTTTTATAATTTTCATCTTTACAGTCATATTCCATCCCTTCATCATATCAACCCGTATTTTTGTACATATATAAGTTTTTCTTTCTTTAAAATTTTGGGAGGCACTTTCTTCTAACAGACCAAAATACACCCAAAAATTTAGTGTATGGCACTGATCTATGCACCAGCCTGATCATATTTGATCATATTCTGTTTTTTTGTGTTTTGTTCTGTTTTTGTTTGTTTTTACCTTTTCTTTTTCTTTTTTTTTTTTCTTTTTCTTTTTTTCTTTCTTTCCCTTTATTTTCCCCCGGCTTCAGGTCTTTTCTGATTTGTTTAGACTATATTTTCTGAGGAGGTTGTTACCCTGTTAGCATTTTGTTCTCTCATTCATCTGTTCTCCTCTGGACAAAATGACAAGGTGGAAAAAAATCACCTCAACAAAAAGAACAAGAGGTTGTACTGACTGCCAGGGACCAACTCAATACGGACATTAGTACGATGTCGGATCTAGAGTTCAGAATCATGACTTTAAAGATACTAGCTGGGCTTGAAAAAAGCATGGAAGTTATTAGAGAAACCCTTTCTGGGGTTTCTCTAATCTAACCAAGTCAAAATCAAAAAGGCTATTAATGAGGTGCAATCAAAAATGGGGGCGCTAACTGCTAGGATAAATGAGGCAGAAGAGAGAATCAGTGATATAGAAGACCAAATGATGGAAAATTAAGAAGCTGAGAAAAAGAGAGATAAACAACTACTGGATCACGAGGGCAGAATTCGAGAGATAAGCGATACCATAAGACGAAACAACATTAGAATAATTGGGATGCCAGAAGAAGAAGAGAGAGAGGGGCAGAAGGTATATTGGAGCAAATTATAGCAATGAACTTCCCTAATTTGGGGAAGGAAACAGGCATCAAAATCCAGGAGGCACAGAGAACCCCCCTCAAACTCAATAAAAATAGGTCAACACCCCGACATCTAATAGTAAAACTTATGAGTCTCAGAGACAAAGAGAAAATCCTGAAAGCAGCTCGGGAGAAGGGATATGTAACCTACAATGGTAGAAACATTAGATTGGCAACAGACCTATCCACAGAGACCTGGCAGGCCAGAAAGGACTGGCATAATCTATTCAGAGCACTAAACGAGAAAAATATGTAGCCAAGAATACTATATCCAGCTAGGCTGTCATTGAAAATAGAAGGAGAGATAAAACCTTCCAGGAAAAACAAAAACTAAAGGAATTTGCAAACACGAAACGAGCCCTACAAGAAATATTGAAAGGGGTCCTCTAAGCAAAGAGAGAGCCTAAAAGCAACATAGACCAGAAAGGAACACAGACAATATACAGTAACAGTCACCTTATAGGTAATACAATGGCACTAAATTCCTATCTTTCAATAGTTACCCTGAATGTAAATGGGCTAAATGCCCCAATCAAAAGACACAGGCTATCAGATTGGATTAAAAAACAAGACCCATTGATATGCTGTCTGCAAGAGACTCATTTGAGACCCAAAGACACCCCCAGATTGAAAGTGAGGGGGTGGAAAACCATTTACCATGCTAATGGACACCAAAAGAAAGCTGGGGTGGCAATCCTTATATCAGACAAATTAGATTTTAAACCAAAGAGTATAATAAGAGATGAGGAAGGACACTATATCGTACTTAAAGGGTCTATCCAACAAGAAGATCTAACAATTGTAAATATCTATGCCCCTAACATGGGAGCAGCCAGTTATATAAGGCAATTAATAACAAAAGCAAAGAAACACATTGACAACAATACAATAATAGTGGGGGACTTTAACACCCCCCTCACTGAAATGGACAGATCATCTAAGCAAAAGATCAGCAAGGAAATAAAGACTTTAAATGACACACTGGACCAAATGGACTTCACAGACACATTCAGAACATTCCATCCCAAAGCAACGGAATACACATTCTTCTCTAGTGCCCACGGAACATTCTCCAGAATAGATCACATCCTAGGTCACAAATCAGGTCTCAACCAGTACCAAAAGATTGGGATCATTCCCTGCATATTTTCAGACCACAATGCTTTGAAACTAGAACTCAATCGCAAGAGGAAAGTCAGAAGGAACTCAAATACATGGAGGCTAAAGAGCATCCTACTAAAGAATGAATGGGTCAACCAGGAAATTAAAGAAGAATTAAAAAAATTCATGTAAACCAATGAAAATGAAAACCCCACTGTTCAAAATCTTTGGGATGCAGCAAGGCAGTCCTAAGAGGAAAGTATATAGCAATACAAGCCTTTCTCAAGAAACAAGAAAGGTCTCAAGTACACAACCTAACCCTACACCTAAAGGAGCTGGAGAAAGAATAGCAAATAAAGCCTAAACCCAGCAGGAGAAGAGAAATAATAAAGATCAGAGCAGAAATCAATGAACTAGAAACCAAAAGAACAGTAGAACAGATCAACAAAACTAGGAGCTGGTTCTTTGAAAGAATTAACAAGATTGATAAACCCCTGGCCAGACTTATCAAAAAGAAAAGAGAAATGACCCAAATCAACAAAATCATGAATGAAAGAGGAGAGATCACAACCAACACCAAAGAAATACAAACAATTATAAGAACATATTATGAGCAACTATATGCCAGCAAATTAGATAACCTGGAAGAAATGGATGCATTCCTAGAGATGTATCAACTACCAAAACTGAACCAGGAAGAAATAGGAAGCCTGAACAGACCTATAACCACTAAGGAAATTGAAGCAGTCATCAAAAATCTCCCAAAAAACAAAAGCCCAGGGCCAGATGGCTTCCCAGGGGAATTCTACCAAACATTTAAAGAAGAATTAATACCTATTCTTCTGACACTGTTCCAAAAAATAGAAATGGAAGGCAAACTCCCAAACTCGTTTTATGAGGCCACCATTACTGTGATCCCAAAAACAGACAAAGACCCCATCAAAAAGGAGAATTACAGACCAATATCCTTGATGAACATGGATGCAAAAATTCTTACCAAAATACTAGCCAATAGGATCCAACAGTACATTAAAAGGATTATTCACCACGACCAAGTGGGATTTATCCCTGGGCTGCAAGGTTGGTTCAACATCTGCAAATTAATCAACGTGATAACAATACATTAACAAAAGAAAGAACAAGAATCATATGATCCTCTCAATAGATGCAGAAAAAGCATTTGACAAAGTACAGCATCCTTTCTTGATCAAAACTCTTCAGAGTACAGGGATAGAGGGCACATACCTCAATATCATAAAAGCCATCTATGAAAAACCCACAGCGAATATCATTCTCAATGGGGAAAAACTGAGAGCTTTCCCCCTAAGGTCAGGAACACGGCAGGGATGTCCAGTATCACTGCTGCTATTCAACATAGTATTAGAAGTCCTAGCCACAGCAATCAGACAACAAAAAGAAATAAAAGCCAACTGAATCGGCAAAGAAGAAGTCAAACTCTCAGTCTTTGCAGATGATATGATACTTTATGTGGAAAACCCAAAAGACTCCACCCCAAAACTGCTAGAACTCATACAGGAATTCAGTCAAGTGGCAGGATATAAAATCAATGCACAGAAATCAGTGGCATTCCTATACACCAACAACAAGACAGAAGAAAGAGAAATTAAGGAGTTGATCCCATTTACAATTGCACCCAAAACCATAAGATACCTAGGAAAAAATCTAACCAAAGTGGCAAAGAATCTATACTCAGAAAACTGTAAAATACTCATGAAAGAAATTGAAGAAGACACAAAGAAATGGAAAAATGTTCCATGCTCATGGATTGGAAGAACAAATATTGTGAAGATGTCAATGCTACCTAGAGCAATCTACACATTCAATGCAATCCCCATCAAAATACCATCCACTTTTTTCAAAGAAATGGAACAAATAATCCTAAAATTTGTATGGGACCAGAAAAGACCCCGAATAGCCAGAGGAATGTTGAAAAAGAAAAGCAAAGCTGGCGGCATCACAATTCCGGACTTCCAGCTCTATTACAAAGCTGTAATCATGAAGACAGTATGGTACTGGCACAAAAGCAGACACATAGATCAATGGAACAGAATAGAGAGCCCAGAAATGGACCTTCAACTCTATGGTCAACTAATCTTTGACAAAGCAGGAAAGAATGTCCAACGGAAAAAAGACAGTCTCTTCAACAAATGGTATTGGGAAAATTGGACAGCCACATGCAGAAGAATGAAACTGGACCATTTCCTTACACCACACACAAAAATAGACTCAAAATGGTTGAAAGACCTTAATGTGAGACAGGAGTCCATCAAAATCCTAGAGGAGAACAGAGGCAGCAACCTCTTCGACCTCAGCCGCAGCAACTTCTTCCTAGAAACATCGCCAAAGGGAAGGGAAGCCAGGGCAAAAATGAACTATTGGGACTTCATCAAGATAAAAAGCTTTTGCACAACAAAAGAAACAGTCAACAAAACCAAAAGACAACCGACAGAATGGGAGAAGATATTTGCAAATGACATATCAGATAAAGGGCTAGTATCCAAAATCTATAAAGAACTTATCAAATTCAACACCCAAAGAACAAATAATCCAATCAAGAAATGGGCAGAAGACATGAGCAGACATTTTTCCAAAGAAGACATCCAAATGGCCAACAGACACATGAAAAAGTGCTCAACATCGCTCGGCATCAGGGAAATCCAAATCAAAACCTCAATGAGATACCACCTCACACCAGTCAGAATGGCTAAAATTAACAAGTCAGGAAACGACAGATGTTGGCGGGGATGCGGAGAAAGGGGAACCCTCCTACACTGTTGGTGGGAATGCAAGCTGGTGCAGCCACTCTGGAAAACAGTATGGAGGTTCCTCAAAAAGTTGAAAATAGAGCTACCATACAATACAGCAATTGCACTACTGGGTATTTACCCCAAAGATACAAATGTAGGGATCCGAAGGGTTACATGCACCCCGATGTTTATAGCAGCAATGTCCACAATAGCCAAACTGTGGAAAGAGCCAAGATGTCCATCGACAGATGAATGGATAAAGAAGAAGTGG
Source organism: Phoca vitulina (assembly GCF_004348235.1). Classification (NCBI taxonomy): domain Eukaryota; kingdom Metazoa; phylum Chordata; class Mammalia; order Carnivora; family Phocidae; genus Phoca; species Phoca vitulina. The sequence goes on along the minus strand of NW_022589772.1, from coordinate 7,913,886 downwards.
TATATATATACAATGGAATATTATGCAGCCATCAAAAGGAATGAGATCTTGCCATTTGCAATGATGTGGATGGAACTGGAGGGTGTTATGCTGAGCGAAATAAGTCAATCAGAGAAAGACATGTATCTTATGACCTCACTGATATGAGGAATTCTTAATCTCGGGAAACAAACTGAGGGTTGCTGGAGTGGGGCATGGCGTGGGAGTGATGGGGTGGCTGGGTGATAGACATTGGGGAGGGTATGTGCTATGATGAGCGCTGTGAATTGTGCAAGATTGTTGAATCACAGATCTGTACCTCTGAAACAAATAATGCAATATATGTTAAGAAAAAAGAAAAGATAACAGGAGGGGAAGAATGAAGGGGGGTAATTGGAGGGGGAGACGACCCATGAGAGATGATGGACTCTGAAAAACAAACTGAGGGTTCTAGAGGGGAGGGGGTGGGAGGATGGGTTAGCCTGGTGATGGGTATTAAAGAGGGCACATTCTGCATGGAGCACTGGGTGTTATACGCAAACAATGAATCATGGAACACTACATCAAAAACTAATGATGTAATGTATGGTGATTAACATAACAATAAATTTTTTTTTAAAAAGTACAGAAAAAAACAAAAAACAAAAAACAAAAAAAAATGTTAAAGGAAGTTTTCAGGTCAAAAGAAATTGATAAGATATAAACAGCGGGAGAGGGAAATCATAAGAGTTTCTTAATCATAGGAAACAAACTGAGGGTTGCTGGAAGGGAGGGGGGTGGGAGGATGGGGTAACTGGGTGATGGGCATTGAGGAGGGCACTTGATGTAATGAGCACTAAATGTTATATATAACTGATGAATCACTAAATTCTACCTCTGAAACTAATACTGTATATGTTAACTAAATTGAATTTAAATAAAAAAATTTTCTAAAAATAACAAATGGAAATCTAGGTCTACACAAAGGATTAAAGAGCACCAGAAATGGTAATGACCTGGGTAAATAGATGAAATTTTTTCTTACTATTTATATATCATTTTTAAAAGATAACTGTTTAATCAAAAATAATAACAATGTCTTGGTGGTTTATAAAATATGTATAAGTAAAATGTATGACAACAATAAAGACTGGGAGGGGAGTGATGAAAGTATACTATTGTAAGGTTCTTATAATATGTGTGATGTAGTATATCACTTGAATGTAGACCATGATAAGTTAAAGATGCATACTTTAATCTCTAAACCAACCACTATAATAACAAAACAGTTATAGCTATGAAGGCAACAAAGGAGTTAAAATAAAATCATAAGTATAATCTGAAAAAAGGCAGAATAAAAGTAAAATGGGAACAAGGAATGGATTGGACGATTAGAAACCAAGAACAAGATGATAGACTTAAACCTAACTGTATCAATAACTACATGAATGTTAATGATCTAAACACCCCAACTAAAATGCAGAGATTGTGTAACACCCAGTGCTCATCACAACACATGCCTCCCATAATACCCATTACCTGGCTACCCCATCCCCACACCCCCTCACTTCTGTAACCCTCAGTTTGTTTTCTGGAGTCCAGAGTCTCTCATGGTTTGTCTCCCTCTCTTATTTCTTCCCATTTAGTTTTCCCTCCCTTCCCATATGGTCCTCCATGCTATTCCTTATGTTCCACATATGAGTGAAACCATATGATAATTGTCTTTCTCTGCTTGACTTATTTCACTTAAGCATAATCACCTCCAGTTCCATCCATGTCAATGCAAATGGTAGGTATTCATCCTTTCTGATGGCTGAGTAATATTCCATTGTATATATGAACCACATCTTCTTTATACATTCATCTGTTGAAGGACATCTCAGCTCCTTCCACAGTTTGGCTATTATGGATATTGTTGCTCTGAACATTGGGGTGCATATGCCCCTTCTTTTCACTGCATCTGTATCTTTGGGGTAAATACCTAGTAGTGCAATTACTGGGTCGTAGGGTAATTCTATTTTTAACCTCTTTAGGAACCTCCATACTGTTTTCCAGAGTGGCTGTACCAGCTTGCATTCTCACCAACAGTGTACGAGGGTTCCCCTTTCTTTACATCAAAAACTAATGATGTACTATGTGTTGGCTAATTGAACATAATAATAAAAAATAAATTCAAAAAGTAAATTAATTTTTAAAAAGATATTGTGCTGAATATCGTTTTTATCACCTACAAATGCATACATTGAATAGTGTTTTACTCATGACATTTTGACTCTTGGACTTAAATAAAGCAGTGACTTGATAGTTCTTATATTGAATTTTTTCAGATATCAACTTCAACTATTTTTCAGTACCTAATGCTAGGACATTCCATGTTCCTAATGATTTGCGGAGAGTTGCACGTATGTATAGTATCAAGCATATCTTATCTCCCCCAAGATAAATATGGAAATAGTGTTTCAAAGATCTTAAAATTAAAACCAAAAACATTATAAAATAAAATAAAATGCAGAGATTGTCAGATTGCACAAAAAAGCAAGACCCAGCCACATGCTGCCTACAAAAAATACATTATATACCTTATACACAAAAAAAGCAGGTTAAAAACAAAAGAATGAAAAAATACATACCAAGCTAGCAATTAAAAAAGCATAAATGGCTATTATAATATCAGATGAGGATTTCAGAGCAAAGAATACTACCTGGAATAAAGAAGGTTATTTTGTAATAATAATAAAAAAAAGATCAGTTAATGAAGAAGACATAAGAATTCTAAACATTTATGTACCTGATAAACAGAATTCAACATACATGAATTTGTACCATTTCTTACTTATACATTTGGTAGAATTCATCATTGAAATCATCTGGTCTTGAAGTTTTCCTTATGGTAAGATTATGAATCTACTAATTAAATGTTTTTTATAGATGCAGGAGTATTCATCTCATGCAAATCTTGAGTGAGATGGCAGTTTGTGTCTTTAAAAATTTGTGCATTTTCTTTAAGTTATTGATTTATAGACAAAATTTTTCATTGTATTCTCTTATATTCCATCTTGACTCTACTTGCTTTTTTACTTATCTACTCATTTATACATCTAACCTCCCATTAATCCATTTTATTTTCCAAGTAAATTGTGGGTATCAGTAAACTTTTTTGTAAGTACTTCAGTATGCATGTCATTAACTAGAATTTACTATTTGTTTACAGGTTTTCTAGTAAGGTAAAATTTACAAAAAGTGAAAATTAAAAAATCTGTACTAGATATTTGCTGAAAGTAATTGTATGTATATGTATATACCTGTGTAACACAAACACTTTTCAAGATATAAACATTGACTTCAAAAAAACAAAAACATTGCCTTCAGGGTGCCTGGGTGGTTCAGTCAGTTAAGCAGCTGCCTTCAGCTCAGGTCATGATCCCAGGGTCCTGGGATCGAGCCCCACATCAGGCTCCCTGCTCAGCGAAGAGTCTGCTTCTCCCTCTGCCTGCCGCTCTGCCTACTTGTGCTCTTTCTCTCTCTGTGTCAAATAAATAAATAAAATCTTTTAAAAAAAACATTGCCTTCACTTCATAATGCTCCTTTATGGTTTTTTTCTGTTAAGTGCTCTTTCAACTTGCAGAGGCAATCATTGTTTTTTTCCCCCCACTGAAGCTTAGTTATGCTTATGAAACTAAATTTTGAAATAAATAAAAATATTACATACAAATAAATATTTATGGAATTATTACTTTATCACTGAACCTCAGTGAACTACCTTTTATACCTCTTGGTATACCCATACACTGCTTTGAAACCCACTCCCCTAAAGTACAAATTGTGCTTCATTGTATCACTAATTAAAATCTCTAAATGGTTTCTATTTCAAAAAAAAACTTCTTTGTGAATTTATTATCTTACTGGGGTTATATTTTGGTAGTGGATGTTGCTGATGATATTTCTTTTTGTTAATTATGTTTTAAAAGAAATGCGAGGTAACTAAAGCATTTATTGTTATTTTCCTAGTAGAGAATATACTTTAGGAAGAAGGAGTAAGTGAGGGATACATAAGGTCCTCAGCTGTATATTTCACATTATGCTATGGAAAACCTGGGACTCTACCAATCACATTTTTCCTTTAGCAGCTGCCTCCCTGTTAGGTACCACAGCGAGGTATCACAGAGAAGGGGTTTGCAACTTTCTGTCTGCTTCCTGTTCCTCTCAGTTTCACCTCAACAAAGCCTTCCATTTTACTAGAGCCATGTCGTCTCTGTAAGGACAGGAGGGTGACCAATTTTGCAGTTTTTCTGACTTTCCTAAAAGTCACTGCACACTAATGACTTTACTCTCTTCAGAGGTCTGAACCCAACCCAGGGGAACCTCTGCTGAGATCCTATGGCTCAGCACCAGCTAGACAACTCATCCTCTACAGAGGTTGATTGCCAGGTATGCATCAGGGTCCCTGCTCAGAGCACATTTAGAAACCACCACTAACTGGGCAGCCCCCTTTCCACAGATGTCTGTGTCCCAGCACTGAAGGGCCCTTCTTCCATATTACGGTTCCCCAGAAACCCCAGATCTTCCCTTGGCTTACCCAGCTCTAAGGGTGGAAGCTCTCTCCTGCTCTTATTTTCTTTTTTCATTTTATTTTCTTTTATTTTCAGCATGATAAATGTACTCTTTAATTCTCATTTCCTATTTCACCAATTCCCCCATCCGCCTCCCCTCTGGCAACCATCAGTTTGTTCTCTATAGTTAAGAATCTGTTTCTTGCTTTGTCTCTCTCTCTTTTTTCCTTTGCTCATTTGTTTCTTAAATTCCACATATGAGTGAGATCATATGGTATTTGTCTTTCTCTGATTTATTCCACTCAGCATTATACTCTGTAGTTCTATCCATGTTGTCGCAAATGGCAAGATTTCATTCTTTTTGATGGCCAAATATTCCATTGTGTATGTATATTATATATATACACCACACCTTCTTTATCCATACATCAGTCAATGGACACATGGTCTGCTTCCATAACTTGGCTATTGTAAATAATGCTGCCATAACCATAGGGGTGCATGTATTATTTCAAGTTAATGCTCTTTTATTTTTTGGATAAATAACCAGTAGTATGATTCCTGGGTCATAGAGTAGTTCTATTTTTAATTTTTTGAGGAACCTCCATACTCTTTTCCACAATGGCTGTACCAGTTTGCCTTCTCACCAACAGTACAAGAGGGTTTCCTTTTTCTGCACATCCTTGTCAACCCTTATTTTTTCTTGTGTTGTTGATTTCAGCCATTCTGACAGGGGTGCGGTGATATCCCATTGTAGTTTTGATTTGTATTTCCCTGATGATGAGTGATGTTGAGAATATTTTCATGCGTTTGTTGGCCATCTGTGAATTTTCTTTGAAGAAATGTCTGTTCATGTCTTCTGCCCATTTTTTAATTGTATTATCTGTTATTGGGTATTGAGTTGTAACAGTTCTTTTTATGTTTTGGATACTAACCCTTTACTGGATATGTCATTTGTGAATATCTTCTCCCATTCAGTAGGTTGCCTTTTAGTTTTGTTGATTGTTTCCTTTGTTGTGCAGAAACTTTTTATTTTGATGTAGTTCCAATAGTTTATTTTTGCTTTTATTTCCCTTGCCTCAGGAGACATATCTAGAAAAATGTTGTTATGGTCAGTGTCAGAGAGATCATTGCCTATGCTCTCTTCAAGGATTTTAATGAATTCAGGTCTCACATTTAAGTCTTTAATCCATTTTGAGATCATTTTTGTGTATGGTGTAGGAAAATGGTCCAGTTTTGTTCTTTTGCATGTGGCTGCCTAGTTTTCCCAACACCATTTGTTGAAGGCACTTTCTTTTTCGCATTGTATATTCATTCCTCTTTCATCAAAGATTAATTGATATATAACTGTGCATTTACTTCTTGGTTTTTTATTCTATTTCCTTTTATTGATCTACATGTCTATTTTTATGCCACTACCATACTGTTTTAATTACTACCCCTTAGCAATATAACTTGAAGTCTGGAATTGTGATACCTCCAGTTTTGATTTTCTTTTCAAGATTGCTTTGCTAAATACCCGGTAGTGTGATTCCTGGATCATAGGATAGTTCTATTTTTAATTTTTTAAGGAACCTTCATACTATTTTCTTCAATAGCTGCTCCAATTTACATTCTGAAGAACAGTGCAAGAGGGTTCCTTTTTCTGCATATCCTTGCCAACACTTGTTTTTTCCATACAAATTTTTGGTCTTATGTGGTTCCATACAAATTTTAGGATTGTTTGTTCTAGTTCTATGAAAAATGCTGTGGTATTTTGATAGGGATTGCATTTAATGTGTAGATTGCTTTGGGTAGTATAGACATTTTAACAATATTTGTTCTTCCAACCCATGAGCATGGAATGTCTTTCCATTTCTTTGCATCATCTTGAATTTCTTTCACCAGTGTTTTTTTTTTTTTTAAGATTATTTATTTATTTATTTATTTGACAGAGAGAGACACAGTGAGAGAGGGAACACAAGCAGGGGGAGTGGGATAGGGAGAAGCAGGCTTCCTGCCAAGCAGGGAGCCTGATGTGGGGCTCAATCCCAGGACCCTAGGATCATGACCTGAGCCGAAGGCAGATGATTAACGACTGAGCCACCCAGGCACCCTTCACCAGTGTTTTATAGTTTTCAGAGTACAGGTCTTTCACCTCTTTGGTTAAGTTTATTCTGAGATATTTTATTGTTTTTGGTGTGATGGTAAACAGGATTATTTTCTTAATTTTATTTTCTGCTGCTTCATTATTCTTGTGTAGGAATGCAATAGATTTCTGTATATTGATTTTGTATCCTGTGACTTTACTGAATTCATTTATCAGTTCTAGTAGTTTCTGGTGGAGTCTTTCTGGTGTTCTCTATTTAGTATCATGTCATCTGCAAATAGTGAGAGTTCTACTTCTTCCTTATCAATTTGGATGACTTTTATTCCTTTTTCTTGTCTCATTCCTGTGGTGAGGACTTCCAGTACTATGTTAAATAAAAGTGGTGAAAGTGGACATCTTTGCCTTGTTCCTGACCTTAGGTAAAAAGCTCTGTTTTTCACCACTGAGTATGGTGTTGGCTATGGGAGGCCTTTATTATGTTGAGATGTGTTCCCTTTAGACGTACTTTGCAGAAGGTTTTTATTATGAATGAATGGTGTACTTTACCAAATGCTTTTTCTGCGTCTGTTGAAGGGATCACATGGTTTTTATCCTTTCTCTTATTGATGTTACATATCACATTGATTGTTTTGTGAATATTAAACCACCCTTGCATCCTAGAAATAAATCCCCTTTATTGTGATGTATGATTTTTTAATATATTGTTGGATTTGCCTTGCTAATATTTGTTGAGGATTTTTGCATCTATATTCATGAGAGGTATTGCCCTGTAGTTCTGTTTTTCTGATGTCTTTATCTGGTTTAGGTATCAGGGTGATACTGGCCTCATAGAATGAATTTGGAAGTTTCCCTTCCTCTTGTATTTTTTGGAATAGTTTAAGAATGGGTATTAACTCTTTAAATGTTTGGTAGAATTCCCCTATGAAGCCATCAGGTTCTGGTCTTTTGTTTTGGGGGAGTTTTTTGATTACTGACCCAATTTCTTTTTTCTTTTTCTTTTTTTTTATTATGTTATGTTAATCACCATACATTATATCAGTTTTTGATGTAGTGTTCCATGATTCATTGTTTGCGTATAACACCCAGTGCTCCATGCAGAACATGCCCTCTTTAATACCCATCACCTGGCTAACCCATCCTCCCATGCCCCTCCCCTCTAGAACCCTCAGTTTGTTTCTCAGAGTCCATAGTCTCTCATGGTTCGTCTCCCCCTCTGATTTTCCCCCCTTCATTCTTCCTTTCCTGCTATCTTCTTTTTTTTTTTTTTTAACATTTAATGTATTATTTGTTTCAGAGGTACAGGTCTGTGATTCAACAGTCTTACATAATTCACAGTGCTCACCATAACACATACCCTCCCCAATGTCTATCACCCAGCCACCCCATCCTACCACCCCCCACCACTCCAGCAACCCTCAGTTTGTTTCCTGAGATTAAGAATTCCTCATATCAGTGAGGTCATATGATACATGTCTTTCTCTGATTGATTTATTTCGCTCAGCATAATACCCTCCAGTTCCATCCACGTCGTTACAAATGGCAAGATTCCATTCCTTTTGATACTGACCCAATTTCTTTGCTGATTATCGGTTCATTCAAATTTTCTATTTCTTCCTGCTTTAGTTTTGGTAGGTTATATGTCCCTAGGAACTTACCCATTTCGTCAAAGTTGTCAAATTTGTTGGCATATGGGTTTTCATAATATTGTGTTACAATTGTTTTTATTTCTGGTATTGTTGTTATTTCTCCTCTTTCATTAATAATTTTGTTTATTTTGGTCCTGTCTCTTTTTTTAATGAGTCTTACTAGAGGTTTACCAGTTTTGTTGATCTTTCAAAGAATCAGCTCCTGGTTTCCTTGATCTATTCTATTGTTGTTTAGTTTCTATATCATTTATTTCTGCTCTAATCTTTATTATTTCCTTCCTTTTTCTGGGTTTTGGTTTTGTGTGCTATTTTTCTAGGTCCTTTAGGTGTAAGGTTAGGTTGTTTATTTAAGACTTTTCTTGCTTCTTGAGGGAGGCCTGTATTGCCGTAAACTTCCCTCTTAGAACCACTTTTGCTACATCCCAAAGATTTTGAACCATTGTGTTTTCTTTATTTTTGTGTCATCCTTGCACAGGGGTCATGCTAATGTTCTCTGTATCATTCCAATTTTAGTATATGTGCTGCTAAAGGAAGCACTGTTTTCATTTTCATTTATTTGCATGTACTTTTTTATTTCTTGTTTGAAAGGCAGCTATGCTCACCACTATACCACCAACGCTCATCTCCTTATTTTGTCTGACTTTCTGTGTCTGTATATGTGTTCTAAGAAAGTCAGCTACTTCTCTTGCTCTTAATGATAATAGGCTTATGAAGAAGAGGTCCTGTAGTGCCCTGCAGTACAGTATCCCCTGTTCCCCAGGGCCTGGTGCTTCGGTGAGTGTCTCCTATGTATGTTGCGTGTACTCTGCTGTTGAGCCTTGACCTCTTTTTCCTTCAGTCCAGTTGTCTATAGAGGTTCTCTTTACCTACTGTGTGCAATGTTTGGTCCCCAGCAGGGGTGGGGCACATTTTAACAAGGTGTTTGATGGCTTGCTTGCAAAATGAGACCCACTACCACTGCTGCCAGAACTGAGGCCCCACAAAAGCTGTGGGTCAGGAGACATGGTGCTGCTGAGGTTTGTACTGGTCCTCTGGGAGAGGGGACCCACAGTGCAGGGACTCAGGTGAGTGACTGGGAAGGGTGGATCAGTGGAATCACGGGGATGTGGGGCTTGTGGTAAACAAGTTAGGTAAGAAGTGTTGGCTCTGTGCTGGTTCCTGCAGGTGGCCTTTATTTACGCTGGGGAGTGGGGGAGGGAAATGGCATCTGCCAGCTCCTTTGTTCCTGGAGGGGTCTCCCTGTGGTCCTGTGTCTCTGGGCCATGCTCTAAGATGAGCAAATCACTCTTTGTTCTGTCCATCCTCATCGTTTTTCAAACTGCTGGCTCTACAAGGTATCTGCACAGACTGTTTGTTGTGCTATCTCTTTAAGGATCTCCACTTCCTAAAGCCATTGGCCTCTCCCAGAGCCAAACCCTCTGATATTTAAAATTCCAGGCTTTAAGTTCTACTGGTTTTAGGAACTCGTGAAATTTAGCCCCTGTCACTTTTAAAGGCAAATATTATAGAGATTTGTCCTCCCTGTTCCTGGGTTTCCTGATGTGAAAGTCTGTTTTCTGCCCATCTCTGCACCACCTACTTCCTCCGCACCTTAGATGGCCCCAGTTTTGTTCCCGGATCATACCTTCACCCTTCCTATGGTCTTTGATGTGGCCTCTTCCCTGCTTTTAGTTGTGGAGTTTGTTCTTCCAGTCTTTGAGTCATTTCCCAGGTTATTTATACTGATATGGTGTTATCTAGTTTATCCATGGGACAAGGTGAACTTAGGATCCTCCTACTCTGCCATCTCTTTCCTACTATTCTTATATCTGTGTTACCTCATTGTTCCCTTTTAGCCATTTTCAATCTTAGAATAATTATTAAATCAAATAACTATTAAAATGTGTTTAAATAAGTGGTGTTGTTTCTTACTTCCTGACTGGACATGATACACATATTTTTTTTTTATTCTAATCACTTTTACAGTTTTCTCTTTAGTTTCTGCAGTTTCACTATAATGTGCCTAGTCGTGGCTTCCTTGTATTTATTTAGCTTCAAGTTTGTATCTTTTCCTGAATCTGTGACTTTTTAACTTTCATTACTTACAGAAAATTCTAGGCCTTTTTATCCTCCAATGTTGCTTTTGTCCAATTCTTTCTTCCTTTTTATAACTCCCGTTTCACATCTGTTTGCTGTTTTCACTGTGTCCCACGGGGCTCAATTGTTCTTTGTTGCTTTTTTCAGTTTTTTTCTCTTCTTCATTTAGCTATATATATTCAACTCTGACTTAACTTCCAGTTCAGTCATTTATATTTCATGTCTATTCTACCATTTTACCCATTTAAAAAGTTATTAGTTTTATTAACCTTTGGTTTTAGTTCTAGAATTCCATTTGGAATTTAAAAATAATCTCTGTAGTTCTATTGGATTCACTTTGTAGATTTAAAACTTAGGTACATAAATGTTTCCTAATGAATACTTTTCTTTTATCATAATGAATTATCCTTCCAAGTTCCTTGCAAGGCTAATCTCTTTGCAAATGTACTATTTTCTGATATTAAATTAGCTAATACTTGATTTATTTTTGTGCTCAATATCAATATATCTTTATCTGTTATCATTGTTTTTTGAATATTTTAAATGATTTTTCGAGGTAATTATAAATTTACATATAGTTATAAGAAATAACACAGTAAGATCCCTGGACCCTTCACCCAATTTCCCTCAATGGTAACAATTTTCACAACTGTAGAAGAATATCACAACATGGAAATTGACATTGATGCAGTCTATTAATTTATTCAAAATTCAGCAGTTATACATATATTCATTTGTGTGCATTTAGTTCAATACAGTACATCACAGGTGTGGATTGACATATCTACCACCACAGTCAAGATACAGAAAAGTTTCATCACCACAAGGATCCCTCAAGCTGTCCTATTATGGTCACATCTACTACCCTCTCCTTACCTCACCATTACCCTTAGACCCTGACAACCACTAATCAGCTCTCCATTTCTAGAATTCTGTCATTTTAAGAATGTTTTTTTCTTTTTCTTTTTTTTTAAGGATTTATTTGTTTATTTTAGAGAGACAGAGAGCACGAGCAGGAAGGGCAGAGGGAGGGAGAGAGAATCCCAAGCAGACTCTGTGCTGAGCATGGAGCCTGATGCAAGGCTCAATCCCGTGACCGTGAGATCACGACCTGGGCTGATACCAAGAGTTGGATGCTTAAGTGACTGTGCCACCCAAGTGCCCCTCAAGAATGTTTTCTAAATGGAACCCTATATATGTAACTTTTTAGGATTGACTTTTTTCACTCAGCATAATTCTCTGGAGATTCATCCAGATTATTGCATATATCTATAACTTGTTACTATTTATTACTGAATAGTATCAGTTTGTTTAACCATTCACCCACAAAGGGACATCTGGGTTGTTTCCAGTTTGAGGCTATTACAAATAAAATAGTGAACATTGATGTACAAGTTTTTGTGTAAACTTAGATTTCCATTTCTGTGAGATAAATGCTTAGGAGTACAATTACTGGATCATATGGCAGTTGCATGTTTAGTTTGATAAGAAACTGCCAAATTGTCTTCCATAGTGGCTGAACCACTTAACATTCCCACTAGCAATGTCTCAGTGATGAAGTTTCTCTGCCTTATCACCAGTATCTCATGATGTCACTATTTTTTTGTTTTAGCTATACTGATAGATGTGTAGGAATAGCGCATCATGGTTTTAATTTGCATTTCCCTAATGGCCAGTGATGTTCAACATCTTTTCAAGTGCTTATTTGCCATCTGGACATCCTTTTTGGTGAAACATCTCTTCATGTCTTTTGCCAATTTTCTAATTGTACTTTTTGTGTATTTGCTGTTTTAAAGGTTTTCTATATAGTCTTGATATTAGTCCTTTGTTGAATATGAGGTTGCAAATAATTTATCCCTGTCTGTAGCTTATATTTCATCTTCTCAACAGGGTCTTTTGCAGAGTGATAGTTTTAAAATTTTATTAGGTCCTCCTAATTAATTTTTCCTTTGCTTTTGGTGCCTAGTCTAAGACCTATTTGCCCAGCCCTATATCCCAAAAACATTCTCCTGTTTTTTAAAGGTTTTGTAGTTCTACATTTTACATTGAGTTAATTTGTGTATAAGGTATGAGTTTTAGTTTGAAGGGTTTTGTTGTTGTTGTTGCATCTGTATGTCCAATTGCTCCAGCATCATTTGTTGAGAAGACATCTTTCCATTGAAATTTTTTTGCACCTTTGTCAGCAATCAGTTGGGCATATTTGTATGAATCTATTTCCGGATTCTTTATTCTGTTCCACAGATCGCTCCACCAACATCACATTGTCTAGATTACTGTACCTATATATTAATCCTTAATATTGTTACTTAAATAGTTCCAGATTTGGCCATTGGGACTTCTTTCAGTTGGCTCTTGTGTTCCTTTGATATATCCCCATAGGTTTGTTTTTGAGCACTTTTTAACTTTTTGGCACCCTGCCCCACCCCCTCAATCAGCCATTTCTCTAAGGACTCTTGGTTTCTTTTATTAAAGAGTGACATTAGAAGTAAAGATAGTGATGTTGGATGTACTCATATTACTGGATTGTCATTCCTTCTAGGCCTTCTCAGCAGTCAGGGCTTAGAAATATATGTGTATATGCTAACCCAAGTATACACATATATCTATAGTTATTTCTATACTCATCCATCTGTATATTTAGCTAAACATGAGTTTGTGCTGATGTTTCCAATTCTGATACATAATCACATGGTTTATTCTAGCCTTCACTTCCTGCTTTGAATCTGTGGATCAAAATGGAAAGAATTGACTTCTTAACAGTATTGAGGCTTCCAATCCATAAATATGAAATATCTTTCCATTTATTTATCTCTTTGATTTCTTTCATCAGTATTTTGTACTTTTCCACATATAAATCATATACATATTTTTCAAAAATATATACATTTTTAATTTTTGAGTGCTATTGCAAATGATTATTTTTTCAAATTTCATGGTGTAATTGTTCATTGCTAGTAGATAAGAAAGCAGTTGACTTTTGTATATTGACTTGTAAGCAGTGATTGTTGCTATACATGAATAGTTCCAGGAGTCTTTTGTAGATTCTTTCGGTTTTCTACATAGACATTCATGTTATCTGCAAATAAGGACAGTTTTCTTCCTTTCCAGTCTGCACAATTTTAATTTTTCTTCTTATCTTATTTTCCTAGGACTTCCAGTATGATTTGAATATGAGTGGTGAGAGAAAACATTCTTGTCTTGTTCCCAGTCTTTGGGGAAAAGACTTCAGTCTCCTTCTGTTAAATATAATGTTAGCTATTGGAGTTTTCTTTTAAGATTGATTTGAGAGAGAGAGAGGGGAGCACAGTGGGGAGGAACAGAAGGAGTGGAAGAGAGAGTCTTAAACAGACTCTACACTGAGCATGGAGCCTGACTCGGGGTTCAATCTCATGATGCTGAGATCATGACCTGAGCTGAAACCAAGAATTAGACGCTGAACTGGCTGAGCCACCCAGCTTCCCCTAAAATTTTTATTTTTAAATAAAAGTATATTTTTAAAAACTCCAGTAGTGGGGCACCTGAGTGGCGCAGTTGGTTAAGCATTTGACTCTTGGTTTTGGCTCAGGTTGTGATCTCAGAGTTGTGAGATCGAGCCCCACATTGAGCCCTGCAAGGAGCCCTGCGCTCAGCATGGAGTCTACTTAAGACTCTTTCTCCCTCTCCCCCTGCCCCTCTCCACCTCTCTCTCTCTCAAAAGAAAAAAAAAAAATATATATATATAATATATAATAGAAGGGTGTATATATGTGTGTATAAGGGTGTATACACACACACACACATATACATACACACACCAAGACATATATATATATATTAACATGAGGAAATTCCCTCTATTCCTGGTTTTGGGAGTGTTGTGTTTTGTTCAAATGCTTTTTCTGCATCTACTAAAATAATCATGTGCTTTTTTTCTCAATCTTAATGCATTACATTGACTGACTTACAAATGTGAAACCTGCTTTGCATTCCTGGAATGAATCCCCCTTAGTTATGGCATATTATCCTTTTAATATATTGTTAGATTTAATTACTAATCTGTTGTTAGTGATTTTTGTGTCTATCTCATGAGATACTGGTCTGCAGTATTTTTCTTTAAATGTCTTTATTTTTGATATTAAGGTGAAACTCAATTTATAAGATATGTTGAAAAGTATTCCCTCTTCTTCTATTTTCTGGAATTGACTGTGAAAAATCAGTATTATTTCTTTCTTAAAGGTTTGGTAGAATTTACCAGTAAAACCATCTGAATGGTGATTTCTCTTTTTTAAGGGTTTTTAACAAGTAATTCCGTTTTTATTTTTTTTATTTTTTTTAAAGATTTATTTATTTATTTATTTGAGAGAGAGAGAGAGCACATGAGAGGGGGGAGGGTCAGAGGGAGAAGCAGACTCCCCGCTGAGCAGGGAGCCCGATGCGGGACTCAATCCCGGGACTCCAGGATCATGACTTGAGCCGAAGGCAGTCGCTTAACCAACTGAGCCACCCAGGCGCCCAGTAATTCCGTTTTTAAATAGATATAGGACTACTAGGTTTATCCATTTCTCCTCAAGTGAATTTTAGTAGTTTGTGTCTTTTAAAAGTGTTGCTGTGATGGTAGGGCATTCTATAATCTCATGATAGAGTCTCATTCTTTTAGTGGGCCTGTGTCTCAGAGTTATGACAAGTGTTTCTGTCTTTCCTCCAGGGATATAGCTTTTTTCTGCCTTTGTTCCTGCTGTCTTCCTTGGCTCAGGGGCCCCAATCTATTTCCTTAAAACCCTGTCTTCTACTGACTATGTTTTTCTTCCCATTAGGTGAAACACAAAGACAGAAAGGCTGAAGAGGGCTAGAATGGAGTAGAATTCCCTTCCCCCAGGTGGGATAAACTTTCAATTCACTCTGGTGAGTCTTTCTGCTAGAAAATAGGTTTATGTTATGGAGAAGAGCCTGGGATGTTTCACAGTTGTTACTCTTCCCTTCTGGCTGCTAGAGATAAGTCTCTACACATGAGAACATGATAGGGAACCTGGTAGGGTTCATGAAAGAAAAGTTCATGAAAATGTGTGGAACCTTCTATGATTGCAGCCCCAAGGAGTTCCTTACTCTCATGTTAGCCCACATTCAGCCTCCAGCAATTCATTAAATTTACTGGTAAATAAGTGGTTTTACTAATTATGGCATCCAGCGGCTTCTGTTCCAAGTAAGCTTATCTCAGATGTTATATATCTCAGAATATGCCTTTTTCCCAGATTTCAGTATGATGTCTTGCCCTATGACACCAGTTATCTGATAAGTCAAGGAAAATTATTGATTTTCAGTTGTCCAGTTTTTTCTTATTGTGAGAATGGGAGTGATGACTTCCAAGCTCTTTGCTTGTTAGGGTTAAAGTCATCTTATTATCCTTTTTATGACTTTAGACTCTATAATTATATGCACAGTTTCACTCGTGATATTGATAATTTGTGTATTTTTATCATCTTTTAAGAGTTAACATTTAATTGCATATATAAAACAGAAATGACTTCTGAAAATTTACAATATTATATAATAATAATGTCCCAATTCACTACTTGCATCCATTCTAGTCAACTGCCTTTATTTGTAACTCTTTCATTAGATTTGTGCATACCCTTCTATACATGTATTTGTAGTTATATCTTAATAGAAAAAAATTAATATCATTTGCCACATAAAAGAAAGTGTTAAGTTATTTTATTATAAAAATTTTGCAATTTTTAAAAAAATTTATTTTTTCCCAATCTATGGTAATATATTTAGACCTAACTCATTCTTTTTGATGGATGCATACTATTCTATTTTGGCACTAGACCATAGATCTATTCATTTCTTCTTTATGGATTTCTTCTTTCTTTTCAGATTTTTAAATGACTAAAGATAATGTAATGAATAGTGGAAAAGCTCCCTGGAAGCATGAGCAGTACCTTGCTTTGAGCACAATTAAGGGGTCTCTATAAGTGATGAAACAATTACTTGCCTAGTAACATTTACCTGAAGTTTGATAATTATGGAAAATACTCTTACCATTTTAATCCAATACACCATTACTGAAATAATTACAATTACAGGGTCTTTATGGAAGTCTCATCTAATGTGGTTTTATGGGGATTTAAGGGGTAAGGAAACATCGTTCAATAAAAGTTTGCCTGTTGCACTGTAGGCAGGAGTATGTGTTCCACTGAGGAAATGGTCTGTAAAAGGGTGAGGATTCACATTGGAATTTTTAGAATTCCATCCAAATAAAAATAAAATTAGTGTATGAGGCTTTTTTATCAAGTACAAATGTTTTGTACAACTTTTGTTGTTTCTTGCAAAGTGCCCTAAAGGTTTCTTTATGGATGCAAAGGTTTGTAAATTATTTATTTGTTCAAGGAGGAATTCAGAGATGGCCCTCCACATGAGAATAGGTTTTTGTATTTTTGGACATATGATAGAATTGGACCAAGTAAAACAAGCCTAAAATTTACATTTTTCTTTAGAAATCTGTGGAAATTTCATGATTTTCAGGCACTCGTTGCCATTTTTATTGTATACTTATAACACTCCCAAAGGGCAAGACCTCTGATTGAAGATAACTATGAAACTTTGCTGAAGAACATGAGAAAACCTGTATAGTTATAAATTGCAAAATGTATAGTTATAAATTATATTATAAATTTGTATAGTTGTAACTTGTATAGTTACAATTTAATCTGTAAATTAGTGTCATCTGAATAGATTTTGAAATATTTTTAATCGAAGTTTGACAAGGCTGTTCATTCATCTAGAGAAGGAAAGTTGCGAAGTTATTATGTATTTTTAAGAGTTTAGACTTTTTTGGGCGCCTGGGTGGCTCAGTTGGTTAAGCGACTGCCTTCGGCTCAGGTCATGATCCTGGAGTCCCTGGATCGAGTCCCACATCGGGCTTCCTGCTCGGCAGGGAGCCTGCTTCTCCCTCTGACCCTCCCCCCTCTCATGTGCTCTCTCTCTCTCTCATTCTCTCTGTCTCAAATAAATAAATAAAATCTTTAAAAAAAAAAAGAGTTTAGACTTTTTTACAATGTAGGTATTTGTTTATTCTTATTTTTATGAAATACTTGCCTCAAGGAAGACTTTCCAAAGCTTATAGCTCACACTAAGATATTCTACTGTTTAGCAAAAGATGATAAATATTGGTATCATTATCTACTTATCTATCTCTAACATCTACCTAAATATCCATGTATTGAGTAAAGAAAATGGTGTTCCTACTGGCATAGAATATAAAATGGAAGATATTTGGAAGACTATAGGCAAATCTGCTTAAAAGGAAGCAGTGATGGAGAGGACATGATAATACAGTCTTTTTATCTTATAGATGTTTCTAATATTTTCTGCACATGTAATACTTTTGTAATCAGAAAAATAACTGAATTTAAAAATTGAAAATATGTTCCTTTAAACTAATTTACAAAGATTATTTAGATCCCTAATAAAAAAATAATAATAATAAAATAAATTCCAGTTAGTTAACATACAGTGTAATATTAGTTTCAGGTGTAGAATTTAGTACATACAACACCCAGTGCTCATCACAAGTGTCCTCCTTAATCTCCATCACCTATTTCACCCATCCCCTTTCTCTGATCAATTTTTCCCAAAAAGGGGGAACAAATATTTAGTCAAACATCCTAGGAAATAAAAGTTTTCAAGGTTTGCAAATTAAAATAAATAAATAAATAAATGAAATACAGTTTAGCTCACTAGAAGAACCATTTTTAAACAGTATGTGGACATGTATTTGAATAAAATAAAAATCTGCAAGTATATAAACCTGAACTTTGACACTGACCATCTCTCTGTGATGGAATTTCTGATGATACAGTATATATTTCCTTGATAGTCTTCAATATCTTATTAGATTTTTTAGTGAACAATTTTGCAATCAGAAAAAAAAAGGCTGAAGATAGATAACATGTCTTTTGTTAACACACACATGCATACACAGCCATGTCTTTACATGAGGGTGAAATTTTTCATGGGCTAGAGAGTACTTCCTATTGTGACTACTTTCCTGCTGACTGGGTTGTTTCTAATACCTGGATGTTCAAGTCACAGAGCTACCTTCAGTTAGGAGGTAATCTTATCCATATATCAATGTTTTTCTCAGGAGAAAGAGAAAGAAAAATAGAAAGGGGGGGGTAGAGAGAAATTTTTTGTCAGTTTTCAAAGTGTACAATAAACTGTACTAATTCAAAGTGTAGAGTTCATTGAGTATTGAAAAACATATACCTCCATGTAACCAGCACCAGATTTAAGGTAGAGAACATCTCCATCAACCCCAGAAGTTCCCTTTTGCCTCTATGCAGTCAATACTGCCTCCACCCACCCTAGGCAACCAGTAATACGATTTCAGTTATTATAGAGTAGTTTATATTTTTTAAAACTCTAAATAAATTCTGAAAGTGTGGAATTAGTGAGTCATGTGGTAAATTTATGTTTACATTTTCTAATGAAAAGCTCAAACAAGCAAACACACCACTATATTTCATCCCTGGAAAACAACTGCAGCTAGAGAATGAGCCTGTATATCTGATTACTACTGATCTTCTTCTGAATTCAATTTGGCTACAGGTTTAATTCTAGTCTAGCCCAGCCTTTCTCCTATGTATCACATTTGGTACAAGATAACTGCTTCTTCCTGTATGTTTCCTGATTATAGATCCTGTTTCTATATCCTTTGCCTAATGACAGCAGAAGCTCCCATTGAGAGATGGGACTATATTTTCTCATCCATTGACTTTGAGTTTGTCCATTTCATTGTATTGGCCAATGAGATGTAAGTGGTGGTGGCATTATCAGAGACATGAAGAGCACTTTTGCATTTCAGCCTTAATTCTTGTGCTTTGGCATCACCATGAGAATATGCCAAGACTAACCTAACGGGGCATAAAAGATGAGTACACCAGAGCCAGGCATTCCTAGGTTTCTGAAATGAGGCCTATCCAAATAAGCCATCAGCCAAACAACACACATCCGTGCAAGTGAGCCCAGCCATAATTAGGAAAACTGCCCAGTTGAATCCAGACTAAAATGCTCACCTGCAGACTCATGTTCTAAATGGTTATTGATATATGTCACTGAGGTCTATTGGGTTTTCTTTAATACAGCATTATTATGGCAATAGATAAGGAATGTAAGGCTAAAATTGATACAACTTAAAAAATGATCCTAGAATTAGGTCTGTTAGGGTAATGTGAAGCTAAGATTACGAAAATGAGTTTTATTTTATTTTTTATTTAAAGATTTTATTTATTTATTTATTTGACAGAGAGAGACACAGCAAGAGAGGGAACACAAGCAGGGGGAGTGGGAGAAGGAGAAGCAGGCTTCCCACGGAGCAGGGAGCTGGATGCGGGGCTTGATCCTGGACCCTGGGATCATGACCTGAACTGAAGGCAGAAGCTTAATGACTGAGCCAACCAGGCGCCCCAAGAAAATGAGTTTTAAATAAGGGAGATGAAGACCTCCCAACCACATCACTACATTCCATACTCAGATTAATAAAGTTAGAGAAAAGAGATGCAGTATAAAACAGCTTATCCAGTGTATGAGGAAATTAGTCACATGACTAGGAAGTTGTGAAGCCAAAATGGGAACCCCGATTTTTCTGCATCCATAGCAGGTGAACATACTCTCTCTACCAGTCATTACTGCTTCATAGACTAGGAATCTGGTCTTTCTTGTAGAACACATGTAGGAGGTCTTAACCAGGCTCCGTGCTTTCCAGTGAGAAGCATTTTAAACATTAAACCTCTCTCACAATTTACCTCCAAAAAAACATAGAAAATACAACCATGTGTTCAAGGCAGAACTGCAGCCAGCATTGCTAATTAGCAAGGAATTAGATCCTAGATCATCACTCAGCTACAACCACCATGCCTATATGCAAATCTTCTTGAGTGCACAGGAAGTTCCACCACCCTTGGCTAGAGAGGAGTGTGTATTTAAGTTAATGTATGATGTTATTTTACAGTTGTGATTTTTCCCAAAAGATTCAATGTATACATTTCTGCAATTAAAAAAATTTTACATAACATTACATGATTTTATATCACTTTATAGCATTCAACCTACTTGGTTTTTTATTATTCTTTTAATATTTACTTTATTATCATGTCACTATAGTACAAATAACTATAGAAAAATGAGAAAATAATAATAAAATTTTAATAAAAATGTTCATAACCTCATTTATTCAGAGATATCCATTGCTAATTCTATAGTATTTATCCATCCAGATGTATCATATATGTGTATATACATATATGGAATCCAACCTAATGGCTTTAGACAGCTGCATTATTGCAGTTAATATTCTTGTGTATGTTTATATATATTATGCCGTGTACGGTTTACTCATCTGATATATGAAAATACATTTAATTTAATATCTTCTCTCTTCTGAGAAAACAAAAAACACATTAGTACACTTGCTTACCAGAGCTAAAGCTGTGGCAGAGACAGACAAATGGCAAAGGAAGCAAACAGAAGAGGAGTAAAATGAAAGGCAGTTAGACAACTAGGCACACCCATATACAGGCAGCACACTCCAGCCTATGGAAAATTCTGCCCTCACCTAAACATGTGTGTGTGTGTGTGTGTGTTTAATAAAATGGGATAGGCTATTTTCAGCTCTATTTTAGTTAAAAAAAAACCTGGTCAATAAATAATTTTAAAAGATGCTAAAAAATTAAGAAAATATACATCATCAGTGGTCACACAATTAAGATAATATTTGGATCTATGAACTTCTAAATTTTAATATTTTATAGGAACACTGTTATTATTTTAAACTTACTAGTCTGTTTTATAGATTCAACATAATTTGAGTATCATTTTGAAGAATATATGTTCATCTTTTAAGCTTATAAGTTGCAGTTGTTTTTCTGATTAAAAGGAAATAAATTTTGAAGATATAAAAGCAAGAAAATGATCAAATGAGGATTTTAAATTATCACGTCTCCTCACTCTTTAAAACCTTCCCAAGACAACATTTTAAAAATATGTTGTACAAATTCTTGTATGCATTGTTTCATATTTTGTGCCAATGGGAAAGTAAAAAATTATTTTTCTCTCATTCAATTTCAAGGTAGATATTGATGGATTAAAAAACCAATAATAACAAAGTGATAATAACTTTAACATATTTTAGATACAATTAGCATAACATAAAATTAACTTATTTTAAGGGTAAAATTCAATAATTTTGGATTAAAGTTAGAAAGTTATGCAACCACCACCACAATTTATACATTCTATTCAATTTTAGAAAATTTCCAACACCTCAAAAAATCCTCTGTGCCTATTTGCAGCCCATCCCTGCTTCCTACCTCAGACCCAAACAAACATTAATGCACCTTCCATTTCTATGAATTTGCCTTCTCTGGATATTTTATATCATTTGAAACATACAATATATGGCCTTTTTCACTGGCTTTTTTTACTTGACAAAATGTGTTCAAAGTTCATCTATATTGTAGCATGAATCTGTACTTCATTCTTTATATGCTCAAATTATATTTCACTGTATAGATAGAATACATTTTATTTACCCATTCATTGAGGGACATTTGGGTTGTTAAATTTATTCCTAAATATTTTATTTATAACATGTTATTATATAAAGAACTGAATTCTTCATTTTATTTTTGGATTTTTCATTGCTAATATAAAAAAACACAACAGATTTTTATATATTGATCTCATATTCTGTAATCTTACGGAGCTCAACCTTAATAATTTATTTTGGATTATTTAGGATTTTTTATCATTTAAGACCCCATGTCTTCTGCAAATAGAAATAGTTTTATTCCTCCCTTTTCAATATGCATGCCTTTTATTTCTTTTTCTTGGCTAATTGCCTTGGCTAGAACTTCCCAGTATATTATTAAATAGAAGTGGCAAGAGCAGGCATCCTTGTCTGCTCTTGATCTTAAGAGGAAAGCTTTCAGTCTTTCACCAATAAGTATGATGCTAGCTATGACTTATTTCCAGTCTCTCATTTATCACTGTCCTTTCTTGCTTTTTGTCCAGTATGTTGAAAACCATTATTTCATATTTTTTCTGATTATTTTGGTTGTTTCACAGGAATGTGTGGTAGGCTGAATTAGGGACCTCCAAATACCTCCACATCCTAACACCCAGAATCTGTGACTATATTACCTTATGTTGGAAAAAAAAAAAAAAAGGCTTTATGGGTGTGATTAAGTTAAGGACCTTGAGTAGAGAGATTATCCTGCAATATTTGGGTCAGCCCCATGTAATTACAAGTGTCCTTATAAGAGAGAAGACAATGTGAAGATGGAAGTAGAGAAAGATTTGAAGATGCCACCCAGCTGGCTTCGAAGATGGAGGAAGGAGTCATAAGCCAATGAAGTAAATATATACAGCTCTAGAAGCTATAAAAGACAAGGAGACAAATTCTTCCCTAGAGCCTCTGGAGGATCATGGCCTTGCCAAAATCTTGGTTTCATCCCGATTAAACCCATTTCAGACTTCTGAACTCCAGAACTGTAAGATGATAAATGTGTGTTGTTTTAAACCACTACATTTGTGGTAATGTGTTACAGCAGCAATAGGACACTAATACAGAAGGTAAATTTTGTTTCTGTTACTCCATAATCTGTGGAAACAGAAAGCAATAATATTCATTCTGCATAAATTATTCTTGAGGAAAAAGAAGAGACAAAACAATTCCCACCTCATTACATGAAGCCAGCATTACCCTGAAATCAAGAAAGAAAACTCATGACATGAAATAGAAACTATAGCCCAATATGCCTCATTAATTTAAATGTGTTTTTTAGCAGATTAAAGCAGCAATACATAAAAGAATAATATATTATGCTCAAGTAGAGTTCATCCTAGGAACAGAAGTGTGGTTAACTTGCTTCCCTTCTTCCAGATACACGTCTCCAGGTGGCACTCCTTATGAGCATAGCCTAACAGTGAACCAGGTAGCAAATTAGAAACAGAGTTAGCAGAGACCACACTTGTGTCACAGAGTAGAGTCAGAAATGTAAAGCTGAAAGATTTAAATAGGCATTATACCAACTGCTTATTAAAGCATAGTTAATACAAAGGAAACAACAATAAGTACTTTAAATAATCTGCTTTTCTTAATTAATAAATAGGAAAAAACATAATTAATAGGAAACATAATAAATAGGAAAAAAAACTATTACATCAACAAAATCACAATAAAAATTCAACCACTGAGACCAAAAGCTTTATTAAGGCGCTTGTACTTTATGCATATAGTAATGAAGAGCCATTTACAGATTTTAATTAGTTATATAATAAGTTAAAATTTTTCCTTTATAACTGTAATTTTCCAAAGTGGTGTTCGGGTAACTAGGAGGTGTGCAAATAATCCACTTCAGTCCAAGAAAAAATGCATTAGTATTTCTCTTGTATTCATGGTATCTCACCATTCATTTTCTTCAAAGTTTGTGCATTCATAACTTAACCGTTCCCAAATTTCCTTAATATATGAAGATATATTATAAATGAAGATACATCTTTCAGGGGTACTACAAAAATATTTCATGGAGAGCGGTGCGTAGTCAAAAACAATTTACGAACTTTGGCTTTACAGAATCTGAGATCACAGAGCCCTCACACTACGGGGGTGTCATCCAAGGACATAGAAACAAGGGAGGAAATGGAATAACTAGTGACTCAGCCTCTTTAGTCTGTTCTCAGCAGTGGCTGCCAGCCTCCCCTCAAAACAGGAATAATCAGCCTTTATATTTGCAATCATATATTTAATTACTCTCCCCCCACAAACCCTCCCATATACACAACACTCATGGTGATGGGAGACACCCAAATTATCTTATTTTGATGCAAGTATCACACATTTTCTGTCTGTGAACATCCAAGTTAAATGTTTTTCTCCCAGGGTAAGATAACATAGTTCAGGTGTCATGGAAACCAAAAGTACATTATGTTTCTATGGTTGACATCAGTTTTCTCTGGCAACTGGATAGGGCAAATTCATCCTCAGAGGCAAAATTTTAATCTCTACCTCAGACACTTGAGCCTCCCAATCCAATAAATGAATGAATAAATATTAGAGGAAACACCACAAATTTACTGCAGGGATATGCACTGGAGGGAAAATATTTCTATACAATGCCTTAGGGAATCAGTTTAAATAGAAAATTTGACAAGTTTGGCTTTCCTGTCAGGCACACACCTGTGTTCCAGACCCAACTCAGCATACTTACAAGACTTTTATAATATATGCTGGGTCTAAAGGAGGTCTCAGAAGTCACCCATTGCAAATTCCACTCTCATTGTCACATGGCACCCAATGATGCAAATTCTCAACAAGAGAGAAAATCCGGGCATATCTGAGACATTTTCATATCTCTACAGTAAGTGCCTCAGGTGTGACTCACATGGCAGAAGGGATCAGAACACTTCTGTCTACCTTCAAATAGAACCTTCACTCATAAACACACAGACAAGGGTTACTTGGAACTCCAAATACCAGAAGCTGGTTTACAGATGTTTCTGTCAGCACATGCCTTTGCCAAAGATCTCTACCTCTGTGAAATATGTAGTGCATCTCAGTCATCATAGAAATTAGATTGTCCTATAAGTCATAAGATTAACTTCTCCATCCTCTGGCACCCGAAATTA
The DNA here is from genome assembly GCF_004348235.1 of Phoca vitulina. Taxonomy (NCBI): domain Eukaryota; kingdom Metazoa; phylum Chordata; class Mammalia; order Carnivora; family Phocidae; genus Phoca; species Phoca vitulina. The sequence goes on along the minus strand of NW_022589772.1, from coordinate 7,888,900 downwards.
TCTTTAGAGCCAGAGCCTAAAACCATAATCCTGTCATTCAAAATATCCATATGCTTAGGGGTACCTGGGTGGCTCAGTCAGTAAAACAGCCAACTCTTGATTTTGGCTCAGGTCATGATCTTGGGGTCCTGGGATCGAACCCCATGTCGGGCTCTGTGCTCAGTGGAGAGTCTGAGGATTCTCTCTCTCTCTCCCTCTACCCCTACCACTGCTCATGCTCTCTCTTTCTCTAAAATAAATAAATTTTAAAAGTATCCACATGCTTAAAGAAAAGAAATATTTACAGGATTTGTCATTAAATTATGTCATGACAAAAAAAAAACTGACAAAATCAAAGCTGCCACAAAAGGAGGAATTACAGGGGCATCTGGGTGGCTCCGTTGGTTAAGCATCCGACATGATTTTGGCTCGGGTCATGAATTCAGGGTCATGGGATCGAGCCCCACTTTGGGCTCCATGCTCAGCAGGGAGTCTGCTTGAGATTCTCTCCCTTTCCCTCTGCCCCTACCCCTGCTTGTGCACACTCTCTCTCTCTCTCAAATAAATAAATCTTTAAAAAGGAGGAATAACAATAAACAGTGGTATATTCAGAAATTAAATTCTGTATATCTATTATGAAGATGAGGGCAGGGGCACCTGGGTGGCTCAGTCAGTCAAGCGTCTGCCTTCAGCTCAGGTCATGATCTCAGGGTCCTGGGATCAAGTTCCACATCAGGCTCTCTGCTCAGTGGGGAGGCTGCTTCTCAATCTCCTTCTATGCTCTCCCTCTCTCTCTCTCAAATAAATAAATAAAATCTTTAAAAAAAAGATGAGGGCAAATTAAATGTACTAACAAGAAAAATAGTAAAATAAAGTCAAGTTACAGCTACTGTTGAAAACAGTATGAAGATTCCTCAAAAAATCAGAAATAGAAAAAAAATATGATCCAGTAATTCCACTACTGGGTAGTTACACAAAGAAAATGAAAACACTAATTTGAGAAGATATATGAACCCTATGTTGATTGCAGCATTATTTGCAATAGCCAAAATATGGAGGTAAGCTAAGTGTCCATCAATAGACAAATGGATAAGGAAGATTTGGTATATATGAATGGAATAGTGTGGAATGGAGTGGAATATTACATAGCCATAAAAAAAGATGGGATCATGCCAATGGCAACAACATGGATGGACCTAGAAGGTATTAAGTGCAATAAGTCAGATTGAGAAATAAATACGATATGATTTCACTCATATGTGGAATCTAAAAAACACAAGTGAATAAGCAAACAAAAAGCAGAAACAGACCTATAAATAGAGAGAAAAAACTGAAGGTTGCCAGAGGGGAGGGGGGAGCAAAATGGGTGAAAGGGAGTGGGAAGTACAGGCTTCCAGTTATGAAATGAATAAGTCATGGGAATAAAAGATACAGCATAGGGAATATACTCAATAGTATTGTGATAGCATTGTACGGTGACAGATGGTAGCAACATTTGTGGTGAGCACAACATAACATACAGAGAAGTTGAATCACTATGTTGTACACCTGAAACTAATGTAACATTGTGTGTCAACTATACTCAAATAGAAAATTTTTTAAAAATCAAGTTACAGTTGGGGAACCGAGTGGCTCAGTTGGTTAAGCATATGCCTTTGGCTTAGGTCATGATCCCAGGGTCCTAGGATCAAGCCCTTTGTGGGGCTCCCTGCTCAGCGGGGAGTCTGCTTCTCCCTCTCCTCCTCCCCTCCCCCACATGCATGCTCTTTCTCTCAAATAAATAAATAAAATCTTTAAAATTTTTTTTTTAAATCAAGTTACAGAAATAAGTAAAAAAAAAGTGTGAAGCATTATAAAACACATTGAAAATAATGCTGTATGTTTCTTCTTAAAACATAACTATGCACAGATAAAAGAACTTGAAGGGTATACACTAAACTGTTGAAATTGTTGTATATAAAGGCAGGAGAGTAGCACTATAGGAGGTTTAGTGAAATGAAACTTCAGAGTTCCTGTAATTTTAAGTACTTCACAAGGAAAACCAATTGATGTTTTACAAATGCTACTAAATGTTACAGGCATACCTCATTGTATTGCATTTGGCTTTATTGCACTTTACAGATATTGTATTTTATACAAATCAAAGATTTGTGGCAACCTTGCATCAAGCAATTCTATCAGTGCCATTTTTCCAATAGCATTTGCTCACTTCATGTCTGTCATATTTTGGTAATTCTCACAATATTTCAAACTTATTCATTATTATTGTATTTGTTATGGTGATCTGTGATCAGTGATTATGACTCACTGAAAGCTCAGATGATTAGCATTTTTTAGCAATAAAGTATTGTTTAATTAAGGCATGTACATTTTTTAGACATAATGCTAATGCACACAATAGAGTATAGTATAAACATAACTTTTATAAGCACTGAGAAGATAAAAAATTCATTTGACTTGCTTTATTGTAATATTTGCTTTATTGCAGTGGTCTGGAACTGTACCTCCAATATCTCCAAGGTATGCCTGTACTTTCTTTTCTTTTTTATAAACAACGAAAATTTATTTCTCACAGTTCTGGAGTCTGGGAAGCCCAAGATCATGGCACCAGCAGCTTCAGTGTCTGATGTGAGTCTGCTGCCTCACTGAGAGCCATTTTCTCACCGTAAGCACGTGGTAGAAGGGGTATGCCTGTACTTTTAAAAGCACTATACAAAGACAGGAAAAGATAAATCGGTTATATGTGAAAGAAAGAACCAAACAAATGTAGTGATTTTAGTATCAGATAAAATAAAATTCAAGGAGAATAGATTTGAATGGACTTACAGGACGATTTTAAAATATAAAAAGAACTACTCATAACAAACTTTTATGTACCCCAAAACAAAAATTTTTATTTATACAGAGAATCTGCTAGAACTACAACAAATTAAGATTCCATACATATAGTAGGAAACTAAAACACCATGTTTAAAAATGAATTGACTCATGTATATATTTTGGAGAACCCGAGTTTAATTGTGTCCCCCAAATAGATATATCGAAGTCTTAACCCATGGTGCCCGCAAGTGTAACCTTACTTAAAAGCAGGGTCTTTGCAGATAGAATCAAATTAAGATGAAGTCATTAGAGTGGGCCTTAATCCAATATGACTGGTGTCCTTATAAGAAGAGGAAGGGTACCTGGGTGGTGTAGTCAGCTGAGCATCCGACTCTTGGTTTTAGCTGGGGTCATGGTCTTGGGGTTGTGAGATCGGGCCCTGCATCAGGCTCTGAGCTCAGTGCAGAGTCTGCTTAAGATTCTTCCTCCCTCTCCCACTCCCCCCCCACTCGTGCTCTCTCTCTCTCAAATAGATAAATAAATGTTTAAAAAAAATGAAGAAGAGGAGATAGAGAACAGAGATACATTCAGGAAGAATGCCAAGTGACAATGAAGGAAGAGATTGGAATTATGCTGCCACAAACCAAAGAATGTCTGGGGTTATCAGAAGCCAGAAAAGGCAAGAAAGGATTTTTCCCCTGGAGGCTTTAGAAGGAGCATAGCCCTACTAACACCTTGATTTCAGACTTCTAGCTTCTAGAGCTTAGAGACAATAAATTTCTGGTTTTAAGCCACTCAGTTTGTGGTTTCAGTGGTCCTGGGAAACTAATACAATGCTCTTTATCAAATTGAGAAAGTTCCCTTCTATTTGAATTTTTCTGAGAGTTTTATTTCTTATCATGGATAAGTGTTGGTTTTTTGGGGTTTTTTTCTGTATAGATTGATAGGATCATATAATTTTCACTTTTTATGTATGATGGATTAAAATGACAGATTTTAAAATATTGAACCAACCTTGCATCTCTGGAATAAACCCCGTTGTGTATAATTATTTTTCTACATTGCTGAATTACATATGCTAACATTTTATAAAGAATTTAATCAGTATTCATGACAGGTATTGGTATATAGTTTTCTTTTTTGTATGCTGTCTTTGGCTTTTATATAAGTATGATATTAACTTCATAAAATAAACTGGGAAGTGTTCCCTCCATTTCCATTTTTTGGAAGAGATTGTATATAATTTGTATTAATTCTTTAAACATTGATCAGAATTCTCCAATGAAATCATCTTGGCCTGGAGATTTCTTATTTGGGAGGTTTTTAGAATAGACTTTTTGGGCACCTGCGTGGCTCAGTCAGTTAAATGTCTCCCTTTAGCTCAGGTCATGATCCCAGGGTCCTGGGATCGAGTCCCACATTATGAAATCTTACCATTTGCAATGACATGGATGAAGCAGGCTCCACGCTGAGCATGGAGCCTGCTTCTCCCTCTGCCTGCTTCTCCTTCTGCCTGCCATTCCCCCTGCCTGTGCTCTCTCTCTCTCTGACAAGTAAATAAATAAAATCTTAAAAAAAAAGAATAGACTTTATTTGGTTGTGATGAGCACTGGGTGTTGTATGAAAGTGATGGATCATTGAATTCTACACCTGAAACTAATCACTTCCATACAACACCCAGTGCTCACCACAAGTGCCCTCCTTAATCCCCATCACCTATTTAGCCCATCCTCCTGCCCACCTTCCCTCCAGCAACCCTCAGTTTGTTCTCTGTAGTTAAGAGTCTGTTTCTTGGTTTGCCTCTTTTTTTCCCCCTGCATTCATTTGTTTTGTTTTAAATTCCACATATGAGTGAAATCTTATGGTATTTGTTTTTCTCTGACAGACTCAGTTCACTTAGCATAATACTTTCTGGCTCCATCCATGTCATTGCAAATGGTAAGATTTCATTCTTTTTGATGGCTGAGTAATATTCCATTGTCTATAACTGCTTTATCTATTTATCAGTCGATGGACATTTGGGCTCTTTCTATAATTTGGCTATTGTTGATAATGCTACTATAAACATCTGGGTGCATGTTTCCCTTTGAATCAGTATTTTTGTATCTTTGGGTAAATACTTAGTAGTGCAATTGCTGGATCATAAGGTAGTTCTATCTTTAACTTTTTAAGGAACCTCCATACTGCTTTCCAGTGTGGCTGCAGCAATTTGCATCCCACCAATAGTGTAAGATGGCTCCCTGTTCTCCACATCCTCACCAGCACCTTTTGTTTCCGGTGTTGTTAATTTTAGCCATTCTAACTGGCATAAGGTGATAGACCATTGTAGTTTTTATTTGTATTTCCCTGGTGATGAGTAATGTTGAGCATCTTTTCATGTGTCTGTTAGTCATCTGTATGTCTTCTTTGGAAAAATGTCTTTTCATGTCTTCTGCCCATTTTTAACTGGATTATTTGTTTTTTGGGTGTTCAGTTGTATAATTTCTTTATAGATTTTGGATACTAACCTTTTATCAGATGTCATTTGCAAATATCTTCTTCCATTTCATAGGTCGCCTTTTAGTTTTGTTGATTGTTTCCTTCGCTGTGCAAAAGCTTTTTATCTTTTTTTTTTAATTCAATTAGCCAACTTATAGTACACCTTTGGTATCAGATGTAGTGTTCAATAATTTATCAGTTGCATATAACACCCAGTGCTCATCACATCACATGCCCTCCTTAACTTGATAAAGTCCCAATAGTGTATTTTTGCTTTTGTTTCCCTTGCCTCAGAAGATGTATCTAGAAAGAAATTGCTATAGCCAATGTCAAAGAGGTTACTGCCTGTGCTCTCCTCTAGGATTTTAATGGTTTCAGGTCTCACACTTAGATTTTTAACCCATTTTGAATTTATTTTTGTGTATGGTGTAAGAAAGTGGTCCAGTTTCATTCTTTTGCATGTTGCTGTCCTGTTTTCCAGACACCACTTGTTGAAGAGATTGTCTTTTTTCCATGGATAGTCTTTCCTGCTTTGTCAAAGATTAGTTGACCATATAGTTGTGGGTCCATTTCTGGTTTCTCTATTCTGTTCTATTGATCTATGTGTCTGCTCTTGTGCCAGTACCATACTGTCTGGATGACTACAGCTTTGTAATAGAGCTTGAAGTCCGGAATCATGATGCCTCCAGCTTTGCTTTGCTTTTTCAGGATTGCTTTGGCTATTCAGGGTCTTTTGTGATTCCATACAAATTTTAGGATTGTTTGTTCTAGCTGTGTGAAAAATGCTGGTGGTATTTTGATAAGGATTGCATTAAATCTGTAGATTGCTTTGGGTAGTATAGACATTTTAACAATGTTTGTTCTTCCAATCCATGAGCGTGGAATGTTTTTCCATTTCTTTGTGTCCTCTTCAATTTCTTTCGTAAGTGTTCTATAGTTTTCAGAATACAGATCTTTTACCTCTTTGGTTAGATTTATTCCTAGGTATCTTATGTTTTTTGGTGCAATTGTAAATTGGATCAATTCCTTGATATCTCTTTCTGCTGCTCCATTATTAGTTTATAGAAATGCAACAGATTTCTGTATGTTGATTTTGTATCCTGTGACTTTACTGAATTTGTATATCAGTTCTAGCAATTATTTGGTGGAGTCTTTCAGGTTTTCTATATAGAGTATGATGTCATCTGCAAATAGTGAAAGTTTGACTTCTTCCTTGCCAATTTGGATGCCTTTTATTTCTTTTTGTTGTCTGATTGCTGAGACTAGGACTTCCGGTACTATGATAACTAACAATGGTTAGTTAGTGGACGTCCCTGTCTTGTTCCTGACTGTAGAAGGAAAGCTCTCAGTTTTTCCCCACTGAGGATGATATCAGCTGTGGGTTTTTCATATATGGCCTTTATGATGTCAAAGTATGTTCCCGCTAATTGTACTTTGTTGAGGGTTTTTATCATGAATGGATATTGTACTTTGTCAAATGCTTTTTCTGCATCTATTGAAAAGATCATATGGTTTTTATCCTTTCTTTTACTAATGTGGTGTGTCACATTGATTGATTTGCAAATATTGAACCACCTTGCAGCCCAGGAATAAATCCCACTTGATCATGGTGAATGACTCTTTAACTGTACTGTTGGATTCAATTTGCTAGTATTTTGTTGAGAATTTTTACATCCATGTTCATCAGGGATATTGGCCTATAGATCTTTTTTTTCAGTGGGGTCTTTGTCTGGTTTTGGAATCAGAGTAATGCTGGCCTAATAGAATGAATTTGGAAGTTTTCCTTCCATTTCTTTTTTTTGTTTTTTTTTTTGAATAGTTTGAGAAAAATAGGTATTAACTCTTCTTTAAATGTTTGGTAGAGGGCGCCTGGGTGGCTCAGTCAGTTAAGCGTCTGCCTTCAACTCAGGTCATGATCCCAGGGTCCTGGGATCGAGTCCCGCACTGGGCTGGGAGTCTGCTTCTCCCTCTGCCCCTCTCCCCCACTCATGCTCTCTTTCTCTCTCGCACGTGCTCTCTAAAAAATACTTTTTTTTTTTTTTAAATAAATGCTTGGTAGAATTCACCTGTGAAGACATCTGTCCTCGGACTTTTGTTTGTTGGGAGTTTTTTAATTATTGATTCAATTTCTTTGCTGGGTTTTGGTCTGTTCAAATTTCCTATTTCTTCCTGTTTCAGTTTTTGTAGTTTATTTCTAGGAATTTATCCATTTCTTCCAGGTTGTCCAATTTGTTGGCATATAATTTTTCACAATATTCTCTTATAATTGTTTATATTTTTGTGGCATTAGTTTTTATTTCTCCTCTTTCATTTGTGATTTTATTTATTTGGGTCCTTTGTTCTTTTTGATAAGTCTGGCTATTTTTTATTATTTTTTCCCCAAAGAACCAGCTCCTGGTTTCATTGATATGTTCTACTGTTTTTAGTTTCTATATCATTTATTTCTGCTCTAATCTTTATTATTTCCCTTCTTCTCCTCCTTTAGGCTTCATTTGTTTTCTTTTTCTAGCTCCCTAGGTGTAAGATTAGGTTGTTTATTTGATTTTTCTTGCTTCTTGAAGTAGGCCTGTATTGCTATATACTTCCCTCTTAGGACTGCTTTTGCTGCATCCCAAAGATTTTGACCATCATGTTTTCAAAAATATAGAATGCTTCACAAATTTGCATGTCATCTTTTCACAGGGACCCTGCTAATCTTCTCTGTATTGTTCCAATTTTAGTATATGTGCTGCCGAAGGAAGCACTTAATAAAATTTTTTTAAAAAGCAAAAAAAGGAAAGGAGACTTTATTTAAGAATGGCTGTACATTTACATTAAAATTGAAAGGATAGTGCAGAGTTCCCATATATCCCCTCACATGGTTTCTCCTATTATCAACAGCTTATGTTATTATGGTACGTTCACTGTAATTAATGAACCAATATTAATACTCTATTTTTAACTAAAGTACATAGCTTATTCAAATTTCCTTGGTTTTTACCTGATGTATTTCTGCTCCAGAACCCCATCCAGGATTCTATATTACGTTTATTGTTGTGTCTCCTTAGGCTTCTCTTGGCAGTGAAAAGTCCTCAGACTTTTCCTATTCATGGTGACCTTGGCAGTTTTAAAGCATATTGGTCAAGTGTTTTGTAGAATATCTTTCTATTGGAATTTTTATAATTTTTAAACCATGATTAAACTAGGATTATGGTTCTTCTTTTTTGAGGAATACAACATAGGTAAGTTGCCATTTTCATCACTTCGTATAAAGATAAATACTCTCAACATGACTTATCACTATTGATACTGACATTGATCACTTAGCTGAGGTAGATTTTGCCAAACTTCTTCACTGGAAAATTGTCCTTTGTCCATAGCCCCCTTAAAATACTGTATTTTGGAAAAGGAATTCACTTCACTCAGCAGGCTATATTTAAGGTGTAGGGATTTATGCTCTCTTTCTTTTAGTGCAAAGTATCTATACAAGTCATTTAGAATTTTTATGCAAGAAAAAATATGCTTTTAGTTCATTGAGCATCCTTATGACATGTTTTGAATTCTTTGTCTGGTAACTCATATATCTCCATTTCTTTAGTGTGAATTTCTGGAGATTTATTTTGTTCCTTCAACTTGGCCATATTTCCCTGTTTCTTTGTATGTCTTGTTATCTTTTGTTGGGACTTGAGCATTTGAAAAAAACAGCCACTTCACCTAGTCTTTACAGTCTAGCTTTGTATAAGGATGACCTTCACCAATAAGCCTACCTTGAGATTCTGGAGGCCTCTCAAGCCTTTTCTGGAGGTGCATCTTTTCTGGGTTTGTATGCATAATCTCATATTTGAAGAGGTTTCCCTGTTTCTACTCAGAAACTTCCCCTGATGTCTGTTTGTAGTCCTAGAGTTTTGCTGGTGTTGTAGCAAGCTGTAGCACATGAGCTCTACCTAGTGTCTGTCCTCAGTACTGTAGATTATTTGGCCTTAGACCATAAATTGATCTCTGTTCTCAGCAGCCCTCAACCTGGTGCCAAGTCCTGTCAGTGTTTTGACCCATGTAAGAGAACCCCAGTCCCTAATGCAACCCCCTGAAAAGTCAGAATGTTTGTTGTGCATTCCACTCTTCTCTTTCCCTCCCTGGAAGGAAGCCAGGTGTTGGAAGTTTTCTCATTACCACACTGTGCTGTACCAGAAGTGGGAGCTTTGGTGAGTAACTACCACCAATTTTCTATCTTCGATGTGGTTCTTCTTAGGCATGTGCTGGCCTGTAGTTCAGGAACTTCTTAACTGGTTTTCATGAAAGCAGTCGGTCTGTGCAATGTTATGTTCATGTTTCTGTGGGAAAAGGAGGATCTGGGGCTTTCTGTTCTGCCATCTTGGTGACAATATTCCACTAACATCCTTTTAATACAGATTTGGAGATATTTATTAGGATTTCGCTGAATTTGTAGATTATTTTGAGGAGAATGTATAACTTCATAAGTTTTTCCTCATGTTATCCATCAGGTATTCATAGTTTATTCATAATGCTTAAATGGTAATAATTACGACCTTGAAAATTGTGAAACTGCCCTCTCATTTCTTAAAGAAACGGAAAAGTTTAGACTTTCCCCTTACATTCTAAATATAAATCTGTGAACAAATACAAATAACTATTCCAGCTAACAAGATTTCACAATAAGAGCTCAATTCTGCTATCCTTTAATTAAAAATAAACCATCGCAGAGAATTTCAGTTCTGCCAAAGTGAAGTTGCCCTACTCCTCCCAGGACCTACCCATGAAAGAAAAAAGTTTCTGGACATAACACAACAAAAAAACATAGGAAGACTCTGAAAGAACTCAAAGGGGCACAGCAGGGAGCTAATCTTCCATTCCCCATCTGAAGCTGGCAGTGCTCTGGTTCCCCAGCAATGGTAGTATTAGCAGGTTCCAGCAACCATTTAATTCTCTACCCCACACAATGTCAGTAAGACTGAACAACGTGATACAAGTTGGAGGCATTTGGCAATCCACTTTATCCCCAGTAGGAAGCTGAGCCTTCCCCCTTAATCCCGCAATCTCATCCAGCATCAGCAAGACTATATAAGGAAAATTAACATGAGGTGGAGCTAGTCATTTTTCTGCCCATCCTCTACCAATATCAGTTTGGAAGTGTAACCTCTTTTTAAATTTTTTAGAAGCATTTAAGAAAGATTGGTGTTAATTATCCTTTAACGGTTCGGGAGAATTCACCAATGAAGCTATCTGATCCTGGGTTTTTCTTTGTTTTTAATTCCTGAATCAGTCTCCTTACTCATTGTTGCTCTCTTCACATTTTCTATTTATTCATGATTCAATCTTGATAGGTTGTGTGTTCCTATGCTTGTATCCATTTCTAATAGATTATCCAATTTGTTGGCATTTAATTATTCATAATAACCTCTCATAATCCTTTTTATTTCTGTGGCATCAGTTGTTATGCCCTCTTTTGCATTTCTGATCTTATTTGAGTCTTCTCTCTTGTTTTCTTAGTCAAACTAAGGGTTTGTCACTTTTGTTTATCTTTCCAAAAAACTAATTCAGTTTTGTTAATTTTTTCTATTGCTTTTTTATTTTCTATTTCATTTAGTTCTGCTCTGATCTTTATTATTTATTTTCTCCTGATAACTTTGGGCTTCATTTGTTCTTATTTTTCTAGTTCCTTGAGGTGTGAAATTGGGTTGCTTATTTAGGAGCTTTTCCCTTTTTTTAATGTAGAGGATCACTATAAAATTTCCTCTTAGTATTGCTTTTGTTGCATCTCAGAAATTTTGCTCTGAGTGAAAAGGCAACTTAAAGAATGTGAGATATTTACAAACCATATATCTGATAAAAGCTTAATATCCAAAATATATAGGGAAGTCCTACAACTCAACAGCAAAACAAAACAAAAAAATATATAGTAGTTCCCCCTTACCTGCAGTTTCACCTTCAGTTACCTGTAATCAACTGCTCTCCAGAAGCAGATGATCCTCCTTCTGACCAGAAGTGGGAGAAGGTCAGAAGGTCAGAAGGTCAACAGTAGCCTAATACTACATCACAAGGCCTACATCATTCACCTCACTTTATCTTGTCACATAGGCATTTTATCATCTCACATCATCACAAGAAGATATTTTGAGAAAGAGTACATTCCCATCGCATTTATTACAGTATATTGGTATAATTGTTCTATTTTATTATTAGTTGTTAATCTCTTACCATGCTTAATTTATAAATTAAACTTTATAATAGGTATGTATATATAGGAAAAACATAGTATATATAGGGTTCAGTACTATCTGAATTTCCAAATATCCACTGGGGTCTTGGAATGTATAAGGGGAGATACTGTAACACAATTTAGAAATGGAAAAAGGACTTAAATAGACATCTCTTTAAAGAAGACATTCAAATGATCAACAGGTATGTGAAAAAAGTGCTCACCATCAATAATCATGAGGGAAATGTAAATCAAAACCACAATTAAATATCATCTTACTCTTGTTAGGATGACTATCTTTAAAAAAAGAGATAACAAGTGTTGACAAGGATATAAAGAAATGAAACCCTTGTACACTGTCAGTGGGAATGTAAAATGATGCCAATGCTATGTAAAACAGTATGAAGGTTTCTCAAAAACCTAAAAATAGAACTACCATATGGTCCAGAAATCCCACTTCTGTGTATTTATCTGAAGGAAATGAAATCAGGATTTTGAAGAGATATCTGCACTCACGTGTTCATTGCAGCATTATTCACAATAGTCAAGAAATGGAAACAACATAAATGTCCATTGACAGAAGAATATATCAAGAAAATGTGGTATATACATACATAAAATGAAATTCTATTCATCCTTAAAAGAAAAGGAAGGAAATCCTGCCATTTGGGACAACATAGATGGACCTGGAGGACATTATGCTAGGTGAAATAGCCAGTCACAGAAGGACAAATACTGCATGATTCCACTTATATGAAGTATCTAAAATCATCAATCTACAGAAACAGAGTAAAATGGCTGTTTTCAGGGTCTGGGGGAAGGAGAAATGGAGTGTTGCTGTTCAACAAGTATAAAGTTTTAGTTAGGCAAGATGAATAAATTCTACAGATCTGCTGTACAACATTGTACCGACAGTTAACAATACTGTATTGTGTACTTAAAGAAGTAAATAAGAAGACTGTTGAATCACAGACCTGTACCTCTGAAACAAATAATACATTATATGTTAAAAAAAAGAAGATAGTAGGAAGGGAAAAATGAAGGGGGAGAATCCGAGGGGGAGATGAACCATGAGAGACTATGGACTCTGAGAAACAAACTGAGGGTTCTAGAGGCGGGGGGATGGGTTAGCCTGGTGATGGGTATTAAAGAGGGCACATACTGAATGGAGCACTGGGTGTTATACGCAAACAATGAATCATGGAACACTACATCAAAAACTAATGATGTAATGTATGGTGATTAACATAACATAATAAAATTAAAAAAAGAAGTAAATAAGAGGGTAGATATCATGTTGTGCTCTTACCACAATAAAAAGAAAAAGGAGAGGAATTATTTGTTGTCAGTAATTAGTTTAAATGTAAACAGATTAAGCCCTTAAATAAAAGGTTGAAATTAGCTGGCGGGTTTTTAAAGAACATGATCCAATTATATTCAGTTTAGAAGAGACACACTATAGATAAGTTTAAAGTAAAAGGGTAGAAAAAAAATATTTCATGCAAATAGTAACCAAAAGAGAGCTGGGGTGGCTATACTAATATCAAACAAAAAGAACTTTAAAAGATATTAAAAACAAGAAAAGACATTATTTATTCATAAAAGTGTCAATCAGAATGATATAGCAATTAGAAACATATACCCACATAAAAACAAAACCCCAAAATATAGGAAGCAAAAATTGACAGAATTGAAGGGAGAAATAGTTAATTCTACAATAACAGAGGTTTCAATTTCCCTCTTTCAAAAATGCAAAGAACAGCTAGATAGAAGATCAAAAAGGAAATAGAGGCCTTGAACAAAACAATAAACCAATTAGATTTAATCGACATATGCAGAACACCACACTCAACAGCAATATCAGAATACACGTTCTTCTTGGTGTACATTAAACATTCTCCAGGGTAGACCATATGTTAGGCCACATAACAATTAATATATTTTCTTTTTTTATTTAAATTCAATTAGCCAAAATATAGTACATCATTAGTTTTGATATAATGTTCAATGATTCATTAGTTGCGTATAACACACAGTGCTCATCACAATTAATATATTTTAAAAGTGAAATTATATTAAGTATTTTCTTTGACCACAATAGGGGAAAACTGGAATCAATAACAAAGAAAACTGGAAAATGTGCCAATACATACAAATTTTAAAATACTAAACAAAAAAATAATGGGTCAAAGGGAAAAGCACAACTGATATTAGAAAAAACATTAAAATGAGTGCATATGGAAACAAAACATACCAAAATTTATGAGGTATAGTGAAAGCAGTGCTCAACAGGAAATTTATAGCTATAAATGCCTATATTTAAAAATAAGAAAAATCCCAAATCAGTAACCTAACTTTACAGCTTAATGAGATTAAAAAATGAAGAGCAAGTAAACCCAAAGCTAGGAGAAAGAAGGAAATAATAAAGATTAGAGCAGAGATAAATGGTAGATAATATAAAAACAATAAAGAGAATCAACAAAACCAATAATTGGTTCTTCAAAAAGATAAACAAAATTAACAAACTTTTGTCTAGACTGACCAGAAAAAAGAGGACTTAAGTCATTAAAACCAGAAAATGAAAGTGGGGACATGTTATGAGCTGAATTGTGTCACACCAAAATTCGTATGTTTTAGTTCTGGCCCCTATTACCTCAGAATGTGACTGTATTTTGAGAAACAATCTTTAAAGAGGTAATTAGTTTAAGTGAAATCATTGAAGTGAGCCCTAATCCAATATAATTGGTGTCCTTATAAGAAGGGGAAATTAGAGTGCAGCTGCACATATGAAGACCATATGAAGACAAAAGGAGAAGATGGCCATCTACAAGCCAACAAGAGAGGCCTCAGAATGAAATTAATTTTGCCAACAACCTGATCTTGGATTTCTAGCCTCCAGAACAGTGAGAAAAATATGTTTCTGTTGTTTAACCCACCCAGTCTGTGTTATGGCAGACCTAGCAAACTAATAAATAGCATTACTACAAACCTTACAGAAATAAAAAGTAACAGAAAAGTATGAACAATTATAGGCCAACAAATTAGAAAAGGAATGGACAAATGTCTAGAAACAAAAATTACCAAAACTGCTTCAAGAAGAAATAGAAAATCTGAATAGATCTATAACAAATAAAGAGATTGAATCCATAAGCAAATGTGTCCCAACAAAGAAAAACCCAGGATAAGATGAGCTTCATTGGTAAGTTCTATCAAACATTTAAAGAAGAGTTAATATATTCTTAAACTTCCCAAAATATCAAAGAGGAAGGAATACAACCTAACATTCTATGAGACCAAAATTACCCTATTACAAAAGCCAGATCAAAACATCACATTAAAAGAAAGATATAAACCAATATTCTTTATAAATATAGATGCAAAAATCCTCAACAATATACTAGCAAACCAAATCCAGGAGCATATTAAGAGTATTATACAAATGATCAAGTGGGATTTATCACAGGAATGAAATAGTAGTTCAACATAAGAAAGTAAATCAATGTAATATATCATGTTAATAAAAGGAAGGGGAAAAACATAGGATCAATTCAATTAATGCAGAAAAAGGATTTGACAAAACCCAATACCATTTCATGATAAAAGCACTCAACAAACTAGGAATAGAAGGTAAGTACCTCAACATGAAAAATTAAATTTATTTTTAAAAAAAATCCACAACTAACTTTATACTCATTGATGAAAGAAAGAAAGAATTCCAGTTATGATAGGAACAACACAAGAATGACCACATTCACCACTTCTATTCAGCACTGTGCAGGAAATTCTAGCCAGAGAAACTAGGCAATAAAAAGAAATAAGCAACTAAATTGAAAAGGAAGAATAAAATTATCTCTATAGCATATCTCTATTTTATGTCAAATGATCTTATATATAGAAAATACCAAAGAATCAACAAAAAACTTTTGGAGCAATGAACACATAGAGCAAAGCTGCAGGATATGAGATCAATACACAATTATCAGTTGTATTTCTATACACTAGCAAAGAGCTATCCAAAAAGGAAATTGACAAAACAATTCTCTCCAAAGAAGATATACAAATGGCCAAGAAGCACATGAAAAGATGATCAGTATCATTAATCATTAAGGAAATGAGAATCAAAACTGTAATGAATTACCACTTTATAACCACTAGGATGGCTATAATCAAAAAATGGAAAATAATAAGTGTTGGAGAGAATATGAAGAATTTGGAATACTTGTACATTGCTGTTCAGAATGTAAAATGGTTTAGTCTCTATGGAAAAAAAAGTTTAGTGTTCCTCAAAAAGCTAAATGTAGAATTACCATGTGACAGCAGTTCCACTCCTGAGTACACAACAAAAGAATTGAAAACAGGTATTCAAACAAAACTTGTACATAAATGCTCGTGACAGCACTATTCACAATAGCCAAAATGGCTATTAACAACCCAAGTGTCCATCAGTGGATTAATGACCAAACAAAGCATAGTACAACCATACTGTGGAATGTTATTCAGCCATAAAAAATAATGAAGTACTGATACTTGCTACAACATGGACAAGCCTCAAAAACATTATGCTAAGTGAAAGAATTCAGACACAAAAGGCCACATATTAGATGATTCCATTTATATGAAATATCTGTAATAGGTAAATCTATAGAGACAGAAAGCTGATCAGTGGTTGCCAGGAGTTGGAGGGAGAGGAAAAATGTGGAGTGACTGCTAATATGTCTGTGGTCTCCTTTTGTGATGATGAAAATATATTGAAACTAGGTAGAGGTGATGGTTGCACAAATCGTGGATGTACGAAATGCCACTGAACTGTATACTTTAAAATGGTTAATTCTATGTTATAAGAATTTTACCTCAATTAAAACAAAGAAAAGCAGCCAATCAGATCAGGAACGTTATTAAGACGTTTGTATTAACAAGTTTGAAACTAAATGGGAGCCATTTAAAGATTATAAGTGGTGTGACAAGACAAAATTTATACTTTAAAGTAACAGTTTCCAAACCAGAGTGAGAATGATCCAGGAAATACACAAGAAGATCCACTAAAGTCAAAGAGGAAAATACTAGAATGTTCGATTATATTCATCTTTATTCCTTTATAGTCTTCAAATTTGGTGTGCTTCATATTGTGAGAATATTATTTCTTTACTATGTTTTGGGGGGGAGGTGGGTATGTGTATTTCAGGGCTGCATGATGAGAAATGTGTGGAGACTTTAATTTATAAAACTCAAAGACCACAACACAGTTGTCATCTGAAGACACAGAAAGTGAAAAATAATAAATGATGACTCAGCCACTTCAGTCTCCACTCAGCAGGTTCTAAAAGCCTCTCTCACAAAACAGGACTATGCAGACATCTTTTGTACCAGTTAAATCATTTGTCCCCCAACCACACAGATGCATATACATACAACACATTAAACACATATACACACAAAATTAAAACTATAAGTTATGGTAGATACCAAAAAGGCCTGATATTGATACAGTTGTTCTAACATTATTGCACTGAAATATACTGGCTAAATGTTCCTACTTTCAAGACACACTGGAATATCCCAAATGGTATAGAAACCAGAATGTCATCATAATGTTTTGTTGGAAGTCCGCTGTCTATGGCAATCAGAAAGTATTAATTTCATCCTCAAAGACCAAAGCTTAACTATACTTTAGTCACACAAATCCATCCCAATATAATGAATGAATGAAAATATAAAATCTTGGAGACAATGTCAATCACTCACCAATGAATATGCATTGGAGAGAGAGGGGACATTTTAAACACTGGGATATAGAGATAGTAAAGGATGGTTAATAGGTTGGTATTTTTAATGTAAACAGAGATAGAATCCAGTTCCTATTTAGGAACACCTTAGAGCCTGACATAATACACTGCCGGGCTGTAATGCATCTCAAATTCTACACAGCTGTCCCCATTTAGGTGGCACAGATGACTCTGAAACTCAAAGATGGAGAGAATAAAAGCATGTATGAGACATGTCTAATGTCCTTAACTGAGTGCCTCAAGTTTGAATCTCTGCCTAGAAGGTTCTGGTTCTGGTTCCCTGCATCCACCCTACAACAAATACACACACTCAGTTCTACAAAGATTGGGTCACTTGACATTTCTGATATCAGATCCTGGTATACAGTAGATCCTGTCAGTGCATAACTGCTCAATATATCTACTGCAAGACAAAAAATGCTGCAACCCAAGTTGACACAGTTGTTAGTCACCTGGGCCTTTCAATGGGGCCCTAAATTTATCCTCAGAAGTGTAACCTTACAGAACACCTCAATTGCTCACATATGTTTTACAATGCTAAAACTGAATGAATGAATGAATGAATGAATGAATGAATGAGTTATGACAGAAAATGTCAAAGTGTGCATGCAATAGTTTCTTGTGGCTGGCGTAACAAATTACCACAAACTTGATGGCTTAAAACAATAGCAATTTATTCTTTCAGGGTTCTGTAGACCAGAAGTCAAAAATAAAGGTGTCAATAGGTCTATTTTCTCAAAAGTCTCTAGGGGAGAATCCTTCCTCGTCTCTTCCAGCTTCTGGTGGTACCAGGCATTACTTGGCTTATGGCTGCCTAACTCCAATCTCTGCTTCCATTTTCACAAGGCCTTCTCTTATTTCTCTCATAAGGACATCATTGGATTTAAGACCCACATAGATAGTCCAGGATGATCTCTTCTCAAGACCAGCAACTTAATTATGTCTATAAAGACCTTTTTCCAAATAAGGTAACACACAGGATACAAGTATTAAGATTTGAATACATCTGTTTGGGGGCCACCATCAAACACACTACACTGCATATAGAAATTAATCCAATAAGAAAGCCAAACCTGAGGAATATGTGGGAATCAGATTTAATTTATGTAGAAAGTGGAGATTCAAGAGAGAAGAGAGAAGGAAGGAAGGAAGGAAGGAAGGAAGGAAGGAAGGAAGGGGGAAAGGGGGAGGGAGGGAGAGGAGATTCTCTGGTCACAACAGTCCCCAAGGTCTGTCATGATGCCAGGTAGGTTTGTACAAGTTGACTACCCAAAGACTCTTGACCACTTTGGAATAATATAAGGAGCAGAGAACATAGTGAGAATGAGTCCCTTGGGTTCAGAGAAAGGCAATCCAGACGCTCAAGCACTGACATAGCCAACTTTTCAAGGCAATCAGAAATTACTAATTCATCCTCAGTGGCAGTTGGAAAATAATCCCCCCTTTAGTATAGATCATATGCAGAAAAGCCTGACCTTTACTGCTTCTAAACAGAATACACTAGACCAGTGTATATGAAAATGGTTGTGAGAGAAAAATAATTCCCTTGAAGAGAAACACCCACAGTGCCCTGTGTAATAGGGGTCCAGGGAGATAATATCTGATGTATCTCATTGGGGAAATTGAATGCCACAGGAAATGCTGAAACTTACACTTTAACAATGGATAATGATGTCAGAGACCATGGTAAAAAATGTAAATAAAATTAAGTAGAGTTGATGAGAACTGTATAAATTTGTCATCAGAGTAAAAGCATTTTCTGTCACATATGGTTTTTCAGACTAGACAGGCAGAATCAAGTCTTCGTGGTAGAACCCAGGAAAGGGCCCTTAACTATGCTATGTGCTAATTCATGAGCTGCATTTCAAAATATTAATTCTCTTCAAAGGTTAGAAATCACAAATCAGTATCCAAGTTATACTTGCAGCTTTTATTTCAAGGTTGTAAGAAAGCAGACCTGAACCACCAGCCACGTATAGACTCTGTGTGTGTATACAAATTTCTTGTGTGAACAGAAAGACTCACTTTCCATAGATAAAGACAAAGGTGTGGGGGAGTGTAACCTATGGAATTACTTTATTTTTTATTTTTAATGCCATTGTTTTTTTTCCCAGACATTAGATCATTCAATTCATGTTATTCTGCAATTTGCTATTTTCATACAACTTGACATCATTCCATGTAACTTCTTCAAGTTCCATCTCATTATTTTAAACAGTTACATTACTATTCCACTATTTATACATATGTATCATGCCACACAACAATTCACTACCCCCTTTAAAAATTTTAATAACTTCTCTCTCCTCTGAGTTTATATATAACTACAGATAGTGCTACCTGCTTACAGGAGCCAGCACTGTGGTCTGAATAGTGAGATGGAAAGAGAAAAACACTCAAGGCAATCAGGCAACCAGTGACACTGAGTGCATATGTAGCAACCTCCAGATCCATGGAAAATTCCATCCTCACCTAAAGACACAGTTATGTGTGCATGGGGTGAGGGGAGATCATGATGTAGGAAAATGAGATATGCCATATTTAGCTCAATTTTTCTGGTTATAAAAGTGGTAACTGAAAAATCTAAAAAGATGATAAAAATTATAAGGAGGACAAACAGCCAGAGACATTTTGTGTTAACACTTGGGTTTATATACTTAAAATTTTTACTTTCTTCATACATACGTATTTGAATGAACTATTTGCGAATTTTCCCTTTTAAACTCAAAAGTGGATTTTTCATATTGACATCCATCCATTTAAATGGCAGAGTAGGAATTGCAGGTGCCTGTTCCTTCTCCGAAATACCTAATAACCTGGCAAAAACTGTCAGAATCAACCTTATCAAAACGCTATAAGATAGTTAAAGATTAAATAGCAACCAAAACAGTTAACTAGAAGAAAGGCCACTGAAACACAGCACTCAAAGAAATCTCTGTCAAACCTCTAGCTTAGCTTAGCATTAAAGTAAAATAACAAGAGTCTTCAGAGACAGTACTAGACAAAGTACAGTCTTTACAAAAAATTGCTTAGAAGAAACACTAACAGTGAACAAATAAAACCTACAACAGGCAACAACAAATCACAAGGAGGATGAAGCATCTGAATTTCAGAGTTAACACATCATAATGATTAAAATGTCCAGTTTTCAACAAAAAAAAATCATGAGGCATGCAATGAAATGAGAAGTATGGCCCATTCACAGGAAAAAATAAATTAATTAACAGAAACTTTCTATGCAGAAGTACAGACATTGGACTTAACAGAGCTAGGACTTACTAGAAAACTCAACTGTCTTAAATATGCTTAAAGAACTAAAGGAAACCACTGACAATGAAATAAAGGAAACTAAAAGAATAGAGTCTCACAAAATAGAGATTAATAAAGAGATAGAAATTATATAATGCAACAAAATAAAATTCTGGGGCTCAAAAGTACAATAACTAAAATGAAAAATTCATGACAGAGGTTCAACAGCAGATTTGAGCAGGCAGACTAAATATCAGCAAACTTGAATAGGTCAGTTGAGATTATTAAGTCTGAAGAGCAGTAAGAAACTATAAAGAATAAAAATGAATAGAACCTAAGAGACTTGTATGACACCATCAAGTAAACCAACATATATATAGTAGGGGCCTCAGAAAGAAAGGAGATAGAAATAAGGGGAGAAAGAATATCTAAAGATATAAAGGCTGAAAACTTCCCAACTTTGAAAAAAGGGCACAAATCTACACATCCAAGGAACTTCATATACCTCTAAGTAGGATACATTCAAAGAGATCTACACAAAGACACATTCAATCAACCTGTCAAAAAAATACAGAAACATGAAAGCAGCAAGAGAGAAGGAATGTTCACATACAGGGGATCCTCAATAAGATTAATAGCCAATTTTTCACCAGAAATCATGGAAGGCAAAAGGCAGTTGATGACATATTTTAAGTGCTGAAATTAAAAACAAAAACTGTCAACCAAGGACACTTAGAATCAGCAAAATTAAATACAAATTAGTGCATTCCCAGTTTACAAACAAAAAGGCTAAGGAAGTTCCTTGCTAGTACATCTTCTCTGAAAGAAATGTTAAAGAGTCTTTCAGATAGAAATGAAAGGACAGTAGACAGTAATTCAGTGCCATACAAAGAAATAAAAAACACTAGAAAATGTAACGACATAAGTAAATATAAAAACCAATATTATTATATTTTTGGTTTGTAACACATCTATTTTTCTTATATGATTTAAAAGACAAATGCATTTGAAATTATAAACTAATATTAACGGGCACACAATATAGAAAGATGTAACTTCTGAGAATAACAACATAAAGGAGGAGTAACAGCAATGTATAGAGAGTTTTTAATGCTTTTAAAGCAAAGTTGATATTTATTCAACTAGGTTGTTATTAGTTTAAAATGTTCATTGTAAGCCCCAAGGTAACCATTAAAAAAAAAATTAAAAATAAAAATAAATGAGAAAAGAATTAAAATGATATACTACAAATAATCACAGATGAAGGTAGTAACAGAAGAATTAAGGAGCAAAATAAGTATGACATATGAAAAACAAATAGAAGGGGCGCCTGGGTGGCTCAGTCATTAAGCGTCTGCCTTCGGCTCAGGTCATGATCCCAGGATTCTGGGATCGAGCATCGGGCTCCCTGCTTGGCGGGAAGCCTGCTTCTCCCTCTCCCACTCCCCCTGCTTGTGTTCCTGCTCTCGCTCTCTCTCTCTCTGTCAAATAAATAAATAAAATCTTTAAAAAAAAAGAAAAATAGCAAATTGTCAAAAGTAATCCATTCATTATTAATAATTGCTTTAATGTAAAAGGATTAAATTCTAAGTTAAAAGTCAGAAGTTGGCAGAATGAATAAGTAACGTGTTCCAGCTGTATGCTGTTTTTAAGACTTACTTTGTATCCAAAGATGCAAATAAGTTGAAAGTAAAAGAATGGAAAAAGGTATTCCATGCAAACAAATAGTAGCCAAAAAAAGAGCTGAGATGGCTATATTAATATGTGACAAAAGGGAATTTAAGTCAAAATTGTTACAAGAGACAAAGAAGGACGTTATATATTGATAAAAAGATTAATCCATCAAGAATATATAACAATTATAAACATATAGACGGGCATACCTCATTTTATTGCACTTTGCTTTATTTTGCTTTGCAGATATTGCACTTTTTTTTTTTTTTTTTTTACAAATTGAAGGTTTATGGCAACTGCATTGAGCAAGTCTATTGGCACCATTTTTCTAACAGCATTTGCTCTCTTTGTGTCTCTGTGTCATATTTTGGTAATTCTCATATTTCAAAATTTTCATTATTGTTACATTTGTTATGATGATCTATGATCAGTGACCTTTGAGGTTACTATTGTAATTGTTTTGGGGCACCACAAACTGCACCCATATAAGACAGTGAACTTAATCACCAAATGTTGTGTATGTTCTGACTGCTCCACTGATTGGCCATTCCCTCATCTCTCTTTTTCTCCTTGGGCCTCCCTATTCCTTGAGACAAAAAATATTGAAATTGGGCCACTTAATAACCCTACAATGGCATCTAACTGTTAAAGTGAAAGGAAGAGTCACACGTCTCTCACTTTAAATCAAAAGCCAAAAATGATTAAGCTTAGTGAGGAAGGCATGTCAAAAGCTGAGACAGGCCAAAAGCTAGGGCTCTTGCACCAAAGAGCCAAGTTGTGAATGCAAAGGAAAAGTTCCTGAAGGAAATTAAAAGTGCTATTCCAGTGAACACAAGAATGATAAGAAAGCAAAACAGCCTTATTGCTGATATGGAGAAAGTTTTAGTGGTCTAGATAGATGATCAAACCAGCTACAGGCTTAAGCCAAAGCCTAATCTAGAGCAAAGCCCTAGGTCTCTTCAATTCTGTGAAGGCTGAGAGAGGTAAGAAAGCTGCAGGAAAGAAAGGTAGAATCTAGCAGAGGTTGGTTCATGAGGTTTAAAGAAACCATTTCCATAAGATGTAAAAATGCAAGGTGAATCATTGTGCTGATGTAGAAGCTGTAGCAAGTTATCCAGAATATATAGCTAAGATAGTTAATGAAGGTGGCTACATTAAACAACAGATTTTCAATGTAAATGAAAGGACCTTCTTTAGGAAGAAGATGCCATCTAGGACTTTCATAGAAAGTCAGTGCTGGGCTTCAAAGCTTCAAAGGGCAGGGTCACTCTCTTGTTAAGGTCTAATGCAGCTGGTGACTTCAAGTTGAAGTCAATGCCCATTTACCATTCCAAAACTCCTGGGATCCTTAAGAATCATGCTAAACCTACTCTGCTTGTCTCTATAAATGGAAGAACAAAGTCTATATGACAGTTCATCTGTTTACAACATGGTTTACTGAATACTTAAAGTTCACTGTTGGGACCTAGTGCTCAGAAAAAAAAAAAAACAACTTTTTTTTTTCCAAAATATTACTGTTCAAGAAGAAGTCAAACTCTCACTCTTTGCAGATGACATGATACTTCATATGGAAAACCCAAAGGACTCCACCCCTACACTGCTAAAACTCATACAAGAATTCAGCAACTTGGCAGGATATAAAATCAATGCACAGAAATCAGTTGCATTTCTATACATCAACAACAAGACAGAAGAAAGAGGAATTAAGGAGTCAATCCCATTTACAACTGTACCCTCAATCTTAGGAATAAATCTAACCAAAGAGGCAAAAGCTCTATACTCAGTAGACTATAGAATATTCATGAAAGAAATTGAGGAAGACATAAAGAAATGGAAAAATATTTCATCCTCATGGATTGGAAGAACAAATATTTTTAAAATGTCTATGCTACCCAGGGCAATCTACACATTCAATGCAATCCCTATCAAAATACCATCGACCATTTTTCACAAAGCTGGAACAAATAATCTTAAACATTACATGGAACCAGAAAAGACCCTGAATAGCCAGAGGAATGTTGAAAAAGAAAAGCAAAGCTGGTGGCATCACAATGCCAGACTTCAAGCTCTGTTACAAAGCTGTAATCATCAAGACAGTATGGTAATGGCACAAAAACAGACACATTGATCAATGGAACAGAATAGAGAACCCAGAAATGGACCCTCAACTCTATGATCAACTAATATTTGACAAAGCAAGAAAGAATATCCAATAGAAACATGGTAGTCTCTTCAACAAATGGTGTTGGGAATATTGGACAGCCACATGTAGAAGAGTGAAACTGGACCATTTTCTTACACCACACACAAAGATAAACTCAAAATGGATGAGAGACCTAATTGTGAGACAGGAATCCTTCAAAATCCTAAAGGAGAGCATGGGCAGCAACCTCTTCAACCTTGACACAGGAACTTCTTGCTAGACATATCTCCAAAAGCAAGGGAAACAAAAGCAAAATGAACTCTTGGGACTTCATCAAGAGAAAAAGTTTCTGCACAACAAAGGAAACAGTCAACAAAACTTAAAGGCAACCTACAGAATGGGAGAAGATATTTGCAAATGACATATCAGGTAAAGGGCTAGTATCCTAGGTCTATAAAGAATTTATCAAACTCAACACCCAAAAAACAAATAATCCAATCAAGAAATGGGCAGAAGACATGAACACACATTTGTCCAAAGAAGACATCCAAATGGCCAATGGACATATGAAAAAGTGCTCCACATCCCTTGGCATCAGGGAAATACAAATCAAAACCACAATGAGATACCACCTCACACCAGTCAGAACGGCTAAAATTAACAAGACAGGAAACAACAAATGTTGGCTAGGATGCAGAGAAAGGGGAACCCTCTTAGACTGTTGGTGGGACTGCAAGCTGGTACAACCACTCTAGAGAACAGTATGGAGGTTCCTCAAGAAGTTAAAAATAGAGCTACCCTATGACCCAGCAATTTCACTACTAGGTATTTACCCCAAAGATACAAATGTAGTGATCCAAAGAGGGACCTGGACTCCCAATGTTTATAACAATGTCCACAATAGCCAAACTGTGGAAAGAGCCCAGACGTCCATTGACAGATGAATGAATAAAGAAGATGTGATATATATATATATATATATATATATATATAGAGAGAGAGAGAGAGAGAGAGAGAGAGAGAGAATATTACTCAGCCATCAGAAAGGATGAATACTTACCATTTACATTGACATGGATGGAACTGGAGGGTATTATGCTGAGTAAAGTAAGTCAATCAGAGAAAGACAATTATCATATGGTTTCACTCATATGTGGAATATAAGAAAAAGTGCAGAGGATCATAGGGGAAGGGAGGGAAAACTGAATAGGAAGTCATCAGAGAAGGAGAAAAACCATGACAGACTCTTAACTATAGGAAACAAACTGAGGGTTGCTGGAGGGGTGGTTGGTGGGGGTTGGGATAATTGGGTGATGGGCATTAAAGAGGGCACGTGATGTGATGACCACTGGGTGTTGTACCCAACTGATGAATTATTGAACTCTACATCTGAAACTAATGATGTACTATATGTTCGCTAATTGTATTTAAATTAAAAAAAACACACACAAAATATTACTGCTCATTGACAATGTACCTGATCCTTCAAGAGCTCTGATGGACATGTAAAAGATTAGTGTTTTCATGCCTGCTAACACAACATCCATTCCACAGCCCATGGATCAAGGAATAATTTTGACTTTGAAGTCTTATTATTGAAGAAATATATTTCATAAGGCTATAGCTGCCATAGATAGTGATTCCTCTGATGGATATGGGCAAAGTAAATTGAAAACCTTCTGGAAAGGATTCGCCATTCTAGATTCTGTTAAGAACATTTGTGATTCATGGGAAGAGGTCAAAATATCAACATTAACAGAAGTTTGGAAGAAGTTTATCCCAAACCTCATAGATGACTTTAAGGGGTTCAAGACTTCAGTGGAAGAAGTAACTGCAGGCTCAAGGGAAATAACAAGAGAACTAGAATTAGAAGTGGAGCCTGAAGATGTGACTGAATTGCTGCAGTCTTATGATAAAACTTCCAGGGATGAAGAGTTGCTTCTTATGGGTGAGCAAAAGAAAGGTGGTTTCTTGAAATAGAATCTTCTCCTGGTGAAGATGCTGTGAAGAAAGCTGAAATGACAACAAAGGATTTAGAATATTGCATGAACTTAGTTGATGAAGCAGTGGCATGGTTTGGCAGGATTGACTCCAATTTTGAAACAAGTTCTACTGTGGGTAAAATACTGTCAAATAGGATCACATGTTGGGGCGCCTGGGTGGCTCAGTTGGTTAAGCGACTGCCTTCAGCTCAGGTCAAAATGCCGGAGTCCCACATCGGGCTCCCGGCTCAGCAGGGAGCCTGCTTCTCCCTCTGACCCTCTCCCCTCTCATGCTGTTTCTCTCTGTCAAATAAATAAATAAATAAAATCTTAAAAAAAATAGCAACACATGTTACAGAGAAATCACTTGTGAAACCTGGGGATCATGAGTAGATAGATGTCATATAAAGCATAATCTGGACAAGCTCATATAGGGAGTGACTTTAAGTAGAAAAGAGACGACATCCAAAGGCTGATCCCTAGAGTTCTCCATTGTTTAGAAGTTGGGGAGATGAGGAAGATCCAGCAAAGAGGACAAAGAAAGAGCCAGCAGAAAGGTAGGAGAAAACCTAGGAAAGTATAGTTTCCAAGAATTCAGGTGAAGATAGTATTTCAAGAAGCAGAGTGTGATCAGCTGTTCCACTGCTACTGAAAGATCAAGTAAACAGAGTAATGAGAACGGACTCTGGGATATAGATACATGAATGCTATTTGGTGGCTAACTATAAAGCTGCTTTGGTGAATTTTTACCTTATTTTTTTCATCAGGTATACAGCCTAAGGATTATTATTAGTTAGAACTAGGATAGAAAAATAATGATGTACTGTACGGTGACTAACATAATAAAATAAAATTAATTTAAAAAAAAAGAAGGATAGAAAAAAAGGCCATCCAACCAACCCCTCAATCTGACAACTGTTTGTCTAGTCTTTGCTCAAGCACTTAGCAGTGACAGTTAGCTCACAACTTTGTAAAGCAGTCATTTCCATTTCCAGATAAGCCCTAACAGTGCCTTGTGTTGAATACATGTACACTTTAAATTCTTACTTGTGATTCCAATTTCTGCTTTGTGGTCACACAATCTAAAGGAATGCTGCCAGATATTCAGAAGATACTTCTGATATTCTGGGGAAAATGTGCATTAACTTCTACCATATTGGAGCCTTCTCAAGGGTGGCAGCTGCAAAGATGATGACATCCCCACAGGCAGGAGCTACCCAGGTTCAGGAGGACCCTGCTTTGGTCTCATCTCACCACTACATCCCCAATTACACATAGTAAAAAAAGCCCCACTAAGTGCAAACAGCCACTGAGCAATGTTCCCCACTCCCACTTCCAAATATAGTTCCTCTGCTCCAGGCCACAGTTTTATAATTGGCGGTCACTCATCTTTCCTATGCTTCCAAGCAGTTGGAAGTCCCTGTGCTAAATCCATCAGAAGCCTAATGTTTATAATTTCATGACTGGTTTACCAGGTCTGCAAGCCCTTACTTTAGGTGCACAGCTGGAACAACCCAGTCGCTGTGCAGGTGACCCACCAGTGACCCCTAAATCTGGTTCCACCCCAAATACCATTCCATATTCCAACACCAATTCACCATAACATGGAATTAGGACGTGAGATTTTAAAAGTGGCCACCTCACTCTAAAATAAGGTTGCTACAAGCTCACGTTAGTGGGAATGAGAATACAAGTTACTAAGCCTACCTGCCATATACATGGATGAGAGAATGTTCAAGAGAAATAAGGTACAGAGTGTCAAGCAGATAGAAGTCACTGGGTGGCTGACATTCCACAGATCCAGAAAAACTTCTCTAGAAGAGTTATCAAAGTCACCCCTCTACCAATCAACCTAGAGTGGAAACCAACTCATTTTGACCTCACTGAACAGTGGAAAATTTATTTATCTCTGTTGCAGCACAATTAAAATATCATATGCCATTTTTTTGTTTGCATAACTGCTTCCAGAATAGGGAAATAGTCAAGAAAATCAGAAGTGGCTCTATGCAGAGAGAAATAATGTTCACATCCAATCAACCCTTTGTTCTTACTTACCACTCTTCTCCCATTATTTTTAAAAATAAGGCTTTCCAACAACACACTCTCAATTATGTGCCCTTTCCTGCCTTCTTGGACTGGGAAATACTTTTCAGGGGATAGTATTACTTCATCAAACTAGTCCTTACAATTATTAGACTAATGCATTTGGTCAGTTAGCATTCACGTTCTAACCTCTATCCCAAGTCCCATTCCTAGAACTGAGTCACTCATTCTTCTCTAGCCTATATGTTACTAGGCAGTTGGAGTCCACAGCTGTCAACAAATTAGGGGCTCAAAGTTGACTACCTTGTTTTTGTCTTCCCCAGGCAGCAGCTCCTCCAAAAGAGCATAAACCTCAGAGCAGGACCTACACATTCTCTTCACATTCCAGCTTTCCCAAAGCACCCAACATTCCCTTCTTCCCCACATTGCTGCATTCTCATACCCCAACATCAAATGCAGTTATAGAGAATCTAGATCTTTTGATGATAGTCAATTTCTATATCATCAGTTTTTGCTTCAAATATGATTATATTATAGTCCGTAATAGCTATTATTGTTATCATCATTGTAGTTACTGCAATAGTTAGCTATAGTAGAATTATGGTTATAGTTATGGTTAGGCTACTTATGGTTATCTATAATTAGTTACAGTTAATATAGTTATGGGTCCCAGTTATGGATAATTCTAGTTAATTCTAATCATATGTAGTCACCATAGCTAACTATTCATTGTAAATAGTTATGGCTACTAATCAGCAATGGATACCATTCATGACTGCTAACTAGTCATGGCTATTAGACATGGCTACTAGCTACTTGTGATAGCTAGTTGTGGCTACTAACTAGTTGTGGCCACTGGATTTGGTTGGTGTTGTCATTACAGGTGATGTTTGGTAGTAATTGTAGTTAGTTGTACTTATGGTTAGTTGTAGTCAGGTATGAGTATAGTTTTAATAGGTATGGTGGGTTTCAGGTAGTTATGGTGTTCAAATTATAGTTATTTTATCTAGAATATAATAAACTTACAGACTTATCTTCAGATCTTTCAAAGCTTTCATGATCCATGCCCACTGGGCAATACTATTTTATTCAATCACAATCACTTGACTTTGTTACTTACAGAGAACATAAAGTGTAATGTCTTTCAACACAAAGTCACATATATTAGGTATGGTGGTGGGTTGTTATTATTCCTAAATGTTTATGGTTATTAGTTGTGTCTACTAATTAGTTGTGGTCACTTATGACTCTAACTAGCTGTGGTTAGTAGTTATGGCTACTAACTACTTGTGTTTACTATGTATAGTTAGTTGCAATTATGGTTACTTATGGTTATGATTGGCTAACTAATTGATGTTGCTAGCCTTAACTACTAACCAGTTGTGTTTATTAGTTGTGACTACTAACTAGTTCTGTTCTTGCCTATGTTTGTTCCGTGTGTTCTGTTCATATGTTTTGTTCCTGCTACTAACTAGTTATCATTGATATTTGTGGGTGCTGACTAGTTTTAGTTGCTATGTATGATTAATTGTAGTTACTTGGTGTAGTTGTGGTTCTTTATTTTGTGGTTGATTATTCTTCATTAGTTATGGCTACTAGTTTTGGCTACTAATTAGTCACAGTTGCTAGTTATAGTGATTACTAAATATGTGCTTTTTATATAGCTACTAACTAGTTATAGTTACTAGGCATGGTTAGTTTGTAATTCTGGTTAGTTTTAGTTATGGTTTTTGTGCTTGCATTTGGTTATGATTCTCGACTAGTTATAGTTACTAATTATATCTATTCACTAGTTGTGGTTGCTTGTTGTGATTACTACCCAGTTGCAATTACTATCATGAATGCTAACTAGTTCTGATTGCCATTTATTGCTATTTCTGGTTGGGTATCTTTATGATTAATTATAGTTGGTTATATTTATACTTAGTTATGGGTATAATTATTTGCAGGTAGTTATAGAGTGTTAGAATGTTGGATTTCCAGTTATCTGACCTGGAATGTAATCTACTCACAGCCTTATCCTCAGGTCTTCCAAAGCTTCCATTTTCCATGCCCACTGGGCAACATACTTTCCTTGCCTTCTGCACCCCATTTGTTCTGCTCAGACTTCAAAGGCACCTGACAGCAAAACACCAACCACTTGTGCAGTTCTTATTTCTAGAAATAACTCCTTCCCCAAATCCCCAGTTCCCAGTTCCAAGGAGAGAAGTAAGCTGGAACATCAGGATTCATCTCTCTTTCCACAAGGCTTTCTTTGTAGTTCTAGCATAGCACTAAATACATTCTAGCTTCTATCAGGGTTAATATCAATGTCTGTGTTTGTTTTCTTCACTGGATTGTGAGCTCCTGGATGATAGACTTACATGCCTTATATATTTCTTCATATAGTGAAGTATGGAAGTGGTTCTAAAGTGCTATACCATGTCATACTTGTGAATCAGTCATAATTAATACTACTAACATTAGAATAATAAAGTTTAAG
Source organism: Phoca vitulina (assembly GCF_004348235.1). Lineage (NCBI taxonomy): Eukaryota > Metazoa > Chordata > Mammalia > Carnivora > Phocidae > Phoca > Phoca vitulina. The sequence goes on along the minus strand of NW_022589772.1, from coordinate 7,858,071 downwards.
ATGACTTACTTTGTTTTGATACACATATGTGTATATGCATGTACATATACATTCATTCTAGGTTATCCCCAAAACAATGTCATCCTTGGTTTATTCTGATATGCATTTATTTATTTATTTATTTAGAATACTTAAATGAACAAAATCAAGAAAGTTTATCATTGGCAACCATTAACTTTTTCCCTTCATGTGTCTGCAGGGCTCTGATGCATGAATTATAATAAAAAAAATCATCTATTTTGGCATGGGTATCCATGAAATGTCCTAGAAAAAAAGCAAGTTGAATATGGTCCAATATGTATATGAAAAAGAAACTACCATATCCTGGGAGTGATAAACGTGTTTTTCATATTACTAAAAAAGTAATTGTAGTGTTATTAAGACAGACAGAATTAGATATAGTAGTAGTAGTCGTAGTAGTAAAAGTAGTAGTAGTAGTACTAGTAGCAGTAGTAGTAATAAAAAGGAAATTTTGCTGAATGATTGCTTTCTTTCCAGATATTGTACTTTGGACTTTACTGTGAATTTTCGTATTTGAAACTCACAACAAAAATACCAAAGAGACACTTAATAATTCTACAGTTCAGATTTGTCATGAGAATTAATTGAGGAAGCATGTAGAAAATACATTGGAAACTGAAAAGCCACAGAAATGCAAAAGCAATCATAGTATAATAACAATAAATTCCTTTACTACCAAATTTCATTTGATGAGACAGGTTGCATTCCTATTTGAAACGTACTTACCTAACTACCAAGAAGTAAATTCTCTCAGGAATTTTTAATATGAGTTAAAATTCTCTTTTTTCCTATACCCAAGGTTTTCTAGATGTTAGTGCTTCAGGAAGACCCCATGGTAAAACTGGATTAGAAGGTATTATGATTTAAAGCACTTAACAGTGAAATTATGGGGCAAGATATTTATTTAAAATTATTTCAGAATACCTATAAGTATAGTCATCCAAATAGAATAGTTTGAAAATAATGAGAAGGATATAGAGATAAGGTGTTATAGCAAAAAGTAAATACACAAAAATCAATAGGTCACCTGTCCACAAACAAAAATCAGTCAGCACACACAGTGAAAATACAAACATAATAAAAACAGGAGCAAAAATATGATTGTTAGGCACAACATCATTGTATCCCTTCCAGACATCTAAGAAGAGGCAGACTTCCCTAAAGAACAATAATCTGGATTGCAAATTTATTAGGTACCTATACCAAGGGATGAGCAAGGTCTTATCAAGCAGCATACATCATACAGACCTGTGGCTTATTTCATTTAATTCTCATAGTCCCTTATCATGTAAAATTACTATGCATTTTGTAACACAGGGTTGTTTTCTGTTTGAAAGAGGCAATATATTTAAAATACTTTTGTTACCTGAAATGTGAAAAATACACATAAGTGATTATATTGTCACCACATTTATTTCCATACCCACCAACCCAAATTCATTATTGACAGTGATATCCTATTCAGAAAGCCCTTACACACAATTATTTTTTGAAAAGTTATTATTAATGAAGTTTAACACCCACTCTGCATCTCCCATGTTTAGTGCTCCTCTCTCTATTGTGTCTGGAGGCCATGTGGCTACCATGGCCCAAATGTATCAACTAAAAGCAAAATTGTTGCCATTGTAATAATCTCTTTTGTACTACCACTAATACTATGAAGAGGAGAAAGAAAAAAAGTAGTTATATTGCATAACTGGTGACTTACCAAGCATACAATGTCTTGGGCGTTTTGGGGTGGATTATCTCTTAACCCTCTCAATAAACCTGTATCACTGTTGGGATGCCTGGGTGGCTCAGTCAGTTAAGTGTCTGCCTCCGGCTCAGGTCATGATCCTGGGATCCTGGGATCAAGTTGCGCATTGGGCTCCTTGCTCAGCGGGGAGCCTGCTTCTCCCTCTGCCTGATATTCCTCCTGCTTGTGCTCACTCTCTCTCTCTCTGACAAATAAATAAAATCTTAAAAAAAAAACAACCTGTATCACTGAATCTTGTACTAATTGAAAGACAGGGGTTTGTCATGAGGATTAATCAGACAACATGACTAGATACTTTTGGAACTGGAAAAGCAACAGAGAAATTAATAAATATTATTATCACAGTAGAAAAATCTGTACCTAAAAAAAAAAACAGTTCTGACATGTTCATTTCCTATTTACAACCTGCTTAATCACCAGGATGTATGTTTTCTTTTCTGCTTCACCACCACTATTTAGTTGTTTTCCTTTAAACCAAAAAGACTAGTTACTGATGCTCTAGTTGGAGGATTGGAAAGCCTTACAGGGGCTGGCAGGAAAGCCCTTTCAATCCATTATGGAAAAGGAAAGCTTCCAGAATTGAAATTGTCTCTTGCAACTCACTGATTATGATGATATAGAATAAGGCTTTATTTGTTATAACTCACAAAATATAAAGCTATCATTCTCCACTTAGAAATATGTGAAATATAACGACAATATGTGAAATATGTGAAATATAATGACAACCATGCATAGTTAAAGCTGGGAGAAAAAATAAAGAACATTTAAATATTGAAGAATCATAATACTGATTTTGACTAAGAGAGAACAATTGAATATATACAAAGTTTTTTCTTGCATTTGCCTAGGCTGACTAATTATGTGGGTGAACAATAGTTTTCTTCAAGAATTTGATTAGGGAAATCAATTATTTCCTTAAACTATAAATGAATTCATACTACTCATTGTGGGACCATGAAAAATGTCGATTAATAATCTCTAAAATTCACCACTGATTTCCTTTTCCAAATATATTATCACTTTGACAGCCATGATTTAATGTCTTCATTTGATATTAACCAAGTGATATCCAACTAGATTAACCTTGAAAAAGATACACTAGTTTGAGACACATAAGATGCACTAAGAGACAGTAAGATACACTAGCTCAAGAGCAAGCACCAAATCATAAAATCAATCTATAATGCAATTATGAAAACAATAGGTTGAAGACCAACTTAATGATAAAATGTTCAATAGAAGAGAGCACATGAAATGGAGCAATCTGAAAGTATTCTAAGTTCTAACCAAAAAGCACCATTTAATTGTCTCATATTCTATATATACACAGGTTGAAGTATACAATATGTATATACCTCACCATGATCATCCATGGAATATTCTAAGGAGAAAAGATGTTGCATAATCGTGGGGCATAGTATGTTTCCTTTTAAATGAAAAGAAATTCAATGCACAATTGGGATGTAAAATTGAATATTGGTCCATATATGTTTACAAACATGTGAAAAATAATACTGAAAGATAATCAGAAGCTTAAAATTAACATGTAGAGTGAAAGATCTATAGGGGAGATTACTAGTATTTCCTTATTGGTCAATAATTATGCTGAAACATTACTGCATTTGATATGGAAGTTAAATAGAACACCATACACATATTTAAACAACTGGTTATAAGGTGTTCAATAAATCATTTAGGGCATGAAAATTTCCCACATGTTAACAGGTGATCAAAGAACTTACTATTATCATGAGTAACATAGGTTGTATTAAAAGCAATAGTAATAGTAGTAACAGGGATGATGATTATAGAAATGATAAAAAGGATTTAAAAAGGATAAAAAGGATAAACATTTGCTAAATGCTTCCTTACCTTGCATGCAGTGTGCTTAGGGACTTCATGTAGATTAATTCATTTCATCATCACAACAAATGCATGGCATGGAAACCAATATTGATCTGTAACGTAAGTTTGTTGTGAGGATCAAATGAGGTGAAAAATTAAAATATTTTAGGAATACAAAATGGGAAATCAGCAAGAACCATTATGTTATAATTACATAGCATTCCGTGTCTAACAAAATAAATATAGTTATGTGTACATTTATTGTTTACAAACTACCTGTCTGAAAGGAAGTTCTATAAGTGCTTCTTGTTAAAATTAACACCTACTTTTTCATAACTACACACACAAATGCACAAACACACACATATACTGACATATCTACACGAAATATTTCATCTTCTTCTATTAAGAATTGATATGTTTGTTGGATCATAAGGAAGGTTTTAAAATTAGGGTACATGGCACTTAATTTTGTTAATTCAGACCTCTGCAATGTAGGACTTTCTGCATATTTCATGTAAGACAATGAGTTATATAATGAGAACAATAGTGTTTTCACTAAAAGTTTGATTAGGATATCAAAAAAATAGAAACATAGAAAGAAATTTATTCCACTCACTTTATGTATGATGTTTAAAAAGAATTCTATATTTGTCCAGGTTTTCATTCTTTTAAGATTATTAGAAATATTTAATATTATATTAATATTAAATTATTACAATTGACATTTATTTAATGATTAGTTAGGCTGGAGACTTTGGTAACCAGTTGTGTATGATTTCATTGAATCCTCAAAAATCTCCAATAATGTAAAATTTTTGTTAATTTTAACTCATAATCTTTTTTTTTTTTTTTAAAGATTTTATTTATTTATTTGACAGAGAGAGAGACAGCGAGAGCAGGAACACAAGCAGGGGGAGTGGGAGAGGGAGAAGCAGGCTTCCCGCTGAGCAGGGAGCCCGATGTGGGACTCGATCCCAGGACCCCGGGATCATGACCTGAGCCGAAGGCAGACACTTAACGACTGAGCCACCCAGGCGCCCCTAACTCATAATCTTTTGAGGATTGAATGAGGTAAAATATGTAATATATTTCTGATATTATATTTGCTTCTGCACCAATTAAATCAAAATTATTAACAAAATTGTGACTTCCTTTTCAAAAACTCCTAACATATACACTCAATACTCTTTTCTATTACTGGAAAGAAATACTACTATTTCATAGCCCAAGCTTGATAGCCAATGGTTGACTAGAATTCAGGTGGCTGCCAAGGTCCAGTTGTATTAATGGGTGGCAAAGTTGCTCCAGTCACTGCAACTGATGGTTGCTTACTTGGGTGTCTTAGTCAGCCTGGGCTGCCATAACAAATGCCACAGACTGGGTAGCTTAAAAGACAGAAATTTATTTCTCACAGTTCTGCAGCCTGGGAAGTCTAAAATCATGGTAGGTTTCATTCTGAGGACTCTCGTCTTGGCTTGCAGATGACCACCATCTCACTGTGTGCTCACATGACCTCTTCTTGTGTGTGTGGAGAGATGGGATGGAGGGGAGATCAAGCTCTCCTATAAGAGCATTAATCCCATCAGACCAGAGGCCTGTCCTCATGAGTTCATCTAACTGTACTCCCCAAAGGCCCATCTTCAAATACCATTACACTGGGGGGTTAGTACTTCAACATATGAATTTTCAGAGGACAAAAACATAACACGGGACAATAAGTAGGTAGGCTCCACATGAAGTCTTTACCTAATGACAGCCTCCTAGATTAACCACTAAAAGAAACTTGACAAGGAGCTTTGGCAATAGTAGGCACCAAAGTATACAATGGGCCGAGTGTACATTCTTTTAAAATGATGAAGAGCACAATGGAACAAAATGAACAGGTAAATTTATATCTCACATCTAAAAATCAAAATTCCTATTGGCAACAATTAACCCTTGCCACAAGTCATTTTTTGTGGTTTCCAGAAGTTTATTTTAAAATTAACTGCCTATATCTATATATTTACTCATCTGTCTAGTAATATATTCATCTTGGCATGGATCATGTTCAGGTTTGGTAGAACCCTTAAAGTGTCCCCTGGTGGAAGCATTCCCTCTTGAGAAGCAAAACCTCTAAACTACCAGAACCCGAGCATGTAGAAACAAGAAACACAAATTCTGTAAGTGGGTCATTGTGTTGGTTCCAATACATATGTATTCTAGCTATTAGGAATATAGAACCACATGGGGCACCCTGGATGGCTCAGTCAGAAGAGTATGCAACTCTTGATCTCAGGGTCATGAATTCAAGCCCCACATTGGGTGTAAAGATTACTAAAATAAAATAAAAACAAATATAAAAAAAGGAATACAGTACCACATATCAGTTGTTGATATATGAGTATATATTCCTCATTCTGGAGGACAATATTCCAACTCTGCAAGGTGTTGTTCTCTGTCTGGTGTCTTACCTAACACTTTAACAGGCCATTCAATCAATGTTATATTATCAGACCAGTGGTCATGTGTCTGTTGCCACACCTTCTTCACCGTAGAATGGGTCCCTTGAATCAGACATTTTGTAAGCTTCAAATTGTGATACCAGCAGAAATACTGAGGGCAGAGAAGGCAAGCTAAATCCATATCTGGAGAAAGTGTCAATTCTGTTAAGGATAAATCATGCCATCCTCTATGGTAGAATGGTCTGAAATAATTAACTGACCACAGAGATTCTGGCTGTTCTCAGTGAGTACTCCATGCTTTTGAACCCATGTATTGCCTCTTTTCTTACCATCATGGCTACTCTACTCATACACCCATTGCGCAAACACTGGGGTGGACCAAGGACAGAGGCTGGCTGACATGCACAGAACAAGTCAGAGATAATGTTGTGAAAATGTAATTTGGAGATCCAAATATGTCTGCCGCACCTGGACTCAAAGGTGGTCTTTGCTAAATGGAGTTGCCATTCTTTTATCCATGACCTTGCCAGAAGCAGCAGCAGCAGGAAGATGTCCTCCATTTCACTTCTACCTCACAAATAATCTAATGAGTCTGTCTAATTGTTAGAACCTAATTCACTATCAGAGCTCTAACTGTAATTATGAGGGTAGAATGGAGTTGCAGTTAATCAATCCACAATATCTACTACATTTATTAGAAATTTATGTGCTTTGGGGCACCTGGGTGGCTCAGCCGGTTAAGTGTCTGCCTTCAGCTCAGGTCATGAACCCAGAATTCTGGGATCAAGCCCCACATCGGGCCCCCTGCTCAGCAGGAAGTCTGCTTCTCCCTCTGCCTCTACACCTCCCCCATTTGTGCTCTCTCTCACTCACTCTCTTTCTCAAATAAATAAAATCTTAAAAAAAGAAATTTATGTGTTTTTACTCAAAAGTGTAATTAGTCTATTACTCTTAGTTATCTTTACCAGGTTTGTGTTAAGGTTTTGCTAGCTTCATAAAATTAATTTAATATCTATGCATGTTTTTGTGTGCCTGGATTAGTTTATATAGCATAAGAGATACCTATTCTTTGAAGATGTTTGGAAGATATTTAACAATCTTTCTCATTTCTTTTTACACTTAATATTTTTATAATAACAATTGTTTCATATCTGTGAGAGGAATAGGCTAGGCCATGCCATGGTAACAAACAAACCAAACCACTCAACATAATCAAATGGCTGCATAGGGCAGTTCTCCTCCAAGGGGTAACTCTTATGTTGCTTTGAGTTATGGCACTGCTATCTCAACGTAAGACCTCCTCTTTTATCATAAAAAAGGAGGAAAGTGCACAAAAGCAATTAAATGTTCCTGTCATTTGTCCTCACAACCCATTGGCCAGTATTAGTCATATGGCTCTATTTACATCCAAAGGGATCTTCTATATGACCAAGAGGTAGAGGAGAAATTGGTATTGGTGAACACTAATAATCTCCATCATAGTCTACCAAATATTTGCTTCATTCTTCTTTCCACAGGGAAACCATACTTACCTCCTCTCCAAGGAAGACTGTTAAGAAGGCCAAGAAGTCCCTCAATCTGTCATCTACAAGCTGGAAAACAAGGAAAATCAGTGGTGTAATTCAGTCTGAGTCTGAAAGCCTAAGAATTGGGGGCTGATGGTGTAATTGCTGGTCTGAATCTGAGAGCCCGAGAACCAGAGTATTGATATAAAAGGGCAGGAGAAAATGAATGTCTCAGCCTAAGCAGAAAGAATGAATTGCCCTTTCTTCACATTTTTGCTCTATTAAGGCCCTCAATAGATTGATGGATACCCACCCACATTGGTGAGAGTAATCCACTTTACTCAGTCTACTAATTCAAATGCTGATCTCTTCTGGAGACATCCTCACAGACACACCCAGAAACAAGGTTTCACCAGCTATCTGGGCATCCCTTAGCCCAGTCCAGCTGACACATAAAGTGAACCATCACACCAATCAAAACCAGCAGCAATCACCAAACGCTACTATCACTCCTAGGAACAGTACTAACATTTTTTCTAGCCCCTTCCTCTATATTTCCCTACTAACATTGTTATCCAAACTCTTCCCTTATATTTACAAATTCCCTAATCATATGTGCTAAGTCTATTATAAGTTACAATTTCACCAAAGTTTTGCCACTGAAAACTCCTACCATGAAACCACTTAGCCAATGTCACACTTCAGGTTTTTGTTAAGTCAATACCACACTTTCAGTGCCAGTTTCTGTATTAATCAGGTAGGCTATGGTGGCAAACAGTCCTACAATCTCAGTAGCTTAACACAACAAAAGCATGCTTCTGACTTATACAACTTACATTGCGGATTCAAGCAATTCTCCAGAATATCTTCCTTCTATATGGTGACTGAGTAATCAAGCTACTTTAAACTTGAAGCTCTAGCATCTCAACACAAGGCCTCCTCAGTTGCTGCAGCTAGAGAAGAGAGGTGGCAAGACAGTTGCACATTAGCAATTAAATATTTCTTTTTTTAAAGTTTTTAACTTTAATTCCAGTTAGTTAACATACTGTGTTATATCAGTTTCAGGTGTACAATATAGTGATTCAGCAGTTCTGTACATCATCCTGTGCTCATCACAAGTGCCCTTCATAATCCCCATCACCTATTTAACCCATCTTCCCATCCCCCTCCCCTCTGGTGACCATCAATCATTAGATTGCTCTCTATAGTTAAGAGTCTGTTTTTTGATTGCTCACTCTCTTTCCTTTTGCTCATTTGTTTTCTTTCTTGAATTCCACATATGAGTGAAGTCATATGGTATTTGTCTTTCTCTTATTTTGCTTAGTATTACACTCTCTAGCTCCATCTATGTCATTGTAAGTGGCAAGATTTCATTCTTTTTTATGGCTGAATAATATTATAATAATATATATATATTATATAATGTATATACATAATATATATATAATATATAATAATATAATGTGTGTGTGTGTGTGCATACCATCTCTTCTTTATCCATTCATCAATCAGTGGACGCTTGGTCAGCTTCCATAATTTGGCTATTGTAGATAACACTGCTATAAACATAGGGGTACATGTATCCTTTGAATTAGTGTTTTTGTATTCTTTAGGTAAATACCCAGTAGTGTGATTGCTGGATCATAGGGTAGTTCTATTTTTAATTTTTTGAGGAAGTTCTATACTGTTTTCCACAGTGGTTGCAACAGTTTGCATTCCCACCAACAGTGCAAGAGGGTTCCTTTTGCCCCACATCCTCACTTGTTTCTTGTTTTGTTGATTTTAGCCATTCTGACAGGTGTGAGGTGATATCTCATTGTAGTTTTAATTTACATTTCCCTGATAGTAAGTGATGATGAACATCTTAGCAATTAAATATTTCAACTGAAAACAAAAAATATAATTTCTGTTCATAGCCTATTGTCCAGAACTAGTTAGATGGCCCTAATTACAAGAAGGCTAGGAAAAATACCCTTCCAATGTGCATAAAATGGAAGAACCAGGCACTGTTGAACTCCAGCAATGTATATCTCAGATACTATTGGAAATATTATAGCTTATAGGTAAAGAGTACAACTGGAGTTCATAAGCCCTAAATTCAAGCCCTAGCTTTGCTATTTGCTACCTGACAAATGGCTTAAACCCTGAGCCTTGGTTTAAAGTACAGATAATAATAGCTATCTAATTGGATAATTATTTATTTTAAGTGCTATTATGCTTGTACATTCTTAGCACAGCTCCTGGCACACAGGAAACATTCAACTTATTGTTCTATATAATGCATGGTGCATAAAGACATTGTGATCCACTAAGCTGTGATCATGACCAGTAAAATCTGCAGCAGATAATCTCAGGGACATCATGGCAGTACCACTTGTAATATACACATTATGACAGTTCTCAGTCATTTACCAATCTTCAGCCGACTGGGAAAATACTGACACTGTTACACTCCCCACAATAAATTAGAGTGAAGACCATGATGATAGCAACGTATTGACAAGAAGAAAATTAATGTGACAGAGGCTATTTCATTTTGCTAAAATATCAAATTTTGTAGAACAATGGTCATTTACTATAATCAGGAGCTACTCCAAAATTACATGGTGAAATAGAAATTCGAAAAGGAAACACATAGCAAAAGCAAGTAAATGACCCCGAAGAGCCTCTCAAAAGAGCTGTTTGTAACATCCTTTTTATCTGGCTTCTGCAAATGCTATTACAACACCTCCTAAGTAATTTTATCCAACCTTTATCTGTCATCAATGAGGATTTTTTAATATATAAAATTTCATAATTTATATTACTGGAATGATGTTTTGGCCCTACTAAGGAAATAAGTGTATATTACAAATAGAGATTTTTCTGTGAAATGACTCATAAGTTAAACATATTTTGTATGTTCATGGCACTAAATACTCAGGGTTTATGTTATTTTTAATGCTTTTAGATACTAAATTTATTATAAGTTTAATGCTTATAATAATATCTTCATATCAGACAAAAGTTTTCAAATTTGTATATTTTTTCAATCTGTGATCAAATATTCTTCAAGAATTATAAAATTAGCATGTGTTCACTGAAAACAATGGAATAAAATAATATAATGATCTTATTGAAAATACATATAATTACCCCTACACACACACACATACACACACCTTTCCTTCCTCACCTCCAAACTCCAGTGTATTATTCCATACTTTTCTCAGTATTTTGTGTGTGTGTATGTATTTTACTTGGTATATCATGAATATCTCTCCAAGTCATTAATATAGATATAACTTATTCTTTCTCTGGTTGCTGAAGAAAATGCCTATTATGAATATACAATGATTTGTTCAGGCTTCCACCCATTGGTGAATATTAGTTTCCAATATTTTGCTATTATAGATAATGCTTCACTAAGCATTCTTATATGATCCAGCAATTCCACTTTTGGGTATTTATCTGAAGAAAATCAAAACATTAATTTGAAAAGATATATGCACTCCTAAGTTCATTGCAGCATTGTTTACAATAGCCAAGATATAGAAGCAACCTAAGTGTCCATTGTTAGATGAATGGCTAAAGAAGATGTGATATGTATCTACAATGGAGTATGGCTCAGTCATAAAAAAAATGAAATCTTACCATTTACAGCAACATGGGTGGACCTAGAGGGTATTATGCTAATTTAAATAAGTGAGAGAAAGACAAATACCATATGATTTCACTTACATGTGGAATCTAAAAGACAAAACAAATGAACCAACAAAACAAAAGAGAAAAGACTCATAGATACAGAGAACAATCTGATGGTTGCCAGATAGGAGGTGGTAGGGGTTGGGCAAAATAGAGGAAGGGGATTAAAAGATACAAACTTCTAGTTACAAAACAAGTAAGACACTGGGATGTAATGTACAGCATAGGGAATATAGTTAATAATACTGTGACAAATGTATGGTGACAGATGGTAGCTAGATTTATTGTGGTGATCACTTTGTAATGTATAGAGATGTTGAATCACTATGTAGTACATCTGAAACTAACATAATATTGTATATCAACTACACTTCAATAAAAATATAAGCACTCTTATGCTTATATCCTGTATCAATAAAAAATAAGCATCTCACAGTGACAGAGGGAGAGGAAAAGAGTTATATTTCTCTTGGTACTGAATCTGAAGTGGAAGATATCTGGGATAATATATACCAAAACCATTTATAGATAATATCTTGGAAAGGGGCCTAGGAGTGGGGTCACAGGGCAATTAAATATTATTTTACAGATTTTCCCTGCTATTTGCTTATCTAAAACATATACTACCTTTATACTCAGAAAAGTAAATGAAATTAAAAATTTGAAGATATACAGAAATTATTCCTTCTGCAACCAATTAACAAAGTAATGATATGGGCAGTATCAACAGGGAAGGATGCTAAATATGCTATAGAAGGTATTTTAAAAATTATCTTCAAATAGTTTATTAAAAATATATGAACAGGAGTCCAGAGTCTCTCATGGTTTATCTCCCAGGAAACAAATTGAGGGTTGCAGAAGGGAGGGGGGGTGGGGGAATGGGGTAACTGTGTGATGGGCATTAGGGAGGGCATGTGATTTGATGAGCACTGGATGTTATACACAATTAATGAATCATTGAACACTACATCAAAAACTAATGATGTACCATATGTTGGCTAACTGAACATAAGTAAATAAATATCCTCAACTGGAAAAAAAAATTAATGATGTACTATATGTTGGTTAATTGAACTTAATAAAAAAATGCATAAACAGTATATTAGTTCCTAGGGCTGCCATAACAAAATACCATAAACTAGGTGGCTTTTAAACATGAGAAATTTATTCACAGTTATGAAGCCTGGAAATCCAAAACCAAGATGTCAGCAGGTCCATGCTCTCTCTGAAGGCTATAGGGGAGAAATTCTTCCTTGCCTCTTCTAGCATCTGGTAGTTACTGGCAACTATTGGATTCCTTTGCTTGTAAATGCATCATTCCAGTCTCTGCCTCTATCTTCACATGGCCTTCTCCCCTCAGTGTCTGTGTCTTCCCATGGCATTTCTCTCTTTCTGTTTCTGTATCTCTTTTCTTCTCTCCTTATAAGGACACCAGTCATATTCAATTAGGATCCTAATCCAGTATGATCTCATCTTAACTTGATTATATCTGCTAAGGCCCTATTTCCACATAAAGTCACATTCACAGGTAACAGGGTTTAGGACTTCAACATGTCTTTTGGGGGGATACAATTTAAGCCACAGCAAGAGAATAATAATGTGGAAGTTTATAGACCTAAATATAAATGCCAAATGTTTCTGGAAGATAAGATTACTGATTACATATATTTCATTCTTTATAATTTTCATCATCTTTTAAGATTTTTCAATGAACATTTGTAAAAACTAACATTTATAAAGCTGAAATGACCTATTACATTTTGTTACACACACGTACACACACACACACACACACACACACACGCAGCCTTATCCTTAGGTGAGGATGGAATTTTCCATGGGGCTAGTTTGGTTAGTAGAGTGCTGCATATGTACTTGATATCAAGGGTTGTCTGACTGCTTGGAGTGTATTTCTCTTAACATCTCTCTCTTCAGATCACAGTATTATAATCAGAATAAAAGGAACTGAAAATGCTACGTCCCATTTTGTTAGGCACACCACATCTCTTCACACATGAACACATATACTTCCTTGTCTTTAGTTAAGAACGGAATTTTCCATTGCTGAGCAGTGCAGCCTGAACATCTTTCATCTCTAGTTGCCTGACTGCCCTAGGGGTGTCTTCCTTGTCATCTACCTATGTAGATGACTAGCTCTGGTCAGCAGCTGCTACTTATCAATATTTCTATGCTTTCTAAGGAGAGAAGAGAGATCATGGAGGGGAGGGGAGAAAGAGCATGAGGAAGAGAGAGAGAAGGTATTAAATTTTATTTTTCTTACTGGTTATGATACTGTATGATTTACCTATATACATATAAACATACATACAATGGAATACTAAAGTAGCCTGATAAAATGATTGAAGTTGAACTCCTTGAAGTGATATGGAGTGATATTAAATTATATGAAAGAAGCAAATTCAAAAATAGCATGGTCAAATGATTCCTTTTTTGGAAAAAATGATGCTAAAAACTGACCCCATAAAAATTAACCTCATCATGTTGCACACCCCTCTCCATGTTTTTTCACTTATGGTAGAGAAACTGTCCCTAAATCCAAGAAGACTGCATTATAGACATAGTGCTTTAGTTGAACGGTGGTTCATAGTCTGATTTTTTGCCAACTAGCAAGGCAAGCTGCAGTTATGACTTCAACACATTCATAATTTCTACTTTTCAAACAGATTTGGAGGGAGAGTGAGAATTAGTGGCTTGAAATGTAGCTCATGACACAATTCATAGCATGGTTAGGGTTACCTTCAAAGATTCTACCACAAAGATGGTAGACCAGGAATGAATAATGAGTGATAGGAAGAGCAGGCCCACCTGCTGTGAATACAGATAGACATGGGTTCTGATTTGAGCTTCCCCACTTCCCAGCTGTGTGACCTGGGGCATGAGGCCAACAGTGTTCAGTCCCTTGCCCCATTGCAACATTGGGCTAGGTCTTTCTTTTTCTAATATACATGTCCAAATAGGTGAAAAATGAAATCTCTTTATTATTTATATTTGGAATTAGTTAACTGTTAATGAGGTTGGGGAGTTTTTTGGGGGGACAGGGGAGGACTATTTGGTTTTTATATAACTATTGGTCATTTTTATTTTGTTTGTGGAAATGTCACTTCTACTCAAATTTCATTGGCCAAAGTCAGTTTATGGCAATGCCTAAATCCAAGGATGTTGAGAACAATCCAACAACACACCTAGAGTGAGAATCAGAAATATTAGGCAAACAACGATATTGACTACTATAGATAGATTTCCAGAAGTGGAATTGCTTGGTCAATGACAGGCATATTTGAAATTTCCATAAATATAACTTCCAATGTTCAAAGGGGATATAGCAATCAAATTTCAATAAAAATGTACAAAAGTACCTATTTCCACACATCCTTTCCAGCTCTGGATGTTGTCATATTTTTTGTAAATATTTTTAATGAAATACAACATAAATAAAGTCTCAATGTACAGCTTGATATTTTTGCTTACAAAATGAACACACTCATGGAACCAACACCCAGATCAAGATATAAAACATCACCTGCACTCCTCCATGTCTCTCTCAGTCATTAGCTCCACAATGTAAACCACTATTTTGACTTCTATAACCATAAATGAGTTTTGCTTATTTTTGAACTTTATATAAATGGAATCATACATGCATATTCTTTTGTATCTAACTTCCTTTGTTCAATATTATATTTGAAATGTATTCATGTTGTTTGTGATAGTACTTCATTCCTTTCCACTGCTGCTACAATTTTATTGGATGAATATATAACATCATCAGTTTGTTGTTGATAGGCATTTGGGTTATTTACTATTTTGGACTATTACAAATAACGTTGCTATGAACATTCTCGTACTTTTATTTTGGTTCACATATATAGGCATTTCTGTTGTGCTTATATACCTGACTGTAATTACTGGGTAATATGGTAAGCTCTGATATGTATAACCCATCAGTTTTCCAAAGCAATTTTATCAATTTATATTCCTACCAGCAATGTATTAGTTCCCACATCCTGGCTGACATGTCTATTTTTTTTTAATTTTAGTGTTCCTCAAGGGATGTAGAGTATTATCTAATTGTGATTTTAATTTGCATTTACTTGATAACTAACAAAATTGAGTGCCTATTTATTGTCTTATTGGCCATTTGGATATTGTATTTTTGACGCAGCTGTTCAAGATTTGTCACTAAAAATAATTAGGTTGCCTCCTTCTTCTGTCACTCCTGGTGCTGCTTGTGTGCTCATTGGGTGTGGACCTGGTACCTCTTTTGTGAAGCAGCAGCTGAGGAGATTCTGGTACTCACCATGGCTGATGAAAAGACCAAGGAAGGAGTCAAGACTGAGAACAATGACCATATTAATTGGAAGGTAGAGTGACAGGATGGTTCTGTGGTACAGTTTAAGAGGCATACACCACTGGGGCACCTGGGTGGCTCAGGCGTTAAGCGTCTGCCTTCGGCTCAGGTCATGATCCCAGGGTCCTGGGATCGAGCCCCACATCGGGCTCCCTGCTCAGCGGGAAGCCTGCTTCTCCCTCTCCCACTCACCCTGCTTGTGTTCCCTATCTCACTGTGTATCTCTCTGTCAAATAAATAAATAAAATCTTTAAAAAAAAAGAGGCATACACCACTTAGTAAACTAATGAAAACCTACTGTGAATGTTAGGGTTTATCAGTGAGGCAGATCAGATTCCTATTTGATAGACATCCAATCAATGAAACAGACATACCTACACAGTTGGAAATGGAGGCTGAAGATACAATTGGTGTGTTCCAGCAGCAGACTGGAGGTGTCGACTAAAAAGGGAACCTGCTACTTTACTCCAAAACTGTTCCTCGAAACCAAGAAGACATTCTCAATTAGAAAACCACAATTTGGTGGGCACCTGGGTGGCTCACTCAGTTAAGCATCTGACCCTTGATTTTGGCTCAGGTCATTATCTCAGGGTGGTGAGATAGATTCCCGTAATCCAGCTCCACGCTGGGTGCGGAGCCTGCTTAAGATTCTCTCTCTCCTCCTCCCTGTGCCACTCCCCCTCCCCATCTCCTTCTCTCTCCCTCTCTAAAAAAAAGAAAACCGCAATTTGGTTCCCCTGCATCCCGCCATAGTACTATGGTATAGTTTTCTCTATTCTTTCATGTTCCCCTTCCCTACTGCTTTATTGTACATAAAGTAACTGTGTATATGCACAAGCATATTGCATTTTTTTAACTAAATGGCCAGTGGTATGTTTTGATCGACATCAAATGGAGATGGGATGGGGAAAAATACTGGTTCTATGAAAATGCCCTTTCTCCATTAGTAGCATGCTCATTCAGCTCTTATCTTTATATTCCAGTAAGCTGTTTTGCTCTCACTGTTTAACAAAAAAAGAACAACATAAAAATCCATGCATACCTTGTTCAATTGGAGAATTTTAAAGTTTTTCATTTACCATTGTAAAACCAAGGACAATTTTATAACTTTTTTGTATGTAGCTGTTACATACAGGGCAATCTGTCCTTAAGTAGGGATAAAAAAATGAATCCTAGATAGTTTTCCCTTCAAGCATCTTGTTGTTTAAATAAACTTCTTGTTTAAAATGATAAAAAATAATAATTGGGTTACCTTTATCCTTATTGATTTGTAGTTCTGTATAATTCTGAATATAAGTCCTTTCTCAGATGTAAGTATTGAAAATAGTTTCTCCCATTCTGTGACCTGCCTTTCACTCTCCTAATAATGTCTTAATTTTAATAAAGTAGAATTTATTTTTTTGTTTCGGGTAAATGTTTCTTGTGTCCTTTTTAAGGAATGCTTGACTATATTAAGGTCACTAAGACATTACCTTATATTATCTTCAATATATTATCTTCAATAACTTTTATTTGTTTCACCTCTCACTTTTAATCTATGGTCCATTTGGAATTAAATTTTGTATATAGTTTGAAATAGATAAAAAGGATCATTTGGATTTATTTGGTAACCCAGTTGGTCCAGAGCCACTTACCAAAAGGACCATTTTCTCCCCTACTGCCTTGTGATGGATTTTTTTTATCATAAATTGAATGACAGTATACATGTAGATCTCTTTTCAGACTCTACTATACCATTGTTCAATTTTTCTATATTTGAAACAATAGTACACTGGTTAAATTATTATAGCTTTGTAAAATAATTTGATTTCTGTAAATCTTCAAACTTTGTTTTTTCTACAAGATTTTTTATACTGTTATTGCCATTTGTAATTCTATGTAAAATTTAAAATTCATTTGTCGATTTTCATTTAAAAAAGTTTACTGGCATTATTTTGAATCAGAGATCAAGTTAGGGAAAATTAGCATCTTTAAAATATAGAGTCTTCCATTTGCTTCGACATGGATGTAACTGGAGGGGATTATGCTAAGTGAAAGAAGTCAAGCAGACAAAGATAATTATCATATGGTTTCACTCATATGTGGAACATAAGCGCAGAGGACCATAGGGGAAGGGAGGGAAAACTGAATGGGAAGAAATCAAAGAGGGAGACAAACCATGAATAACTCTGGACTCCAGGAAACAAACTGAGGGTTACAGAAGGGAGGGGGGTGGGGGGATGGGGTAGCCGGGGAATGGGTATTAAGGAGGGCACATGTTGTGATGAGTACTGGGTGTTATACACAACTAATGAATCGTTGAACACTACATCAAAAACTAATGATGTACTATATGTTGGCTAGTTGAACATAATAATAATAGTAAAAAATATACAATTCTCTTTTTATTTAGGTCTTTGTTAATTTCTCTCAATGTTTTTGTAGTTTTCTTTGTAAAGGTATTGTATATCTTTTGTTAATTTTAATCCTCAATATTTGATAATTTTTGAAACTAATACCACTGGTATTTTTCATTTTATTTTCTGCTTATCACTAACATAGAAATATAAATCATTTTTGTATACTGTGATGGTTAATTTTTTGTGTCAAGTTGACTGGATAACAGGGTGCTTAGATATTTGGCTGAACATTATTTCTCGGTGTGTCTGTGAGGGTGTTTCTGGATGAAATTAGCATTTGACTAGGTGGACCCATGAAGTAGTTTGCCTTCCCTGGTGTGAGTTGGCATCATCCAGTCTGTTGAGGGCCTGGATACAACAAAAGGGCAGAGGAAGAATCTAGCCCTTCCTGCCTGATTGCTTGAGCTGGGATATCAATCTTCTGCTGGCCTGGATCTTCATTGTCAGGCCTTCAGACTGACTGAATTACACCACTGGCTTTCCTGGATCTCCAGCCTGCAGATGGCAGACTGTGGAACTTCACAACCTCCCTAATTGTGTAAAGCAATTCCTTATAATAAATCCCTTCCTATATATATCCTATTAGTTCTGTTTCTCTAGAGAACACTAACCAATACATACAGTGATCTTATATCAGGCGAACTTGCTAAATTTATTTATTAATTCTAATAAGTTTTTTGTAAATACTTTTAGAATTTCCAAATTTACAACCATGTCATCTGTAAATAATGAAACATTTATTTCTTCCTTTCCAATCTTTGTAAGTTCCATTTCTCTTTCTTAATTTATTTTCTAAAATATCCAGTTCAAGTTTGATTAGAAATGGTAATACAGACAACCAGGTCTCATTTCTGATCTTAGAGGGAAAGCTTTCAATAGTTTACTATTAATATGCCTTGTGTTGGGTATGTTTTAATACCCTATATCAGATTAAGAAATTTTCCTTCAATTCCTAGTTTTCCAAGATTTTTTCACATGAATAAGTGTTGAATTTTATCAAAGACCTTTTTCTGCCTCTATTATGATGATCATATATTCTTTTCTGTTAATGTGATGAATTACGTTATTGCTTTTTATTTATTTATTTTTATTATGTTCAATTAGCCACCATGTAGTACATCATTAGTCTTCAATGTAGCGTTCAACAATTCATTAGTTGCGTATAACACCCAGTGCTCATCACCACACTGCCTTTTAAATGTTAAACCATTCTTTCATTCCTGGAATAAATCCAACTTGGTTATGATGTACTATCCTCATAATCCCTGGATTTATATTGCTAATATTTTATGTAGGAGTTTTGCATCTACATTCACAAGGGATTTGGTCGATGATATGCCTTTCTTATAATGTCCTCTATAGGTTTTAGCATCAAGATTATAATGGCCTCATAAAACACATAAGGAAATGTGTCATTCACTCTTTTTTTTTAATTTCTGGAGGAGTTCAAGTAACATTCATGTTATTTTTTCCCTGAAATATTAGTGAGAATCCACTGTGAATCCATCCATTCTTTGTAGGAATATATTTAATTGTGGAACCAATTTGTTTAATATGTATAAGACTATTTGGATTTTATATATCTTCTTGAAACCAGTTTTGGTAAGTTGTGGTTTTTACATAATTTGTGCATTTTATGCAAATTATCAAATTTATTATTCATAATATCTTCTCATCTTTCAATATCTATAGATTCTGTACTGATGTCCCTTTTTCATGACTGATACTTGTAATTTATATTTTCTCTGTTTTTCTTGTAATATTGCTACAGACTTATCAATTTAATTGGTCTTTTCAAAGAACCAACTTTTGGCTTTGTTAATCTTCTCTACTGTCTGTTTTCTATTTTTTTGATTTCTGCTCTTACCATCTTCCTCCTCCTTTCTTGGAGTTTAATTTGCTATTTTTTAACCTTATACAGGTGGATGGTTACATCATTAATTTTTAGCCTTTCATCCTTTCTAATATATACATATAAGGCTTTAAAGCTCTCTAAGAACTGCTTTAGATGCATTAGATAAGTTGTAATGTCATAGTTTTATTATAATTCAGTTCAAAATACTTTATAATTTCTATTTTGCTTTATTTTATTTTATTATTTTTTTTTTTAGAAAGAGAGAGAGAGAGAGAGATCATCTCATGTGTGAGGGAGGGAGGGGCAGAGGGAGGAGAGATAAAATCTTTTTTTTATTATTTTATTATGTTATGTTAATCACCATACATTACATCATTAGTTTTTGATGTAGTGTTCCATGATTCATTGCTTGCGCATAACACCCAGTGCTCCATTCAATACGTGACCTCTTTAATACCCATCACGAGGCTAACCCTTCCCCCCATCCCCCTCCCCTCTAGAACCCTCATTTTGTTTCTCAGAGTCCATAGTGGGAGAGATAAAATCTTAAGCAGGCTCCACACCCAGCACAGAGCCCAGTGTGGAGGTCGATCTCATGACCTGAGATCATGACCTGAGCTAAGTTCAAGAGTTCGACACTTAAATGACTGAGCCACCCAGGCACCTCTATAATTTCCATTTTGAATCTTTCTTTGATATTGGGTTATTTAGAAACATACTGCTTAATTTCTCAATATTTGGAGGTTTCTAGTCTTTTTGTTATTGATTTCTACCTTAATTCCACTATGGTCAGAGAATATACTCTGATTTCAGCCACTTGAAATTTGTTGAGAATTGCTTTGTGGCTCGGCATATGGTCAGTTTTGATAAATAGTCCAGGAACAATTTGAAAAGAATGTGTATTCTACATTTGTCGCATACAATGTTCTAAATATATTAGGACATATTTGATAATCTTGTTCATGCTTCTATACCCATACCTTTGATTTTGTCTGCTTATTCAAAATCTCCACACGTTTGTAGATTTATCTATTTATGTTTAGAGTTCTGTCAGCTTTCACTTAATACATTTTGGAGCTATTTTATTTTGTGCATACTACTTATGGTTTTCTCTAACTTGTTGAATTGATCCTTTAATCATTGCGATATATCTAGTATCTCTCATAATGCTTTTTGCCTTAAAATCTAATTTGTCTTATAGTAGTTTAACTTTAGCTGCCTTATTTTGGTTCATGTTTGCATGTTATTCTTTTTCAACACTTACTTTCAAACTTTCTATGTCTTATTTAAGGTATGTCTCTTATAAGTCACACATAGTTGTAATTATTTTTAAATCCAGTCTGACAATCTTGTTTTTCAATTGGAGTGCTTACTCCATTTATATTTAATGTGATTACTGGGAAATTTGTGTTTAATCTACCATTTTACTACTTGTTTTCTGTTTGCCCTGTCTTCTTTATTCTGTTATTTTTCCTTTACTGATTTCTTTTAGATTAACCAAGTTGTTTATTATTTCATTTTTAACACTCTTGTTGCTTCTCTGTGATACCTTTTTTTTTTTTTTACTAATAGTTAAGTTCTCACAATTACAACATCCTTCTTGGCTTATTAAAATCTACCTTAAAGACTCTTAATCTCAGGAAACTACCTGAGGGTTGCTAGAGTGGTGGGGGGGTGGGAGGGATAGGGTGGCTGGGTGATGGACATAAGGGGGCGGTATGTGCTACAGTGAGCACTGTGAATTGTGTAAGACTGATGAATCACAGACCTGTACCTTTGAAACAAATAATACATTATATGTTAAAAAAAAAAAAAAAGAAGATAGTAGGAAGGGAAAAATGAAGGGGGGGAAGTCGGAGGGGGAGATGAACCATGAGAGACTATGGGCTCTGAGAAACAAACTGAGGGTTCTAGAGGGGAGGGGGATGGTGGGATGGGTTAGCCCGGTGATGGGTATTAAGGAGGGCACGTATTGCATGGAGCACTGAGTGTTATACACAAACAATGAATCATGGAACACTACATCAAAAACTAATGATGTACTGTATGGTGACTAACATAACATAATAATAAATTTAAAAAATAAAAATAATGTATAACTAATAAAAAAAAATCTACCTTAAGATAGTGCTTTTACCACTTTCCAGACAAGGTAAGAACCTTATAACACTTCAACTCCATTTATACCTTCTCATCTTTGCTATTATCATGTATTTTAATTGTACATATATTTTAAACTCCAAAATATACCATTGTTGTTCTTTTGAATAGACGATATTTTTGTAGATTTACTTATATTAACTCTTTGGTGTTCTTCATTCCTTCTTAAATTACCTGTTTCCATTTGGGATCATTTTCCTTTTGCCTAAATAACTCCCTTTAGTATTTCTCGTAGTGCATGTCTGATAGTTATAAATTCTCTCAGATTTTGTGTTTCTCTTAAACCTTTTTGATTCACCTTCATTTTGAAAGAATTTTTGCCTGGTCGGAACATATTTTGCTCAGCAGTTTGGAGATGTCAGGTCATTTTCTTCTTTCATTATTTCTTTTGAAAATTTAGTTGTCAAGATTATTGCTCCTGCAAAGATAATGTGTCTTTGTTCTCTAGTTACTTTAAAATTGTTCTCTGTTTCTGGTATCCATCAGTTTTACTTTGATGTACCTATGTCTGGTTTTCTTCCTCACTATATTAGTTTTCTATTGTTGCCATAAAAATTATTATAAGTGTAGTGACTTAAAACAACACAAATTTGTTGTCTTATAGTTCTGTAGGTCAGAAGTCCAGTATGTGTCTCAATGGCTAATATAAAATTGTCAGCAGGAATGAGTTTCATTCTGGAGGCTCTAAGAAAGAATCTATTTTTTTACTCATTTAAGCTGTTCACAGAATTCAATTCCTTGTGCTTACAGGACTGAGGGCCCAGTATTATTGCAGGCCATAAGCTGAGGGCCATTTCCAAATTCTAGAGACCACGTGCATTCCTTGGCTTATGATGATGCCCTCTTCTATCTTTAAAGCCAACAATGATTGTTCAAGTCCTCATTTCACATCTTCAACTGCTGCCTTCTTCTTCCATTTTTAAGGGCCCACCTAGATCCAGGACACCCTTCTTATCTTAAATTCAGTTGATTAACAACACTGATTTCATCTACAACTTTAATTCCTTTCTACCATGTAACGTAATACATACACAGTTCTGAGGATTAGGATATGGACATTTTGGGGAATGAATTAGTATGCCTGCCACAGTTCTTATGCTGCTTTAGATTCATACAGTATCTAGAACATGTAGCTTGAGAACTTCCTTCAGTTGTAAAAAAAAATCCTTGACAAATATTTCTTCAAATACTGTTTTTGCCCTCTTTTTCTCTTATTCTCAGATTCCAGGTACATATATGTTAGATCTTTCCACCATGCTATCTCCATCTCATTCTTTTTTCTATATTATCCAATGTTTTTCTCTCTGAGCTTTAGTCTGGATACTAGACCTATTAGTGTCCTGTCTAGTAATCCTCACTTCTGTTCAATCTTGGTGAAATTTATCCATTCAATTCTTAATTTCAGTTATTTGATTAATTATTGATCTTTCATTTGACTTTATAATTTTTGTATCTCTGGTAAAATTATCTATTATTTACTTTATTTATTGAACATATTATTCATAGTTATTTTAAAGGCCATTCATTCTGTTTACTCCAACTTTTTAATCACCTATGTGTTTGTTTCTGTTGTTTGTTTTCTTGATTTTTTTGTCATTTGGTCCTGTTTCCTAGCATATCTGGTAATTTCTTTATTGAATGCTAGACTTTGTGCATAGAAAATTGTAGTGGTTCTAAATGATATCTTCCTCAGAAGAAGATAAAATGTTTTTTTCTAAACAACAGACATAGTGGGAGTAGATCATCTTAACGCATTTGAGGCTGGTCTATTGCCAGTTTAACCTTACTCACATGGTGCAACCCTTCCTGGGGCTCAACTAAAAACCTAGGTTGTTTACTAGGGTACTTGGGAAATTCCTGAATTCCTATTTTTGCCTTCCTAGCACTCTGTGATATAATGACTCTGTTTAGCTTTGTCAAATCTTAGCAGCTACTTTATGCTTGGTTTCTTTGCCTCTCACCCTGAACAGGCACAGGTTAAAAGTCAGGTAATGCCTCAAGAGGAAATTTCATGTAGAATGTTGATCACACTTCTTTGCAGATATATATATATATATATATATATGTATATATATATATACATATACATATATTTGTTTGTGTGTGTAATATTATAGTATTATATGTTTCAGCCACAAAAATAAGGAAATCCTGCCATTTGTGATGACATAGATAAACCTTGAGCATTATACTAAGTGAAACAAGTTAGAGAAAGACAAATACTGTGTAATCTCCCTTATATGTGAAATCTACAAAAGCCAAAACCATAGAAGCAGAGTAGATTGGTGGTTTCCAGGGCTGTGGGCTGTGGTGTGGGATATATGAGGAGATGTTGGTCAAAACCTACAAACTTCCAGTTATAAGAGGAATAAGTACTGAAGATCTTATGTGCAGTATGATGATTATAGTTAATAGTACTGTAATGAATACTTGAAAGTTGCTAAGAGAGTAAATCTTAAGTGTTCTCAGCATAACAACATCAACAAAAAATTGTAATTATATGAGATGAAGGTTGTGTTAAACAACCTTATTATAATCAGTTCACAATATATATGTATATCAAGTCACCACATTGTACATCTTAAACTTAAACAATGCTATATGTCAATTATATCTCAATAAAGATGGAAAAATGTAAATGGACTAATGTCTGCAATTCAAAATATCAGCTGCCATTTTTGCAGGATTTGATAAGCTAATCCTAAAATTCCTATGTAAATGTAAGGGACCCAGAATAGCTAAAATAATCTTAGAAAAGAGGAACAAAGTTGGAGCACTCACACTTTCCAATTCCAAAACTTACTACAAAGACACAGCTATCAAGACTGTGGGGCACTGGCATAAGAATAGATCTATAGGGATGCCTGGGTGGCTCAGTCAGTTAAGCGTCTGCCTTCAGTTTGGGTCATGATCTCAGGGTCCCTTCTTTAGGGAAACGTAGCACTGAGGGCACCTGGGTGGCTCAGTTGGTTAAGCGTCTGCCTTTGGCTCAGGTCATGGCTCAGAGTCCTGGGATCGAGTCCTGAATCGGGCTCCCTGCTCAGCGGGGAGCCTGCTTCTCCCTCTGTCTGCTGTTCCCGCTGCTTGTGCTCTCTCTCTGACAAATAAACGAATAAAATCGATCTATAAATCAGTGGAATAGCATTGAGAGTCCAGAAAGAAACCTTAAAATTGTGGTTGATTGATTTTTTTTGACAAGAGTAGCAAGACAACTCAATGCGGAAAGAAGTCTTTTCAACAAATGGTGATGGAACACCTAGATCCATAGGCCCAACATGAAGTTGGACACCTACCTCACATCACATAAAAAAAAAATTAACTCAATATGGAACATAGACCTAAATATAACCACTAAAACCTATGAAACTTTTAGTTAAAAAACGTAAGAGTAAATCTTTGTGACCTTGGATTAGGCAATGGTTTCTTAGATATGACACCAAATGCACAAGCAAGAAAAAAAAATATATATGAATTAAAAATTTTTATTCTTTGAAGGACTCCATCAAGAAAGTGAAAAGACAACCCACACAATCGGAGAAAATTTCTACAAATCACATATCTGGTAAGCGGCTTGTATCCAGAATACATAAAATACATAAAGACCTCTTATGACTCAATAATAAAGATAAATAACTCAATTTAAAAATAAGCAAAGGATCTGAATTGACATTCCTCCAAAGAATATATAAAAATGGTCAATAATAAGAACATTAAAAGATGCTCAAAATTATTAGTCATTACAGAAATGCAAATGAAAACCACAATGAAATACCATTTCACACCCAGTAGGATGGCTACAATAAACCAAGACGGAAAATAACAAATGTAGGCAAGGATGTGGAAGAACTGAAACTCTTGTGTATTGCTGGTGGGAATGTAAAATGGTACAACACTTTGGAATACAGTTTGGCAGTTCCTCAAAAAGTTAAAAATAGAGTTGCCATATGAGCCAACGATTTCAGTCTTAGGTATTTAAACAGGAAATCTGAAAACATATGTCCCCACAAAATCTCACACACTAATATTCATAATAGCCTTACTCACAATAGCAAAAAGTGGAAACAATTCAAATGTCCATCAGCTGAGAAATGAATGAACATAATGTAGTATAGCTATAAAATGAAATAATATTCAGCAAAAACAAATAATAAAGTATGCTACAACATGGATGAAACTTGAAACCATTATGCTAAGTGAAAGAAGCCAGACACAATGTTATGTTTCCCTTTATATGAAATGTCTAGAATAGGCAAATTCATAGTGACAGAAAGTAGATTAGTGTTTGCAGTGGCTGGGGCAAGAAGTGGGAATTGGGAATGGCTGCTAATATGTATAGGGTTTCTTTATGGGATGATAAAATGTTCTAAAGTTAGATTACGGTGATGGCTGTATAATTCTTTGAGTATACTAAAAACAATGGAATTTTCCACTTTAAATGGGTGAATTGTATGTTCCGTGAATTATATTTCAATAAAGCTGTTATTTTAAAAATAAATTAACATGGGCATCTTTAGGTAAATAGCCTATTGAGAACCAACCTTCTGGCCCAGGTTCATTTCAGGTAAGGCAACCCAGTATACACACAGGTGTTCATATTTCCAAAATGTCATCAAATTTTAGCCACACATTTCAACAAACAGAAAGTCTTCAGAGGAGAAATATAAACACTGAAGCATCCTAAATACCACAAATAAGGATAAGCAGGAATAAATTAATCTGTAGAATCCTGGCAGTTTACTGGCAGTCTCCCTTTGTCAAGCAGGGAAACAAAAACCTAATACATTAAAACCGACCAAATCCTATTTTAAAATCCAAGTCTCTTACAGATATATAATACTGAGATTCAGAAGAAAAGCTAACACACTAAGATCTATAAAATAAAAAAAATAAATAAAAAACAGTAGGATTGGAATGGACAGAAGAGAAGGGGGAAGAACATCAATTAACTATTTATTGTGCATCTAATATGTACTTAGGATAAACAAAGGCATGGGGACAAATATGAGCCTGTAACTGAGCTCCTGAGGGGCAAAAGGAGCCTAAAACCACTGTTATGGTGAGCTTGTGTTAGAGACCTTTGTTTCTAGATATATAGCCAACAAATAAATCAAAACAGATTCGATATCAGATAGAAAGGTAACATAGGAACATTCCCGATTCCAGTGAGTTAGGGGTATTGTAAACTATGCAGATTCATCCTTGTACACAGAGGATATGTAGTTAATAAAATCATCAAGAGCAGCCTTAAAAATGAAAGATGTTGGAAAAGGGCAGCACTGAGCCGGAGGGTGTAGTGCTCTGGTTGCCAGGCAGCCACCCTCAGGCCCTCTTTTGTTACCGTGGTGATGTTTAGAGAGCTTACCTAAATACTCTTTGAGATAGCATCCGAACTCTCCACATCCCTTTAACACCAACTAGTCATGCCACTTCTTTTTCTTCCTCCCCCACATCTCTACCCACGCTGTCGTAATCTTACAAGTGAGATGAACCTACAAGTGTACCTCCAATGCCCGACGCCTCAGGCGGGGAAATGATGTTGACTTGCCTCCCAGATTCAAACAAACGAAAGGAGAGTGAAATGAATGAGAAGATTAAGCACGATTATTCAAATAAAAATAACCGAAATTATAATAAAACAAGGTTTTTCAAATAGAAAATTGATATATTTGGGGGATAATTCAGGATCTGTCCAGCTTTATGTCATGGAAAGGACAGTGGCTGGGTAATCGGTAGTTCTGATTCTCTGTCGCTTATCACTGGGTGGTCTTGGTCATGCGAGTTCCCTTTTCTGGGCCTCAATTTCTTCATGTGTAGTAAAAGGGGGTTAAACTATAGCAGCTGTTTTTAAGCTTTTCTGGCCAGAATCTATAGTAAGAAAAACATTTTACATCACAACGTAGTATACACACACACACACACACACCAACAAATCTAAAACAAATATTTTATGAAACAATCCTTACCCTGATTTTATGTGATGCACTCTGACATTTTCTATTCTATTCTTTTTCATATTTTTAATCGCTGGTTATGACCCAATAAATTGACTTCATGCCCTCATTAATGCCTCGCAATGCAGTTTGAAGAACACTGAACTAGTGGCTATCTAATGGCTCCTACAGTTCTAGTATTTTAAGATTTTATGTTATGCCATTATCTTCTTTTTAGAATAATATTAACAATCACTAGCATTCATTGAACTGATAGTATGTGCCAGACACTGTTTTAAGCACTTTATCCATATGAACTTACTTAATTTTTCAACAACTGTGACTACTTTCATTAGTCCAATTTTAAAGATGAGGAAAATTAATGTGGCTGTTATCTGCACACCAAATTTAGTGACTACCAAAATTAATTTCATGATATATTTAAAGTGTTTCAAATATCTTAGAATATCGCCATTTAATAAAATAAAATATTATCTTGTCTGCTCTTACTACTTTACACTTGGGGGGTGACTATAACAGATCATCCAGATCTGAGGGGAGGAAAACAATCAATAACCTAAATGATACCTATTATTGGCCCTAAAAGTCATTTACTTACTCTATTGTGTAAGTACGCTAAAACGGACACTTATAATGCCACATCGGGGAACATTTATTTTTTTATTTTTTTTTAAAGATTTTTATTTATTTGAGAGAGAGAGAATGAGAGAGAGCGAGCACATGAGAGGGGGGAGTGTCAGAGGGAGAAGCAGACTCCCTGCCGAGCAGGGAGCCCGATGCGGGACTTGATCCAGGGACTCCAGGATCATGACCTGAGCCGAAGGCAGTCGCTTAACCAACTGAGCCACCCAGGCGCCCTCGGGGAACATTTATACATAGGCATGATAACTACCCAAGTAGACACCTTAATTCTTAGGGACAGGCACTATCAGCAGATTGTCAGTAGAACAATACGAGAATCCAAATGTGTGCCCATACGTCACTGTACATCTTTATTGTGTGTAGTATTGTAAAACAAAACAAAACAAAACAAAACATGGGTTCTATTTTTTCCTGATTCCAGTAATTAACTACTGAGCACCACTGCCAGTATTCATCTTTTATGAATTAGCTGGAAGGGCTTAGACTATGATGCTACAATATTACTATGCATAAACTTTACCGAGTATATCATTTAGGGGGTCCTGATGGAGCAGATTTGAAAGATTTCGAACCAGTTCTTATTGGATAAATAATAGAGATAGTTGCTATTTAATGTCTCTTGCAGTAAATCCAATAAAAATCCAAAACTTCATTTATTCATTTAACAATTACTATTGAGCACCTACTATGTGCTACATACTTAGTTTTGCACTGGAGAATAAGCAGCAAATACAACAAAGTACCAACACTCAGGGAGCTTAATTATTTTGTGTTTTGTAAGTTGGGATTTGTGTTTATTGTATTTGTTTATAGAGAGGCACGCTTATATGTATTCCCTTTGGTGGAGAGGCAGTGGGAATTACATGTTTCATTTATTTAAAATATTTCAGTGCCTTTTCTACATGGCAGTAAAGAAAGAACTATGCAAAACAAAGCAAAAAAAAAGGAATAAATCGGTTTTTGCTCTTAAAAAGCTTACAGTCTAGTTAAATTAGTGGTTCCTAAGCAGGGGCAATATTGTCCCTCAGGGCACATTTGTCCACGTCTGGAGATATTTTTGGTTGTCATGACTTGGGTGGGGGAGGGATTAGTCCTACAGACATCTGGTTGGTAGAGGTCAGGAATGATGCTAAACATCCTCCAGTGTACAAGACATCCCCACTACAAATAATTTTGTGTCCCAAA
This sequence comes from Phoca vitulina, assembly GCF_004348235.1. Classification (NCBI taxonomy): domain Eukaryota; kingdom Metazoa; phylum Chordata; class Mammalia; order Carnivora; family Phocidae; genus Phoca; species Phoca vitulina. Next base: position 7,828,249 of record NW_022589772.1, on the reverse strand, counting down.
ATGTCAAGAGTGTCCAGGCTGAGAAACCCTGGGTTAGAGGGACAAACTTCATACATTAGAAGTTTTGTTTTTAATTACAAGATATTCGATGATAAATGCTAAATGAGTGATACATACAAGGTGATACTGATGAGAGAGAGAAAGAGATCATTCTAGAATGAATTGGTTATGGGAGTCTTCATGAAGGAAGTGGGGCTCAATCTCCTGCTCAAAGCAGAGGAAAGCCCGCAGAGCCCTGCTACCTCTCTGACTTTATCTCCTACCACTCTCCCCCTCACCCTTCCACTCCAGCCAATGGCTTTTGCATTTCCTGTAAGCATTCTTTTATCTCATGGAATCTGCTTTTGCTGTTCCCTCAGATTCAAAAGTCCTTTCCCAAGATATCCATATACCCACTCCATCACTTCTTGTAAGTCTCCACTCTGTTCAGTCTTTTAATAGAGAGCCCTTCCCAAATCATCATACTCCTTGATATAAAATATTAACTCCTGCCCCCTCCACTCCCTTTTCCCTTATTATGTTTTTTGGTCTCCACAGCAAGATTGTACCTGGCCCAGAGCAGATACTCAAGAAATATGTGTAGAATGAATGAATTTGTTAAATATTAATAATGTCAGGGTTTTTCAGCCCAAGCAAATGAGAAGAAGCTTGACTAAAGGAGCCTAACTACTGTGATTCCCAATGGCCTAGAACAGTGCGTGCCTCATAGTAGGGAATTCATAAATAGTTAATAAACAATGATGAAATAGAGAGCAAAAGAAGATTAGTATAATCAAAACAAACCTATAACCATCTTTGAAAAGTATTCTTAGAACAATTACTACATTCTCTCATTTTATTGTGCTTCACTTTACTGCACTTCACAAGTATTCCGTTTTTTACAAATTTGAAGGTTCAAGACTTCAGAGGAGAAAGTAACTTCAGATGTGGCGGAAATAGCAAGAGAACTAGAATTAGAAGTAGAGCCTGAAGATGTGATAGGATTGCTGCAATCTCATGATAAATCTTTCAGAGATGGGGAGTTGGTTCTTATGGATGAGCAAAAGTGGTTTCTTGAGATGGACTCTACGCCTGGTGAAGATGCTGTGAAGACTGTTGAAATGAGAACAAAGGATTTAGGATATTATGTAAACTTAGTTGATAAAGCAGAGGCATGGTTTGACAGGATTGACTCCAATTTTGAAAGAAGTTCCCACTGTGGGTAAAATGCTATCAAACAGCATCTCATGCTACCGAGAAATCATTCATGAAAGGAAGAGTTAATCAATGGGACAAACTTCATCCTTGTCTTATTTTAAGAAGTTGCCATAGCCACCCCAACCCTTCAGCATCCATCAACCCGATCAGTCAGCAGCCATCAACACTGAGGCAACCAGCAAAATGATTAGGACTTGCTGAAAGCCCAGATTACAGTTACCATTTTTAGCAATATTCTTAAATTAAGGTACGTTCAATGTTCTTTTTAGCCATGATGCTATTGCACACTTAATAGACCACAGCGTAGTATAAACATAACTTTCTATGCATTGGGACACCCCAAAATTCCTTTGACTCGCTTTATGGCCATATTCACTCTATTGCGGTGGTCTAGAACCAAACCTGAAGGATCTCAGAAGTATGTCTGCATACTAGCACACCTGGGCACATATAACAAATGGCCTATTTTTAATTTGGACTATTCTTATCAGCTTTTTCACTTTATAGTCATTCCGCATACATTCCTTGTAGTTTAGAAAAGCAGTTTCTGACATTCTGTACCTTCGCTGTCTGTTAAGGCAGGTATTGTATAAAACATAAGCACATTTTAAGAATTCTAACCTAAAGGCAGCTCTCTACCAAGCCAGTTCTATAATTTTCTGTTTTCGTTTGCACTTAATCACTAATTCACCAACGCTCCACTCAGGGAGTCACTACAGACAATTATGCTAATGCTCATAGCAAGAGCAACTAACGTTTATGGAGGACTTTTTGTGCTAGGGACTTTCCTGAAGTCTTTGCATACATTACCTGGTTTTGTTCATACTATAGGAGACCTGTGGTATGGCATTCATGTATGTTAATGAACTCTACTTTACTTTCTGTAGCTGGCCCAAGGCTCCAACCCCCGAACACCTGAGCTAGGACTACTCATACCCCGCTTCCAGCCGCTTCCTCTTTTCCATTGCCTCGCAGCACTCTCCTTTCTCGAAGAGCCACCGGTGCTCCTCCTCCTCCCTCTTGCGACGTTTTGGGAACCATGGCGACCAACGCTGTCCCTCCCCCTCCTCCTCCCCAGGCGACCCGGCTGGCACCAGGTGGGAGGATCTGCTACGTAACCGCGCGTGTGACTGCCTAGTAACAGTGCCTGCGAGTTGGAAGCGCGCCGAGAGAGGGGTGGGGCGAGAGAGCTGACGCCGGCACGCGGAACGTCTTTGCAGCCTCGCTTCGGGGGCGGAGCCTTGCCAGTCAGCGGGAGCAGAGTAGCTAGCGATCGTCGCCCAAGCGCGCGGTTTCTTAGTCCTCAGCTTTGGACCGGGCAGCCTAGCTTTGAGGAGTGAAGAGAGTACGCCGTTGCCCCACAATGTCTGGTGAGTTAGGTCAGCCTCAGGCCGGCCCCTCACATGCCGGGCTAGATTTTCCGAATCCTGAGAGAAATCGGGCTGGGGTCCCGGGAGGGGTGATCCGAAGGGCCGGTGCCCATGGGCGCAGGTCCTGGATCCAAAAGGTTCTTGAGCAGATAACGGATTCACCTCTGCAGTGGGTCACCCCGTCGGAGGTGGTGCCTGTCGCTGTGCTGGCCGTCCAGAGGTACCTGTTAGAGGATGAGCCACGCGACACGATACCCAAACCTCCCCTTTACTGCTATGATGTGACGATCTCGGACGGGGTGTACCAGGAGAAGTGCTACCTGGACCCCAGCCTGAACTTTCTCGTATATAAAAATATTCTTAAAGTTGGCATAGAAATGAAAATTTCCAGAGTCTCGTGTCTTTACAACGAGAAAAGATTAGGCCAGGGGATCCTGTGCATAGATAACGTCCACTGTGGGGAGACCCTGGAGGCTATTTCTCTAGAAACTCCATTCAGAAATAGTGCGCACGAGGAGGTACCGGAGAGGCCTTTAAGAGGCGGGAAGAGTCATTACCTGGCCCTGTGGAATAACGAAGATCCATATGGAGATATTTGGTTAACCAACAAGCAACCCGAGGAACACAATTTTAACAGTAAGTAATTGGAGGGAATGATGGAGGGGTTAAAAAAATAGTTTTCGGGAGCTTGCGTTAATGGGAAAGGAAAGGAGGGTGCATTGGTATTGTTCATTTCAAGCCGCGAGTGGGAATAAACAAATGCTCCTGGATGTCGAATTGGCGCTCCCTTACTGAAATTTGCACAGCCCGTGTCTTGCTTTGATTATTCAAGTGGCCATTCAGGAACTGTCTGAATACATCTCAGATTTAATCTGGCATATATACTTGTGTGTGCGTTTGCCTACGGTGGAATTATCTTTCGTTTCATTCCCATTCCACTTGTGGAAATAGTACTTTTCTGTGTTGGTTGGCGAGTGTATAGATTTGAATTTGGCACAAAAGTCGTAAATATTTGTGGTTTTGCATGTTTTAACCTTCATTCCAAAAAGGATGTTCCGTGATTTATTCCTTAATAATTTGCATTAATGAAACGCCATTTTTATGTCTTTGAGTGTAGCAGTTATGTAAATACTGCTTTTTTGAATGTGTGATTTTTGTGGACAGGCTTGGAATTTTCATTTTTATGTTTCTTATTGCGTATCACGGACAATACTGACCTGAGAAGTTTAATTCTTCCGTACCACAAGTAGGAAGTTAGCCTGAAAACGCCTGTTCGTCATCAGCAACTGCTGTAAAACATATTTTATCAGGGATGGAAGGGGAATGATAGTACTATAGGCATGTACGTATATGGAATGGGGACCAAATAAAACGCAAAAAAAATAAAGGCGAAAGTACTCAAGGAAGAAAGATAATTTTCTACATTTACGGCTTTTCAGTTTTTTTTCTTTTTACATTGCAGTCATCATATTAGCTCATATATAGTCTTGCTATGACGTGTATCAGCAACAGGCTTGAAAGTGAAAAGACAGAGGGATCAAAAATATGCAATTAAAGTAATATCCAGTTATAAGGGAAAAAAGATGTTATAGAAGTGTGTGGACAAGGGTGATTTAAATAACTTAAGCTTTAAAAGCAAGATAGTAATTTCAGGGATGAAATAATGGAATGATTTTTATCTCAAGCATGGAATAAGGCGGCACTGCATTACTACTCTTAAGTGTTGATCATTTTTATTTTTAGGATTGAATACATAAATGAAAAATTGGTGTCTAGAAGAATTAAGAGGGGAATAATAATTTGTAAAAATATATTTCATTTTTCTGACTATGAAAGTGATATCCATTATTGAACACATATTTTTATTACAAAAGGCAATGTCCATGTGCTAAAAAATCCAAACTATATTTAGAAGTATATTGTTGGCTAGCAAGAAAAAGAGCAATACAGACTGAAAAGCAAACACTTATTGAACACCTAATGGGCAAGATAATATTAAAAGTACTTTATTTGTGTAGACATAAAAAAGTATATTGTATTAAAAATGTAAGACCCAGGTATAGTAAAATTTTGATAACAAAATCTAGAAGTGGGTATATAGGTGTTCTTTCAAGTTTGCTGTATGTTTAAAATTTTCAATAATAAAATGTCGGGGTGGAGTGAAAGACCCCTTTACCTCCTCCTCCTATGCCTTCAACTTTCCTCTCAAAACTCCAAAGGTTCAGCAGTTTGGTGTGTATCACTGAAAAAAAAAAAAAATTCTGTGGCGTGGCATGATTTGTTGTTTACACTTATCTCAAGCATCTTTAATGTACATCTGCACATACACACTTCCACAGTAGGGGTATACCATAATTTATATAATCATGCTCATGTGAATGGGTAATTATCAATTTTAGGCAGTTACTGGTTTTTCAGGTTTAGATCCAGCACTGAACATCATTAGGATATACACATACTTGTTCTTTATGTTCAAGTATTTCTGTTAAATGGATAGATTCCTAGAAGTGAAATTGCTGGGTTAAAGAATATTTAAATTTTTTAATTTGATGGATATTGATAAATCATCTTCTGAAAAGGTTTTACCAATCTATATTCCCCCTAACATATGTATGAATGCCCATTTCCCCATATTGTACTAATTTTAAATTATATCTCTTGACTTTTCTGATTTCTTTGCTAATGGGTGGTATTTGCTATATATTGCAAATTACATTCTCACACTCTGTCCCCTTTCTCTTAACATTGTTTATGGTGCATTTTTGTGCTTTTTAAAAACTTTTCTATTAAGGCATGATATGTACAAAGTGTTAAAGTCTTAAAAATACAAAAAAATACAGCTTGAAAATAAAGCTTGAAACCATCCCCATCCCTGCCCCCAGATCAAGATACAGAACATTTTAAGCATCTCAAAAGCCTCCCTAATGCCCTCTCTTGGTCAATATCCTACTCCAAAGGTAACCAATATGGTGATCTAAAAGACAGCTTTTCAAAATGGAAGTTAGATCATGCCAATCTCCTGTCTAAATCTCTCCAGTGGCTCCCCATTGCACTTAGACAACAATCCAGACCTCCTATCAGGGTGCGCAAGGCCCTGTGGTGTGGGCAAACTTTCTTTAAATGGCCAGATGGTAAATCTTTTTGCCTTTGTCGGTCATATAGTCTCCAGTCACAGCTATTCAACTTGGCCAGAGTATAGCAAAAGCAGCCATAGGCAATATGTAAATTAATGGGTTTGGCTGTTTTATAGTAGAATTTTATTTACAAAACCTGGCAGCAAGCCAGATTTAGCTCAAGGGCTGTAGTTTACAGACCCCTGCCCTGCCCAGTCCCCTTACTCACCTCTCTAACCCTTCTCCTCCACCATTTTGTTTCCAGAATACAGGCCTTTTTTTTTTTTTTTTTTAATCTCAAACCTCCTTGCTCTTTCCTTCCTCTAGTATGTTGCTCCTACTTTTTTTCTCTTTCTGGAAAGTTCCTTCCCATCTTCAGGTTTCAACTCAAATATATAAAACATGTTAGAAAAGGGTTGTTTAAATATGTATTCCCTCCCCATTTATTGTTATTGCATCACCATGGAAATGCCCTTCATAGGATTGATAACACTCTGAAATTATTTTTTCTGTTGTTTTCTTTTTCCTCCCACTGATTTATAAGATCCATGAGGGCAAGGAGTCTGTTTTTTTCACTGCTGTGAGGCATTTCTCCTATACCCAGAACAGTGTCTGCCATGTGGTAGGCATTCAATAAGTGTTTGTTGAATAAAGGAATGCATAAAATAAATCACATTAATGGATTTTCTAATGTTGAACCACTTTTATATCTCTATTTGGTCATGGTTGTTATATTTACATATATATTTAAAGTGAATTTATTCCATAGATTTTACTTTTTTAGGGGGTTACTATTTCAGCCCAATATTGATATCAGGTTAATTAATATTAGCTAGTAGAATGAGTTGGGAAACTTGCCTGTTTTTCTGTGCTTACAGAAATCATTTGTTCACTGAAGGTTTGGTAGAATTTACCCCTAAAACTATTTGAACCTGGGGCCGTGGTCCAGGATTGGGGGTTGAGAGAATGACTCCTTTTCAGTTTCTCATAGAAAAAGTAATGAAATCAATAACACTTCTTCTTGAGTCCATTTGTGAGAGTTGATATTTTACGAGGAAATCTCATTTCACCTAGATCTCAAAGTTGTATGCAATAGTCTCTATTTTTAAATTTTAGTTTATATTTTTAAAATATTTTAGTCTTGTTTCATCCTCTTTTACATTCCTAGTATTTATGTGTTTACCCTTTTTTATGGTCAGCCTTGCCAGAGGCTTGTCTATTAGTATTTAAAAAAAACACTTTTAGCTTTACTAATTAAGTCTATATTGGGGAGATGTTTTCTACTTTATTAACACTATCTTTAATTTCTTGTATTTCCTTTGTTCATATTTTTTTGTACTACCTTCTTAAGTTGAATGCTTGGTTCACTTATTTCCTTATTTCTTTCTTCCAAAAGCTTTTAAAATTCCAAAATTTCCCATGGATACTGCTTTGGCTGCATACACTAGGTTTTGAAGTGTAGAGATTTTATTTTATTTTTACTCATTACTCATATTTTCTGATTTTAAATTTGAGTTCCTCTTTAACCCTCAAAATTTTAGAAAAAGCTTACTTATTATATATGAAGTCTATTATAACAAGTTTTTAAATTATTTTAAAGATTTTATTTATTTATGTTGAGAGAGAGAACTTAAGTGGGGGGTGGGGGAGGATGGGAAGGGGCAGAGGGAGAGGGAGAAGCAGACTCCCTACAGAGCAGGGAGCCCAGATGCAGAGCTCGATCCCAGGACCCCAGGATCATGACCTGAGCCAAAGGCAGCCACTAAACCAACTGAGCCACCCGGGCGCCCCTATAACAAGTTTTTAAATTTTAATTAAAGTATTGCAGTTCTTATTTTAAATCGATTTTATTTGCCCATTTCTCTGAGAGGAATATTGGCTTCTCTTTATGACAGTGGTTTTGTTCATTTCTCTTTGTATTTCTAAAAGTTTTTGATTTAAATGTATAATGTATAAAGTTTTATAACAGTAATATCTTGTTGGTGGATTTTTAGCCTTTTATCAGTATGGAATTTTTTTGTCCTTTCATGCCTTGCATTCTATTTTGTCTTGATAGTACTATTTACTACTGCTGCTGTCTTTTAGTTGGCATTTTGGGCAGTGGTTCTCAAACATGAATGGGCATCCATATCACTTCAAAAGTGTTTTAAAATGCAGATTTCTGGGCCCCACCACCAGTTTCTGATTCAGTAGGTCTGTGGGAGGGCCCTAGAATTTGCATTTCTAAGAAGTTCACTGGTGCTAATGATGCTGGTGGTGCAAAGGCCACATCTGGAGAACTGACCTAGTGTATGTATCTTTGTCCATCCCTTTATTTCTATTTTGTTTTACATTTGTCTTTTTAAAGAAATACATAGCTAAGATTTTGGGGTTTTGACCCAAACCAATTCTTTTTCTTTTAAGAGATGGATTTAATCCAATTAAATTTAAAGTCATTAATGATGTTTTTGTACCTGTTCTCGCAGAACTACTTTATGTTTACTATATGGCATGCTTTATTATTTTTTTTTTTTTACTTTTGCAAGATTTAAATTTCTTTTTCTTCTAGTGCTTTAGAAGTTATACATTAATTTGTATTCTCCTAGAGGTTACCCTTAATGTTTCAACGAAATTATTTAAACTTTGATTTTTGTGTCAATCTCCAGAATTATTCACAATTTATAATATCTTCCTCTTGAATAATACAAGGTGTTTAGGACTCCACTTAGTCATGATGCAATTTGGCATTTTGCTATATGGGTTTGAAAGTATTTGATTGAGGATATTTGCCATTATAAATGATTTGGATTTATGGGTTGTTTTTTTTTCCTGTGTACTATTTTTGTCATAATTTTTCAGGATTTATCTATGTTTATAAAATTAATTGTTAGAACCTGGTGCCATTTCTAGAGGTCATTATTTGTGAACTTTTTCACTTTCTTCCATGGATATTGACCTATTCCAGTTTTCTTCTGCTTAAGGCAATATTGATAATTCATATTTTCCTAGAAGATTATTAATTTCACTGATATTTTCAAGTTTAGTGATATATAATCACATATAATCATATTTTTCTCTAGGTTTATAGTTGATCACATTTCAAACATATTTTTGTTTTCTGTCTTCATGGTTGCACTTGTCAGAGGTCTACCTTTTCATTAATTTTTCCAGGAATTGGATTTAACAGTTCTGTGTTTTTCTAATACATTATATTCAGCTCTTTATTCCTTTTTGCATTCCTTAGATTTATTCTTTTGCAGTGGTTTTCATTGTATGGTTCAAGGACCTCTAGAGATGTCCCCAAGACTTTTTCAAGGGATTCACATCAAAACTATTTTCATAATAATAATACTAAGACTTCATTTACCTTTTATCACTTTAATTCTCTGAAAGTATGCAGTGGAGTCTTCCAGAAGCTACAGGACATGTGACATTGAAACAGACTGAATGCCAAAGAAATATGAGTATCCAGCTGTCTTCTATTAAGCTAGACACTAAAAAGATTTACAAAAATATAAACTAGTGCCACTCTTCTCACTAGATTTTTTTGTTTTGGAAAATAGAGACATTTTTCAAAAATATATATATATTTATATTATACATAATAGGTTTATTGTCTTTAAGGGAGTTAATGAATAATTTTTTCTTAGTTTTGCTTTATAATATGGCAAGTGTTGATAGATATTACCCACATAAATAAAAGCTTTTTGAGGTCTTCAGTAATTTTTAAGAATGTAAAGACTCCTGAGACCAGAAAGTTTGAGAATCACTGTTCCATAACTTGCTATCTAACATTTTATATTGAATATCTAGTTTATTTATTTTCATTCTTTCTTTTGAAAATGAACACATTTCTGTGAATTTATACAGATTCTTCATTGTCTATGTATAGCGTGTAATTTCTTTTTGGATTTGAGAGATATGTATATTCTATGAAGTTTGTGAGTTAAAAACCCAAACTGGGAAAATATTAACCAGGCAGATGTCTGATCAGAGCTAACTCTGTGGACTCAGTTATAGTGGAAGCAGTGGCTTTTAGAACTCTGGTTTTACAAAAGCATATAACTCTTGAATTTATTCTAGTTAGTGAAAGCATATGTGCCTTCATTGACCAAGAGTGTTCCACGTACATTTCAGATAATTCAGAACTGATCCAAAATTCATCTGACCTAATTAAAAAGGAAATCAGTTATGTCAGAGAAAATGTTAGGACCTATGATTCTGAGCTATAAATTTTTTGGAAGAATATAGAAGGAAAAGTATACAAGATATCTGAAGACTAAAAATAGTATGTTTTTTATGATACAGGTGTAACTACAACATTCCACTTAAATTCTTATTAAAAAGAAATTACAAATATGGTTTTCATACCAAAATGTTGAGTAGGTGATGCATTATGTAAATTAAAATAAGTGGGAGATATCTTGTGAAATAAAATACTGGAATAAATACAAATTCAGGTTTTAAAAGTTGGGATTGGACTATGAGAGAGCAAAATGTAGACGGAATTGCGGGTGGAACCTCTCTTAACCCAAAGAAGAATAAAATAAAAAATACAAGTTAATCTTTTAAAGATGGTGAATAGCTTTTAAGCAGTTTTTGTATTTGCCAGCAGGCATGGAGATTAAAATTTCAAAGTAAATTATATGACATATGAGAAGATAATGAGTACTATGTAGAAAAATAAGATGGGATGAGGCATAAGAAAAGGGATCGCTTTTCAATAGGGAAGTAAGGGATAACATCACTGAGAAAGTGACCTTTGAGCAAAACTTGAAGGAGAGGAGGAGGGAAGTCATTCTGGTATCTAAGAAGACATTCCAGACAGAGGGAACAGCAAGTGCAAAGGCCCTGGTACAGGACTATGTCTGGCATGTTTGGGAAATATAGAACTTACACATATAAAACTACGGTGAGGGCAATACAGAAATATGTCATAAAACAATTCTATAAATTAAACATGTAAGTGCTTGGTAGTGGGAAAATATTCCATGGCATTGAGTTTCTCCCACAAAATTTCTTAAGGGAGATGAGTTTATTGAAGTATAATTAACATACAAAGTTATATTGGTTTCAGGTGTACAATATAATGATTTAACTGTACTATACATTTCTCAGTGCTGATCAGAACATGTGTTCTTTTAATCCCCTTTATCTATTTCACCCATCCCCCCACCCAGGGGGAGATGAGTTTAGATCCAAGCCTTTCAGGAAGTAATTACCCAGTTTGACAAGGCAGAGGGCATTCAAGATGGAATAGTATATTAGTTAATATAGGTATTTACCTTTGTGCCAGGCACATAGTAAGGCATATTTATGTATTAGCTATTTTTTTTAGAGAAAGAGAATGCATGCGTGCGAGAGAGTTGGAAAGGTGGTAGGCAGAGGGAGAGAAAAAGTCTTAAGCAGGTTAAGCAGGCTCTCTACACCCAGCGACCCTGAGATCATGACCTGAGCCGAAATCAAGAGTTGGCCACTTAACTGACTGAGCCACCCAGGCACCCCTATATATTAGCTATTATTATTAAGGATAGCATGTATTATTAAGTTTTGTATGTGAGAAGTATATAGACTGGCTTAGCTGGTGAGTAGGAGTTGCTTTGGGGATGATCTAGCTACCATTTTTAAATTACAATTTTTAAATTGCATGACATATTAAGTAGGATTTTTTTTCTATTCTATTTTTTTATTCTAGATACCAAAATAATTTCCCTGTCTCACCTTGAAATGACCTGGGCTAACAGAAGGAATTTTCCTGCATTGCTTGTGAGAATCTTACATAAATCGAAACTGCGATACTATGGAAAACCTGATAAAAAGATGATTGAGCCATACCAGGTATAAGTAATGACAAAATATTACATGTTAATGTAATAGTTATAGATTATAGCTTATAGACCTGACTCCATATTAGGATAATTTATGTTCAAATAATATTTTATAAGTTTAATTTAATAATTTTTAAAACATACATAAATGTATATTTCAAGGTATTTTTCTCTAACTTCTTATACAAAAAGAAATTCTTTCTGTATTGGTACCTTGTAGTTCCCTGATTCAACTGGTCTCCTTCACGCTTTTTTCTGTATCTTCAGCCTTTTCTTCTCTACTGTGCTTTCTACACCAGCATAGAGACATACTCTAGTCTTTCATTTTAAAAAAATATAAAAATCTCCTTTGACCTCAGGACTCCTCTATTCCCTCTCTTCTTCTCTTCTGGCAAGCTCCTTGGAGAAGTAGTCTCTGCTAGATGTTTTTACTTTCTTACCTCCCATTTACTTTTCAACACAATTAGTTTGACTTTTTTCTTCAGCTGGTCACTCACTAGAGACCTTCTAATTGTCAAATCTAGCTGATACTTTTCTGTTATCTTGACTCTCTGGGCCACAGAATGTCAGTGAGAACTACCTTCTTGATTTCTGTCCTGTTTGGTTTCTTATTTAACATTTTACCATATTTTCACATGTTATCAAGAATTATTTTAAGTGTTTTATTAAGCTTTCATTATAACAGTTATACATATTTGAGGGAATTTGGGAAATGCAGAAAGCTATATAAATAAAGCTGGTAAGTAATATCACCCCAAATTCTACCAGAGCCACTATTAATATCCAAGTGTTTTATTCCCTTTTTTGTATGTATATATCATGTCTACATACATACATAACATATACATGCACATATCTCACATCTATGTGTATATGTATGCATATCCTATATTGCATGACTATGTCATATATTAAATTATCTTACAAAATGGAAATCATATTGTACATACAATTTTGTATCACTTAACATTTCCTTAAGTATTTTCTATCACTAAAAATCATAACTTTTCATAGTTACAGATTGTATCATAACTTATTCAGTCATTCCCCTATAGTTTTGCTTTCTTGTTCTTAAAATGAGAATGCCCTGAGATAAAAGTAACAAATATGCATGTGCTATTTCACTTTTTTTTCTAGACCTTTTTAGAAGTTGCTGACAGTTCAGGCACGGTGTCTGTGATTATGTGGAATGCCCTGTGTCCTGAATGGTATAAAAGTTTGCGGGTTGGTTTAGTTCTTCTGCTTCAGGATTATTCTGTTAAAAAGAGTTACCCATTCAGGATGCAGCCTCTACCGGTGGATCCACAGATCAAACTAATTTCTACAATGGGTTAAGTATTCGATAAATTTATTGTTTTATGGCTATTTTGTTTGTATAAATTTGTAAAGTACCATATCAGCCAAAGGCTCCTAAAAATTGCTGAATCTGTTAGAACGTGGGGAACTTTTAAATTCCTTTATCTATACAAATTTTAAGCAATCACTTAATAAATTATTTATTATTGCGTTTATTAAGAAGAAATAGTGTGAGATATTTATTGTTGATTAATGAATGAGCTCCACTTTAGGAGGTACTTTTTTTGTTCTATTTTTGTATTATAATACTAAATTAATGACTTGAATATACTTTTCTGTTACTGTAAGGTGCTATTCAAAAAGGCTTTTGTCAGCGTTTTACTTTGAAATAATTTCAAACTTAGGTAAAAGTTGAAAGAATAGTACAAAGAACTCCATATACCCTTTACACGGATTCAACAGTTGTTAACATTTACCTTTACTTTATCATTCTCCACCTCTCTCTCTATATATATTTGTCCTCTGAAACATTTGAGAGTAAGTGGCAGCCATCACACATACCCCTTTACCTCAAAACACTTCAGTAATATTTCAGTGTGTATTTCCTAAGAACAGGAACATTCTATTCTATAATCACAGTACAGTTATCAAAATCAGGAAATTTAAAATTGATAAATTGCGTTATCTAGCCTGCGGTCAGTATTCAAATGCAACTGAATTGCTGCAATTTTGAAAAGGCTCTTCCTAATTAGTATTGAAATCAAAGTTTTGACACCTTGGCATCATGCTAAATATTTTTGGAGCATTACAATTATTAAGTGGTTGTTTTCAGATGTGGATATGAATTTTTTGCCTTTCCATTTTTCAAAATGGTAGATTATATCACTCAAGTTTAAGTATTGTTTTTGGCTCATACTAGTTTTATACTGGACCTGTAATTCTATGTATTTTAAATTCCCTACTAATACATTAAGCTAAATTACTTGGAGAATGTGCAGATAATATGGCCTTTGTTCACTGTTTCCTTAAATATATGTTTATTTACGAAAATCTCATATGATTCTTTATTAAAATCTTAAGGATTTGGTAGACATCAATCATGTCTTGCTGGATGAATAAGTCATTACCTAGTAGTCTAGTACAATTAGTCCATTATCTCATTGCCCTTTATTATAGAAAGGTAAGAAATTAAACTGATATTGATGTTGGGACTTGAGAATACAGGAAAAAACTGGCAAAAAGCTAATTTGCAACATGTATTATTATGTCTGTCAATTTGTAAATTCTTTCCACAACCAAGCATGGAAAAAAATGCTTTAGTAAAAATTGAGACATTTGTCAATAACAGATAAGGTAAGTAAATTTGTTGATGTCACTTAATCACTGGCACAGTGAAAGGTAAAACCTAGTTTTTCTGACCCCTAACCTAGTGTTCTTTTTATGAGATACACTGTTTTTCTGGTGTAAAGAGAATTCATTTAAATCACAGTTTTTACACGGCTGTGGGCAAATCTAGAAATGTGTCTGGTATTAATAGCTGTTTCTAAACCTTAAAAACATATGGAAAGTAGAACAATAGATAGCATGTGGTCAATAGATAAACAGCTACTAAAACTTAACACTGAAATTGAATCAAGCAGTATGCTACCTCTGCTATATAGAATTACAGGGCCAGATTTTCATAATGGAAACTCCCTTTAGACATGAGAGGCTATTTATACTTTCAGGTAAATAATTGCAAATATAGAAATTATTTTTTAAAATGAGAGGCTTAGATGAGAATATATTGAAAATGTTTCTTTTAGTCTTTAAAACAGTTTTACTTTTTATCAGTGTTAGCATCAGTCTACTTTATCCCATACCTTTTTAATAAGGAATAGGACTTTTTCGCTCTTTATCAGGGGTCAGCGAGCTATTTCTATAAAGGTAATATAGGTTCTGTCATAAGTACACAGCTCTGCCTTTATAGAGTGAAAGCAAACAGAGGTAATATGTAAGGAATGGGCATGGCTGTGTTACAGTGAAACTTTATTTGCAAAAACAAGCAACCATCTGCAGGCTATAGTTTGCTGAGCCTACACATATATGCAGAGCTCAACCTTGGCTGGACATTACTATCGCTTGGGGAGCCTGAAAGAACCATAGGCATGCCAGGTTCAGAGATTTTGATTCGGTTACTCTGAAGAGGGAACCAAGACATTGATGTGTCTTTAAAAATCCTCAGGCGATTCTAATGCACAGCTAGAGTTGAGAACTACTGACTTATGATCTTTAAAAAGCTCAAATGGATTAAGGATCTTTTGAAGGGAAATGACAGTTTTGTAAACCATGCTAGACACAAGAGATACAAAGATAAGTAATACAGCGTTCTACCCTTAAAAAATTAGTCTAACGGTAATATATTACACTGTATGTTAACTAACCAGAATTTAAATAAAAACTTGAGAAAAAATAGTCTAATGGTACAGTTCATTAAGATGAACAGATTACAATAAAATGAAGGATTAATGACAGTAAAAAGTAAGAAGATGTGATGAACAAAAGGGGAGAGGAAAGGAACAGAAATGTAGTTGAAGAAAGAATGAATGGTCAGGAGAATGGGAGAATGAGTTGGATAGAAGAAAGTGTGAGTGAGGGTTACAAATAATACCAGGGTAGTTTAAATGTTATGAGTAGGTTAAATGAGAAAGAGTATATATTGGGGGCCAGTGTTGGTCAGTAAGGGAATAAGGGTTTGTGGTACCATCACTGCCTTCTAGGTATTGATGTTGAAAGACAAACTATTGGGGTAAGTGATCTTGATTTATTTTTTCATATTTACATGTGTAGTTCCAAGTTACAGACACTAAGATATAATTTTTTTTAAAGACCAAATAAATGGAAGCCTATAAAGGTGAAAATTCTCTTGTAAAACATAGGATATATATATGTATATATATATATTTTTTTTTTTTCTTTTTCTTTTTTTTAAAGATTTTATTTATTTGACAGAGGGAGACACAGTGAGAGAGGGAACACAAGCAGGGGGAGTGGGAGAGGGAGAAGCAGGCTCCCCTCTGAGCAGGGAGCCCGATGCAGGGCTTGATCCCAGGACCCTGAGATCATGACCTGAGCCGAAGGCAGACGCTTAACGACTGAGCCACCCAGGCGCCCCAAACATAGGATATATTTGCTAGTAATGTGTGGTTTTGTATATTGTCATTTGGCATATAATTCTGTCCTACCTTTTATCAAATAGTATTCAGCTAGCATCCCAAATAAACATTTTAAAATCTTGAGATTTTTCAGACTGTATTGAATAATACCCACTGAGGTAATAGCATCAAGGATTTGGGGTTTTGGTGGGAAGGGGTTATTTATTTCATTCAAAATCTTAGCATTTTGGAGCTGGAAGGGAACTTAAATATAATCAGGTAACTATGACTATGAAAGTACTTTGTAAAATGCAAACTATTTTGTAGGTGCAAGGTAGTGTCATGTAATACAAACTTTCCTCACTTACATATGAAAAGACTGAAACTCTTAAAGGTAAAGTGAATTTTCTAATCACATGGCTGCTAATAGGCAAGATGAGAAATCAAGTATCTTCATCCTGGTTTTTTGTTTTTTTGGTTTTTTTGAGACAGAGAGAGAGCATGCTCGAATGTGGGGGGGGAGGGGCAGAGGGAGAGAGAGAATTCCAAGCAGGCTCCACACCCAGCACAGAGCCTGATGCAGGGCTTGATCCCAGGACCCTGAGATCATGACCCAAGCCGAAATCAAGAGCTGGATGCCCAACTGACTGAACCACCCAGGTGCCCCCTCTTCATCCTGTTTTAATCTTTGTTTGCTAAACAGCAAATTCTTAGAAAATATTACCTACTGCATAAAAGGGGATAGAAAGCCCTCTAAATAAATAGAGAAATAGCCCATGTTCCTAGGTAGGAAATCAGTCTCAATTTCATAAGTATGTCAAGTACCCCCAAATTGATCTGCAGATTCAGTGCTATTCTGTAAGATTTTTTTTTTTCCGGAACTGACGAACTGACTAAAATTTATATGGAGGCACGTAATTATAGAGACTAGTCAAGACAGTTCTGAAGAAAATAAGGGGCTGTAGAGAGAGTAAAGACTTCTCCTACAAATGTCATGAGTTATTATAAAAAATTTATGACCATGTAATATAGGTATAGGTATAGACAAACTGACCAGTAAATCACAATATGATCGAGAAATAGCCCTAAACACACAAAAATTTGATATGACAGATGTGCTATACAGATCATCAAGGAAGGAAGAACTATTCAATAAATAGTATTGGAAAAAAAATAATTACATACTTGAGAAAAAAAATGACATTATATCCCTATCTTATACTGTATAAAAAGTCAATTCCAGATATAGCGAATGTAAAAGGCAAAACTTTTAGAAGAACTTACAAAGAAATATGCATTTGACCTTGGAATAAGGAAGGATTTCTTGGATAGGACACAGGAAATAGCATTTGTAAATGAATGATTAATAAACCCAGCTTACATTGAAATATTTTTTTTGGTTTCAATTTATCTTTTTATTATAACATGAACTAAATTTAAGAAATTAGTCTTTTGACTTTATTTCCCAGAGTTGTTGGATCTAAATGACAATATAACTCATTATGAAAATATACTGAAAAATACAAGAGCTGATGTAAAATGGTTATCAAGGTTCCAGGTATCAAGGGATTAGAGAAAGTGAAGAATGAAACCAGTCAGGCTGCAGCCTGATAGACGCAGGATGCGCTGGTTTAGCAAGGTGCCATCAAGGCATAGGAAGATCATCAAATGTGTGGTGATAAGTCACAGCATGAGAAACATCTCCGTCAGGCAACTTCCTACCCTTTTTTGTTTGGTAAATTGAGTTTTTCTTCATTTAATAACTTAGGATTCTCTAAAACTAACATTTCAAAATTAAAATAATTCATCAATGGGGCGCCTGGGTGGCTCAGTTGTTAAGCGGCTGCCTTCAGCTCAGGTCATGATCCCAGGGTCCTGGGATCAAGCCCCACGTCAGGCTCCCTGCTCAGCGGGAAGCCTGCTTCTCCCTCCCCTACTCCCCCTGCTTGTGTTCCCTCTCTCACTGTGTCTCTCTCTGTCAAATAAATAAATAAAATCTTAAAAAAAAGTAATTCATCAAACAGGAGTCATTTTTATAGGTAAGGTAAATCACAGGATAATGTATTAGGAAAATTTTGTTCCTTTTTAAATCAGAAAGCCTTCAAGTGGTCAGGGATTGATGGAGTGGGGATGACAAATGTACATTTCAGATTTTCATCACCAATGAGAAAATAAAGCATTTTTATAGACTTAAAACTGTCAGTGCATTTAGATTTTGGTGAAGGAAAATTTAAAGTACCTCTACAATAATACAATGTTAATAAAAATTGGCCATGTACTGAGGTCATTTTAGTGAGCTACCATCATGTAAATATAAGAAAGGTAATTTCTTGATCCAAATCAGTGAAATTGTAAAAAAAGATTGTCTCTAGAGGACATTTTTTGAGAACAGTGCTTTTTCAGACACATTCTGATATTCAGATTCACTTTATAGCACAATTATAGATTAACCTTTTAATTACATTTTTTTTTTATTTTATTTATTTGTTTGTCAGAGAGAGAGCGCACAAGCAGGGGGAGCTGCAGGCAGAGGGAGAAGCAGACTTCCCACTGAACAGGGAGCCCGATGCGGGGCTCGATCCCAGGACCCTGGGATCATGACCTGAGCCAAAGGAAGACGCTTAACTGACTGAGCCACCCAGGCGTCCCTAATTACATTTTTCTTAAAAAGCTGTGAGATTTCTGTTTCTTTGGGAGATATTTTCACCACTGCATTGTTCAGTTCCACAGGTTAAGCTTTCTTCATTATTGTTAAGAACTTCATACATGTTAGAGATATTGCTGTTCATTGCTTTCTCGTCTTTTCAAAAAGACACAGGGAGACTTGCTAGACTAAAGCTGACGTCTTTAAAGGCATGCAACAAGAATATTCCCACAATGATTGTAAAGAAGTCAGTCAAAGTACCAATGACATCATCAATAGGCTTATCTTGCCACTCCTTAAAAAGAAGAGCTGAACAAGTGAAAACTGATGTTGTAAAGAATAGGTAATATATTGGAGTCATAATGGAAGTGTTGAATATATCCAGGGCCCTCCCTGTTCAGGCAATTAATCTGTGTGCTCACACAGACTGTAAGGCTCAGCAGCAGGATCCAGGCCAGGGAATGTTGCAGCACAGGCTTTCCAGCAAACAGCTCTTTGATAGCAGTGCCCAGGCCCTTAACACAGGAGACTGAAAACGCTCCGATTACAGAGCAGATTGTTATGTACACAAGAATGTTTGTCTGTCCGTGGCGAGGTCCAACCACGAAGATTAATATCAATGACATAATAACCACAAGTGTTGCAAAGACCACAAAACCTGGATCTCCCTGCTTGTGAGACATTTCAAGTCTCGATCTCCTCTTCTTTTGGAGTGTGAATGACCATAACTGTAGATCCTAGAATACTTACCAAACATCCAATTTTCCCATGAAGATTAAGTCTTTCATTTAGAAAGTATGAAGAAGGAATAGCACTTACTAGGACACTGAGAGGCCCTATCAGAGTCACTAGGGTGGCTGGTGTAAAGGCATATGCAACAAGGTTGGCCACCCCCCCTGTTCCCATTGATAGCAATCCAGCCCACCACAACCATTCTTTAAGATACGCATGGCCACCTTGACCTGCTCTCATGGAGCCTTTCCCGGCAAGTCACAGAACACTTGTTTTTTTTTTTTTTTTTTCCAAAATGAAACTCCCGCCAATGAAAATGCTGGAGCTCATAGCCAATCCCAAACCAATGTAAAAGTCTTATTTTCCATGCTCCTGGATCATTTCGTTTGTTACTAAAGTTCTTGTGAGTCACAACAGAGAAACCACTGGTACTGGAGGCAAGATTATGCAGTCTTCAAATATGTAAGTTTAATAGGATCTCTTTTATGAAAAAAAGGCTGGAAGCGGTTAAAGATGACTTATTCATTATCATTTCCTTGTAAATAATACTGTTTATTCTCATTTTAAGTTTTAAACCCTGGCAGAGTAGCTCCAGCTCCACTTGGAGGCTGGCCATGCGGCTTCCCCATGCAGCGTCCCCCCCACTATCTGGCCCTGGCCACCTCTGCTCACAGGCCCACGCAGACCTCATAGGCGGCCGCCCCTTGAGCTGGGGGGGGGCAGGGGAGGGTAGCACCTTCATCTCAGTACAGAAGGAGATGAGAGCATCTGGGGCTGCCAATTCCTCCATGGGGGAGTGTAGAGGGGAACCTGCCCCCCCACGACCTGCGCCCCCCCCCCCGCTACCCCTACATTGAAATTAACTTTTTTTCATCAAAAGACACCATAAAAAGAACGAAAAGCAATGCACACATGGGTGAATGTATTTGCAATAATATAATCAACAAAGTATTAGTGTCCAATATATATAAAGAATTCCTTCAAATAAATAAGAAAAAAACAAGGGGCGCCTGGGTGGCTCAGTGGTTAAGCAGTTAAACGTCTTGGGGAGCCTAGGGTTGGAACCCAGTGTCTGCCTCCCTGCTCAGCAGGGAGTCTGCTTCTCCCTCTGCCTCTCCCCTGCTTGTGTTCTCTCTCTCTCTCTCTCTCAAATAAATAAATAAAATCTTAAAAAAAATAAGATAAAAATTCAATAGAAAAGTGAGCAAAAGACACAAGCAGGTATTTCACAAAAGGGGGTGCATGAGGGGCTCGTGGGTGGTGCAATTGGTTAAACGTCCAACTCTTGATTTTGGCTCAGGTTGGGATCTCAGGGTCATGAGATCAAGTCCTGCTTCCAGCTCCATGCTCAGTGCGGGGTCGACTTATAAGACTCTCTCTCCCTCTCCCTTTGCCCCTCTTCCCCACTCTCTCTCTCTAAAATAAAAATAAATCTTTAAAAAAATTTAAAGATGATGCATGGATGTATCATAAATATATGAAATGTCATTCAACATAATTAGTAATAAGAGAAGTACAAATGAAGACCACAACAAATTGTCATTTTGTGTCACTAAATTGACAAAAAATAAATTTGATAGTAGCAAAATTTGGAGAGGATGCTGGTCAATGGGAATTCCTACACATTGTTGGTAGAACTATAAATAGGTTAATTACTTGAAAATAGTTTAGAATTAGCCTGTAGAGTGGAACTTTTGTATATTGTACAATCCAGGGTTTCCCTCCTGGGTATAATACCCTAGAAAAATTTTTCCTGGGTGCACAGGGAGATATGTACAAAAAATTCATAGTGACCCTGTTTGTAATAGCAAAAACAGGAAATAATACAGATGTCCATCAACACGATAATGGGTAAACGAAATTGTAATATATCAACACCCTGGAACATTATTCAGCAGTGGGAATAAGAAAAAAAAAAAGCACTACATGCAGCTACATGGGTGAATTTTAGGACCATAATGTTGAGTGAAAAGGGTAGCCCTAGAACACTGAATATGGTATGAGTTCATCCATATAAAGTTAAACAAAACAAATAGTATTTTGTTTGGGCAAAAACATATAAATGACAAAAACTTTTTTTTTTTTAAATTAAGAAAAATGATAAAACACAAAATCTAAGAAATGGCTAACCTTTGGTCAAGAGATAAGTAGATATGATAATGTAGGAATAAGTAGAAGAAAGCTATTGATAATGGTCTAGTTCTTAGGGTTAGTGGTGGGCTCAAAAGAGTTCAGTCTAATATTTTGCTGTGTAATTTGTGCACATGTATATTCTTTTATCTGTATTAAATGTCATATTAAAGTAATGTATTTGTTTTTCAGAAATCTGCCTGAACCTTCGAGATCCTCCAACTAACATAATTATCATTCCAGAAAAGCAGGTGAAACCTGAATGGAGATTGCCAAAATTAAATCACCGCTTTATCACAAGGTAGAATACTCATGTAAAATACCTTAAATATTAATTTTTAACTTTAGCCACTGAAACAGTATATTATTATTGCTCAAAATCTACCCCAAATTATGGAGTATCAACTATATAGATATATATTTTCACAATCATAATTTTAGAATGCTTTTTCACTGTTTAAAGATACAATATTTAACAATTTTGCTTTTTTTAGGTCAGAACTGGATGATATGCCAGAAAATCACATCTGTGATGTTATTGGCATTTTAGTTTTTGTAGGAAGGGTCCAGCGGTCAAAAAAGAAAGGTAAGCTTTTAAAATTGAAAGCCATAAAAAATATTTTGGTGAATAGTTCTGTGCTCATATACGCATAATTGTTTACCTTCATTTATTCTAATATCCTATCCATATAGAAAACCGTGAAGATTTTTGGTCATATCGTTGGATTCACATCGCTGACGGGACTTCAGAACAGCCATTTATAGTGGAGTTGTTTTCTACATCTCAGCCAGAAATATTTGAGAATATTTACCCAAGTACTCAATCCAGTATTTGCATCTTTTTATTTTTGGAAATGGGGGCATTAACTTAAAATGTTAAAGTGTGTACTGATTTACAGGGTGGCACGATACTGAGTTAGCAAATTCAAGCAGTGTGATAGCATGTTTAAATTTTTTCTGTATTAATATTATATTTGGTATTACAGATATTAACCACCTTCTGGTTGTCTAGTCAGAATTAATTTGGGATTGAAACCAGTTTTTCAGAAAACAGGTGCTCTTATCAATTCTCATTATTAGCATTTCAGGCATAAAAGCTTAACATTCAGTGAAACTAAAACATAGGCAATCAGTTCCCTTTGTATCCATTTTGAAATTGACTAAGTAGACCACAAAAAAAGACAATGAAGACTTTACTAATATCGAATTAACTGGTAGAGGCTTGACAGACTGTGTAATTAAATAATGACAGTGGTAAGTATGATTTCATTTGAGTATTAAATTAATATTACATTGGCAATGTTATACCAGCTGGTCAATATTTTAGTTACTTTGGTGTTGACATTTCCCGCTTGCATTTATTCAGATACAGAGGTATTTTTCCCACTAACTTTATTCATTTGAAAACATTTTAGGTATGCCTCAGATCTATTATGATAAGAAAAAAGTATATTTAATACTTTTTAACAACTTCAGTGAATTTTTCCTTATACCAACTTGTACTACTACAAAGCTATTATAGCTACAGTGTGTTATTTCACTATTTTTTCAAATGATTATATGAATAAAATACTGATTGTTAAATGTTTGCCAACACTGGGAAAACTCCCAGTCTTGACCATACGTAATTTTTAAAATCAACAAGGTAAAAATTGTAGAGCATCAGGATACTTAGAGACCATATAAAGAGTTGTTCTGCTACACCTTTATTGGTTATTACAAAATAGCATTCCACACCATTCAGATATTACCTTATTAGTTTCTACCATCTGCTTGTGAGATTTTAAAATATATCTGGATGGAGCTAAACCTCACGCCAGCTATTGAGGGAGAGGGCAGAAAGAATTTTAGCCAAAACCAAGGCATGGGCTTCCAAGGTGAGTGGAGCTATGATTTCTCATGTAACTTCTCTCAGGGCATAAATGATTGATAGTGATGACTTCTCATGACGATTCCATTACCTCGTTTTAGGTGGGTTTTATGGCCAGGGCCCTCTCTCTTTGTAGCCACTTGAAACAACACGTTGACACAAGTTTTAGATAATGATTTTTTCAGAGAAATGTTGCCAAGTATACATGTTCTATTTCTTCGGATAATGGGAAATACATCTTTCTAAGAAAGCCTTATACAGACCTTGGTGAGATTTACTCTAGTACAGTAGTTGACAACATTTGCAATTTATGTTCATATTTTGACCAAGATGAAAAAAATTATCAAATGAATGGTGAGTATTGAGGGGGCTTCAGGCCCATGAAGGGGAACATGACCAAGTATCTTCTAGAATAATACCAGAATCCTTTGGTAGTAGGGAATCTTTTTTACTTTTGATTAAGGAGAGTGAAAAACTAAGGAGAACTAATATTGAGTGTTTGCTATGTACCAGAAGCTCGTACATGTTATCTCATTTTGTACTCCTAGTTACCTTCTTAAAAGTTGGTGTTTTTACAGATTTACAGGTGAGGAAACAAAGGTCCAGAGGAGTTAAGTAATTTCTTGGATGTCAAACAGCTAGAAGGTGTCAGGTCGGAATGTCTGATTTTTAACAGTCATGAAATGAGAATTAGATGTTTCTGTGATATTCCTATATCAACATCTTTAACCATGAATAGTGGCATATTTGTAGTTTTGTAAATAAAGGAAGAGTGATGTTAGTTGAGAGTTACTCTTAGTCATTTCAACAGATTTATTTTTGTTGCTATAAGATAAAGAATTAGGAAATGTTAGATACAGTGAATGAATTTATCGTTATTATCATACTCTAGGGAAGTATTATCTCAAATGAGAACTTACCATTATTGTGAGATACAAGTATTTACATTTATTTCTTCATTTCCTAGTTCATAAGACTATAACCATTTTGGCATGTGATAAGTTAAAATTTAAAAAAAATGTTGTTGGCTTAATGAAACTTTACCTAACTAATTGATAGACAGTTGAAAACAATTCAGCAAGGTGAATAGTAAAGAATGGGTTGTATAAGCCCTGTCATGGAGACTTAAAGTCTAATTAAGATAAACACATGCATAAGGAAATTCAAGTTAACAGTGTATACCCCTATCTGGTGGAAGGAGTCAGAGTAATTCAGGGATCAGTGTTAGATTGGGTTAATCAGTAAAAGCATCCTGGAGAAACTAAGCGTTTTTTCTCTGTAGGAAATAACTGTTCACACTCAGTTGTATGCCTGATTAGAGAGACTTGCCATCTTCAACTGTGCAAGCAGTAACTTCAGTTAGGTGCAGCCACTGTACTTTCTAAAGGAAAAGTAAGTGTTAGATCCTTTATCTAAAGAAAAAGGTAAGTGTTAGATCCTTGTTGCTCCCAGTGTGGTCAAAGGGCTGGCAACACTAGTATCACCGAGAGCTTATTAAGAAGTGGAGAATCTCAGGCCCCACTCTAAAACTACTGAATCTGAATTCGCATTTTAACAATTGTCCCAGGTGATTCCTATGTTCATTAAAGTTTGAGAAGCACTGTGTTAGATACTGATCTTGGTATGTCCTCTTCAAAAGGCAGAAGTTTCTTCATAACTGTTTTCATTTTTACAGTGACCTATTTCGTGTGTACACAGTTGAAAGTTGTCAGGAATGACACCCAAGTACCTAAACTGCTTTACCTAACCACTACAAATGAGAGCCGAGTGTTTATTACTGGTGAGCAATATCTTGGTTTATACTTTATTGGAGATGTAATATATTTTCTATTAATTAAATTAATTTTTATATCACAACATTCAACCACAAGATAGCTTTGTTTTGACCTCCTTTATTGCTGTAAGGATGTTTTGGCAAAGAATATTTAGCCTGTGAAATGTATTGCTTCTAGATTAATTATGACTGAAGCAATGATTTTGTGACTCACTGGAGAATTGCATTTATGTCCTTGGGTTAACTTTAATTCCTGCTTGATGTAAGGTAGATAATCATAAATTGCTTTGATAGATTGAAGACTGTTAGGCCCTATATCATAATATGGATACAGTAAACAATATTTTTAAATACTAACTAAAAATGTTCATCAAATTTTGGTCCCTGAGCTCAGATTTTACTTATATAACAAGAAGAGTCTTATTAGTTGTCTAGAAGCACATCATTTTTCTCCGTTCTTTCTGATAACGGGGTCAAAACAATAAAGTTTAAAGTTTCCAGATGAGTGAAGAAATAGTGTGGAGTGGTGTGCTTACTCAAATACTACCATGTTGATAATTAAAAAACTTGTCAATAGAAGAGTCCTAGGAAGGATGTAATACACATCTTTGTCAATACCTCATTTTATAAATACTAACAATAATCACATGTAAATGATACTGTTAAATATGTTTTAAGAACATGAATTTAAATGCTGAGCTATATCATAGGCAATTCAGTTCAAACATGATGCCATACCTTTAGGTTAATACATGATTTAAAAATCAGTTTTTTAAGAAGATGCCAACCATTTTGATAGTTAGAAAAATCCAGATTATTAGTTTTCTTTTCATTATGACTTTATCCTGTAGGCAGCTATGGTTTAGTCCACTTAAATTCTAATATGTCTGATTTCCTTCTCAACGTAGGATTGGTTTACTGTCTTTGATAATTTTTGTATACATATTAAGTGTAATCTGCTACGCAGTGAATAAATGAACTTCTTTTCTTGGTGACACAAGAGATTATTTTGATATACTGTTTTTATACAAAAAAAGTCCATACAATTCATTACAGTGAGTTTTTTTCTCATTTTTTGGTTTTACCCTTCTTGCAAAAAGGTCATAGAGGCCAGCCATATACCAACGACACCAAGGTAAAAAACTTTATTCATTGGATTAAAACAAGGACCGATTCTGAGGAAGTGAAGAATACTGTTATTGGTGGATATTACCCCTATCCACCAGTGCCAGAGACATTTTCAAAGTATAGTAGTTCTGTCAAAGGTACTAATGTAATTATTCGTCATGTATGATATGTTTCTATGCCATACGTGTGATAGATATCATGAGCTAATATGTAGCAACACTCACTGATAAAAATTTTGTCTCTATGAAGATCTAAAAATACATGTCATGCCTCCTAAAGGTTAATATTTGGATTTTATTAGACTAGAAGAAGGGAGAACATAGATGATGACTAACTGGACATCATATCTTGATTCAATGTTATTGAGATCAAATCTGACTTTAGTAGATCCAACTCCTATGACGTTACATACAGAGACTAAAGATATCAAGGAGACACTGGATAATTTGATAACAAGATACTGACACTGTATTATGCTACTCTTGTGGAATGATATATATTGGATATTACACAGTTGAGCGCTACCTTTAAATAAAAATGACACCAAAATAAATGAGGTGCAGAATAAGTACTGATGAGAGGCCTAACATTAATTTATTTTAGTAGAATTAAGATATGATGGTTGAAGAGTTTAATATAAGTATATTCTTTTTTTAAAAGCTGTGGGATAATTGCATGGTTTGGGGAAAAAAAGAGAAACCTTGAAATGCTGACCTACCATCATCTAAATATTGGCATCCTTTTGTACTTCATAATGCCAGCAATATGTAGTATATGGTTGTATATATTAAAATGTATATTTCTGTGCAGTGGCTAGGCAACACTTTATACTTTGAAATATGATGTGTAAATTACAGTTGACCCTTGAACAACACAGGTTTGAACTTTACAGATCCACTTATATGTGATTTGTTTCAATAAATACACATACAGTACTGTAACTATTTTTTTCTTAGGATTTTCTTAATGTTTTCTTTTCCCTAGATTACTTTATTGTAAGAATACAGTATATAATATTTATAGAAAATATGTGTTAATCAACTGTTTATGTTGTCAATAAGGCTTCTGGTCAACAGTAGGCTATTAGTAAAGTTTTGGGGGAGTCAAAATTTATACATGGATTTTTGACTGCAAGGGGTTTGGTGCCCCTAACCCCCCTGTTGTTCAGTGGTCAACTATACATTCAATATGCAAAATTTCTGTTTCAAATTAAGACTCCAGACTAGAGGACTGTATCGCAATTTAACTGATAACTATATTTTGCCTATTTTACAAAAATTGCATAAGGGGATGATGTCAAGCATCAACATAAATTTCACAAATTTAAGTTATGTAGCAAGTTTATGATTTCATGTTGTGAAATGACATTGCAAATCTAATTCTTATTTTTATCATTTCAGTTCTTTAAAACTTACAATTTCCCCGGAATTATTCTTTTGCAGTTGAGTCGCTCTTGACAGCTATAAGTGAAGTGAGGAAGGAGATTGAAGACTTGCAGTATAGGGAACAAAAGCGCATTGCAATTCAGGGGATAATTACTGTTATAAAGTATATCCCCCATGCCAGTGCAACTGAAAGTGCCTCAGCATCAGAAACACTTCGGGTATGGTGCCAGAGAATTAATAGTATATCTCTGAATGCACTGCGATCATAATTACAATTGGTACCTTGTACATTTTATTCAGAACTCACATGTATTGCCGCTTAATGATGTAAACCTCAGAGGGAAAAAAAATCATTTATGTGTTTCGTTTGTTTCCTTTTTCTCTCATTTATTTTGGAGCAGGCTGGGCTGAAGTTCACAGCCTCTGATATTTCCCAAGGCCTTCAACACTTGGTATCTTATTTTTGCTTTCTGCATAATTTGAGCCTATTATGATTCTCTTTACTTAAATTCCCAGGTGGTATGTATGATTATATTCTTTCCATTCCTTTTGTCCAGGCCAGAACTATAGGAACACTTTCACAGGAAATTTTTATCTTCATATCTGGCATGGCAGTCTCACCCAGATTTTTTAAGACATAGCAATGACTCTTGTAGGATAAAGGCTCTAGTAGAAAAGGCCATTACTGGAATCTAGGCACAATCAAGACAAATGAGTTAATTTTTTCTGTGAATTTATCTTTTTAAAACTTATTTCTAGGATTTCTGTTCATATGGAAATAAGCATCCAATCTAACTTTTCAGTTATATTAGTATAAGAAGGACTTTTATTTACCTTCCTTTAAAAAATATTTTAATACCAGATGCATTAGGATAAATATAATCCTATCTATAAATCAGCTTTATGAAAGCACTTTTATGATTGCAAAAATGTTGTCATAACTCTTAAGATTATAAAAAATGGATAAACTAAAATTATAGTCTTTTAAGAAAAATAATTTTTGTGCATTAGTTTAAAATGTTTTCTCTAAATTTTTGGTTTTAGAATGCTAACCGACCCTCAACATCCCAAGCAGCTAGGAGAGAAAATCAAAGTCAGGAAAGAGATAATAATAAACGGCATCAAGATGATGATCCTATGAGCTCTCAGTGTTTTCAAACTGCATATACAAGCTTGAGCCCTACCAAGAAAAAAAGAATTCTGCAAGGGCCATATGCCAAACTGTAAGTCATTTGTATTAAGTATACACATAGCATATTAATTTTTTTTTTATTTCTACCATGTAAAATGACCAATTCCACTAGAAGTGGTATTAGTTTTCTAGGGCTGCTAAAATCCAAGATCAAAGCATTGGCAGAGTGAGTTCCTTCTGAGGACTGCAAGGCAGAATCTCTTCCATACCTCTCCCCTAGCTTCTGGTGGTTTATGGCAATCTTTGGCATTCCTTGTCTTCTAGAAGCATCACTTCAATCTCTGTCTTCATTTTCACATGGCATTTTCCCTGTGTGCATACCTGTGTTCAAATTTTCCCTTCTTATAAAGACACCAGCCATATTAGATTAGGGACCTATTCTGGAGTACTGTTCTACTCCAGTAAGACCTCATCTTAATCAATTATATCTTCAGTGACCCTATTTCCAAAAAAGGTCTCATTCTGAGGGTTATTGAAGATGTAATTGGTTATGTATTGGTAGTCATACTTAGTAGGGACATGGTTCAGCCCATAACAGTCTGCCATCTGGCCCCTAAAAATTCATGTCCTTCTCACATGCAAAATATGTTCAACCCATCAGAACATCCCAGAAATCTTAACCCATACTAACATCAACTCTAAGTCCAAACTCTCATCTGAACATCATCTAAATCATGTATTGTTGAAATGCAGGGTGATTTCATCCTGGGGCAAAATTCTTTACATCTGTGAACCTGTGAAACTAGACATGTTATCTGTCCAGAACACAATGATAAGACAGGCAGAGGATAAGCATTCCTATTTCAAAAGGGATAAATTGGAAAGAAAGGGGGTCATGCATCACAAGCAAGTTCAAAACCTAGCAGGACCAATTCCAATTGATTTCAAGCCTCCAGAATTATCCTCTCTGGCAGGATACTGTATCTTCTGGGCCCACCAGGATGGTAGCCCCACTTCCTTGGCCCTGAGTGCTGCCCCTGCCCTCTGGAACTGAGGGATCATTGTCCCTTTTCTTGAAAGATAACACATGATCACTGCTGGTTATCTCTTATCAACTCATTTCCTGACTGTAGAATCCCAGAAATCGGATTTCATCCCACCTATATCCCTTTCAGTCCAAGCTAGCAGCATGCCTACTGAGATGGTTGATGGGATCCACAAATCACAAGCTTCGGGCAAATGGTTGTCCAACAACACTGTTGGTGTTCCTTCCAGAGCAAGCTTTCTCATTTTTGCAGTATAGATAGGCTGAGAATTTTCCAAGTATCAAAATTTTGGTTCCTTTTTCTTAACAATTTCTCAACTTCTCTCTCCCCTCTTGTATTTTACTATAAGCAACAAGGAGAAACCAGGCTTCACCTTCAACACTTTGCTTAAAAATCTCTTCAGCTAAATATGCAAGTTCACTGCATACAAGTTTCACCTGCCATCCAACAGAACACAGTTCAGCAAAGATCTTTGCCACTTTATAACAAGGATCGCTTTTCATCCAGTTTCCAATAACCCATTCCTCATTTCTGTCTGAGACTTAACCGGAAGCGCCTCTTACATTCATATTTCTAGCAACATTCTGTTCATAACAACATATATACTCTCAAAAAAACATACATATTCTCTAAGACAAAAAGCTTTCTCTCAGAACTCTTTCAGCCTCTATGTAATACTCAATTCCAAAGCCACTTCCACCTTTTAAATTATTTGTTACAGTAGCACTCCACTTCCTGGTACCCAAATTTGCATTCATTTTTTAGGGCTGCTATAATGAAGTACTACAAACTGTATGGCTTAAACAATGGAAACTTAAGACCTCACAGTTCTGTAAGCTAGAAGTCCAAGATCAAAGTTTCAGCAGGGTCAGTTTGTTTTGAGCACTGTGTGAAAGAATCTGCCCCTTGTCTCTCCCCTAGCATCTGGTGGTTTTCTGGCAATCTTTGACGTTCTGTGGCTTGTAGAAACCTCACCCCCAATCTGTGTCTATGTCCAAATTCCCCCTTTTTATAAGGACATCAGATACATTGGATTAGGGGCCCACCCACCCCAGTATGAACTTATTTTAACTAATTTATCTCTTCAGTGAAACTATCTCCAAATAAGATTACATTCTGAGGTACTGGGGGTTGGGACTTCAACATGAATTTTGGGGGACATAATATAACCCATAACAGAAGCCCTCTTATCTGCCACGCTTGGCATGGACTACTTGACAATGAGTTTAAAATGAGGAACTACAAAAAAAAATACATTTTATTTAAATTTAAAATACTATAGCTTATATTTGTTGACCAGTTATTTAAGCATGACTCTTTCCTATATAAACTTTATCCATTATGAATTGTATGTAATTAACATTTTTGGTTTTTCTGAAGCAGAAAGATAACCAAGACACTAATAAAGCAGTTGACGTATAGAATCATTTTAGATTTTAAGATTTTTTAAAACTCTAGTCTTTAATGTTAGTTGTGCCCAATCAGGGAACTGTTTTTGGTTGTATCCTGAGCTTATATTCAGCAACCTTGATAAAATCACTTATTCTGAGTTTGTAGGGTTTTTTTTTTAAATTTTCTCTGTATAAGTCATGTAATCTGCAAATACTTGTGGTTTATTTCTTCCTTTCCAATCATTTTGCTTTTATTTCTTTTTCTAGCATTATTGTACTGGTTAGGACCTCTACTACAGTGTTGAATACAACTGGTGGTAGAAACCACCTATGTCTCACTTCTTTTTTCTTTTTTTAGTGGTCTAAGGATATTTATTTTTTCACAGCTTTATTGAGATATAATTGACATATATTACTTTGTAAATTTAAGGTGTACAGTGTGATGATTTGATACATGTATGTATTGCAAAATAATTACCACAATAAGATTATTTAACACATCCATGACCTCACATAACTATTATTTTTTTATAGTAAGAACATTTAACATTTACTCTTAGTAACTTTCAAGTATGTATTACAGTACTGTTAACTGTAGTCACCATAATGTATGTAGGATCCCTAGAACTTATTGTGCCTCTCCTGGTAGGTACATCAATGTGTTCACCAACCACGAAGATCCACCAAGTCTTGATGTCCAGATTTTTGGGGGGGTATTTCATTACTTAGGCATGATAGATTAAATTATTGGCCATGTGATTGAACTTGATCTTCAGCTCCCCTCCCCGTAATAGAAGTTAGGCTAATTCGGTGTTTCAACCTTTGAGCGGTATGCTTAATGTATCTGATAACAGTTCTTATCTTCAAACTGTCTAGGGGCTCACCATGAGTTACCTCATTAGCATAACGGAGGTACTCTTGTCACTATGGAAATTCTAAGGGTTTTTGAACCAGGAACCAGAGACAAAGACCAGATATGTTCTTTATTGTGCCATAGTTCTAAAGTTCAGCTGTTTTCTTTCTCAGCTGTAGAAAGTCCATTTGATTCTTTTTTAGATATTTACTTTTGAGGTTGTATATCTGTTTTGTCCATCTAGATCACCTGTTGATCTGCTTCTGTTGGTATAATAATAAGAAATATGACCATTTAAGAGCTTATATTAATGTTTTAATACAAATGGTAGCTAGTGAACCATGGTGCTCTCTGTTAGATAGTAAAATGTAGTCAAAATCCATCTACTCATTCAAAAGTTAGCACTGAGAAATAAAATATAATCAACAGACATTAAAACTTCTTCAGTTCATTCTCTTGGTAATATGTACTCTATAAAGAGAGAAAATTAATCACGCCATGGTTAGATGAATCCTTAAAAATCATTTTCAAAAAAATCATTTTCAATTCTCCTCCTAAGAAAAGCAGAAGACACCAGAGGAAAAGTTTTTAAATAATGGTTGTTGCCTGAAAAGCATTTGCTAATTTGAATTAATGATCACAAAGACTTTAGCATTTTTGATCATTGTAAATTATTGCTAATTTGCTTATATTAGCAATTTCTCAAAGAAATTCTATATTCTGGTCCTTTTTGTATAGTATCTTCTGCTTTTCTTAGGTAGAAGGCACTGAAAATATTCCTTCATTTAATTGTATAGAGAATTTCAATATACAGTGTAAAATTATTTATATTACATCATTTGATCGTCAACATCCCAGTGAGGAAGGCACAGGATAATTATTTCAATTTTATAAAAGAGAAATCTGAGATTCAGAAAAGATAAAATATAGGATTTATACATATGTGTATGTATATTAAGTACTTTTAATTTCTGTGCATGAAAGATACTTTCTAAGACCTCAATAATGTTAATTATAATCCTCATATAAAGATGAGAGAATGACATTCTATAGAATCTGTATGACATTTACCTAAGGTCAATAAGTTGACAAAAGCGCAAGATTAGAGTACAACTTAGAGTCTCTGACATAATTTTTATAATATTCTGCCACTACCCAGCATATGCAATGTTCTCTTCCTTTAGCTCTCTTTTCCCTCTCTTCCTCAGTTATTTTTCTACACTTATCTTTTCACTTTTCGTCTCTCTTTTTTCATTTTCCTCAGTTGATACCTGTAGACATTGTATACCTCCACTTCTGTCATTTATCCCCTCACCTTTAAGACATTTAAGTCCTACAAATGGATGATTACATATTCCAGTAAAAATCTCCTAAGCTACTTTTTAAAAGTTCTGTACAATGTAATGGTGCTGTTAGGGTTTTGAAAACTATTTCTTCTAATTTGTTTCAGATGGAAAAAGTCACTTCCTAATCATATGTATTAAAAAGTAGATACATGCTGTTTAAGGATCTCAAAATACATGTAATTTAACTATTTTTTAGTTAGATTTCTTTCACAGGTGATGTTTTCAGCTTTCTAATTTCTAGAAATACCATGTTTTCAATGATTGAAAGAAGTTCAAATTACAACTATAAAATATGTTTTTATTTGCTGGGGTTTAAAGGTAAATAAATGGTTGCATGCCTCCTTCATAAAAGCTACTTCTTTTTAGTTCATTAATAACTCATTAGCAAAATAACGAATACTACCATTATAAGAAAAAATCCATTGATAAAATAAGTTGAGCAATATTATGTGGCATTCAACAATATGACATTCTGTTTTACTTTATGCTTTTAGTTTTGGAAATACAGTAGAAAAAACTCATCACAGAAATATGCTAATAGCCCACAAGATGGAAATCTTTCCTTATAAAAGTAGGCTTCTCCTCAGTTTCAAAATAAGATACTTCCCTTTTCCTCCATTTATTTCAGTTCAATAAATAGTTATTGAGTAGATAGTATATAGAGATATAAAAATAAAGTCTATACTTTTGTAGACTTTATAACAGAGCTTATAGCAGAATCTGTTGGAAGAGATAGACTCATAAACCTGTAATTTGGACACAGAGTGATGAATGCTATGATAGAAGTTTATTCATGGTGCTATGAGAGCAACAGCATGTACAAGGAGTAGTGAGCTTTGACTAGAGATCAAGGATGGCTTCTTTTAGGAATTAATGCTTGAGTTAAATTTCAAAGGAGGAATATGAGTTTGAAGCAGCATGAGACTTATAGAAAACTTTGAAAAGAGGCTGGAGGCTGGACAGTTAGGCCAGACAGTTTCCCAGATATATATATATATATATATATATATATATATATCTCCATCCATCCATCTTTAGTTGCTATTTAATAAAGTTAAATACTTCCTTTTGTGGAATACGCCTTATTGAAAGAACATTTAAATCTGCAATAGTATTTGGGGTGCCTGGGTGGCTTAATCGGTTAAGCATCGGATTCTTGGTTTTGCCTCAAGTCATGATCTCAGGGTTGTGAGATCAAGCCCTCTTTCGGGCTCTGTGCTGAGCGGGGAGTCTGCTTGGGATTCTTTCCCTCTTTCTCTCCCTCCCCTTTTGCCCCTCCCCCTACTCGCTTGCTCTCTCTCTTCCTCTCAAATAAATAAATAAATACAATCTTTAAAAAATCTATTGCAGTATTTGAACTAAGTTATATATGCATATTTGTTCCTAACTTGTATATATTTTCCTTAAATTTTTAGTGCATTACTTTAAGAAACTAAACCTATATATTTTGCAAACTGATTGAATTAGAATAAATTCTGAATGGAACCAATTAGGTTTTTTTTTCATTCAAGTGTCTTTTTGTAATTATTTGTTATCTTTTTTCCATCTTTTGTAGGGTTCCCGTACCTCAGCCAGAAACTTCTGCACAGACAAAAGGAAATAAACCAGACATGCCAAGCATTTTCCAACGTATGTTGCTTTGATGATGATTATTATTTATGAAATCTTTATGGAACATTATTATATACAGATTACTATTTGATTTTATTCTGCATTTTTGTGTCATGCCTCTCTCTAGCATAATATAAGTACTTTAAATAGATATATAATGTTACTTTTTTTTGTTTTTTATTTACATTAGTTTAGGTCCTTGTCAAAAGTACTGGTCTCAATTTTAAAACAATTTGGTATCATCACCAAAGTGAAAGTAAATATAAACTAACCTATATTTACGAATTTGTTTATTTGATAATACATCCCTTCAAATATAGGGATTTTTAATTTTTAATTAACAGAAGAATAAAGTAGGAAGTTTAATTTTTATTTGAAAATAAATATAAGTAAAGCTTAAAAGATAGTTTTAGTTCCTTTCTTTGCTAATGGGTTGACTGGTTTGAATATTGGGTTCATTTCTGAAGAAATTTCATAATACTATTTAGTTCCTTAGAGTGGTTTAAATCTGATCTTATAAGGGTCATCTCTCTGGACTAAACTTTTTAACATTTTATGTCTTTCTTGCTTTTTGAGTTATTCTTATCTTGGGGTTGACTTCTTGTCAATCTGGCAGATCAAGAATCCACAAAAGGATCTAAAGTCTGCATCCCCCCCAAAAAAATTAAAACAAAGAAAATAAGGGGGGAAATCATTATAATATAAATATATGACCAAGCTCAGAACAAGAATGAAAAATCCTTAGGTGCCAAAAACAAAAGAATTTAAATTTAGCAGTGAGTAGGACTAAAACTAAAACTGCTCTCAGGCATTTCAGAACTAGATAGAGGCCTAATTGATTGTGGGCTGAGGTGTAATAACCATATGGAAAGGAGGGTCCAGACCACAAACCTCGTACATGTGAAGTAGGACTAATATAGAATTGGAAGGTTATGAAAGACCAGAGAAAGTAGGCCCATCAGCGTGGGGAAGTGTCAAGGAGCTTCCTGTATCCTCTGGGCAATGGTTGGGAAAAAGTCCCACCTGAGAGAAATTGAAATCCCAGACCTGTGCAGCATTGAGGTGTGGTCACCGTTCAATTGACTATAATGGTGAGGACACTGAGCTAAGGAGTTAACAGTAGCATCTGGTCTGAAATCAGTGAAACCCTTAAGGTTTTGACAAAGGTAAGTGTGAAACTGCCTCAAAGGGAGACATCTTACAACCTAGGGTATTTGGGACTCCCATAGAAAATGTCTACAGAAGATGAATTCATGGTTAAAAAATTACAAACATTCCAAGAAAATGAACTTCTTTGAGGCAATGTGATCAGATGTAATGTGGGAAAATTTATAGCCTAGGAACTAGAAATACTAAACCAATCAGAAAGAGGCTTTAAAATAAATACGTGTTTAAAAAGTTAAAGGAATGAACAGAAACTGTAAGTTAAATATATAAATACATATTAAATGTATAATAAATTTAAATTTGATTTAATAATTATATATTAAATTTATATTTAATAAATTATATATTAAACATGACACATTTAACTTAATATAGTTATTAAGTTAAATATATAAATTTAATTTATATATTTAATATATAGCTATTAAAATAATTATATATATTTATAATATTGTATAAATTAATTACATGTATTTATCAAATTAAATATATAAACTTAATGTGTAATTTATTAAATATATTAATTTAATATATTAAATATATGCTTTGAAGAGGAAGCAAATGAAGAGATAATTAGTACATTTGGAAGATAGATACAGAGGAAATCACACCAGAGATAGGTAAAGAGATTGGAAAGGTAAAAAAGAAGTTGGGAAACATGGTGGATAGGGTGAGAAAGTTCAATTTATATCTAAGAAAAGTTCCAGGAGGACAGACTAGAGATAATCAGGAAGAAGCAATATTTGAAGAGGTACATTTTCAAAATTAAGGGTATATATGAATCATTAGATTGAAGGATCACAAAGAATCCTAAGCAGAAAAATTAAATAAATTTATATGCAGACCTATCATAGTGAACCTGCACAGCATCACAGATAGTAAGTAAATGTCTTAAAAACTGCCAGAAAGAAAATGTCTATTTATCTACAAAAGGAATATAATTAGACTGGAAGATTTCTTCTTTTTTTTTAAAGATTTTTTTTTTTTAATTTTGTTTATTTGACATAGAGACAGAGAGAGAGGGAACACAAGCAGGGGGAGTAGGAGAGGGAGAAGCAGGCTTCCGGCTGAGCAGGGAGCCGGATGCGGGGCTCCATCCCAGGACGCTGGGATCATGACCTGAGCTGAAGGCAGACGCTTAACCACCTGAGCCACCCAGGCGCCCCAGACTGGAAGATTTCTTATCAGTGACAATAGATGCCTTAGATAATGGAATAATGTCTTCAAAATGTTGAAAGAAAATATTTTCCAACCTAGAATTCTATGTTGAAATGAACTTTGAGGGTGAAATAAATATATTTTTAGATGTTCAGAGACTATGAGAGTTATTATTCATATTGTCTCAATAAGTGAGTTACTAAAGAATTTTGAAAGAAGTAAAATGAAACCAAAAAGAGGTATCAAACTGCAAGAAGAAATGGTGAGCTTAGAAGTTGGTAAAATATTGGTAAATATAAATAAAAACAGGCAGTAAAAATTAATAACAATGGTAAATAATTTCATGGGATTTGAAATAAAGTAAAACTAAAAGACTATTTAAAATAAGATGGGTGGGAAGATGAGAATTAAAGCATTCTTTTTTTTTTTAAGATTTTATTTATTTATTTGAGAGAGAGAATGAGAGAGAGAGCACATGAGAGGGGGGAGGGTCAGAGGGAGAAGCAGACTCCTCGCCGCGCAGGGACCCCGATGCGGGACTCGATCCAGGGACTCCAGGATCATGACCTGAGCTGAAGGCAGTTGCTTAACCAACTGAGCCACCCAGGCGCCTGAGAATTAAAGCATTCTTAGGTTATTGAATCTTTATGGAGAAAAGTAGTGGTTGATGAACTGTAGGCTTTGTAAATTCAAACATGAAATTTAAAATTTTAAGGGCATGCTAAAAGAATAGGTATAGAGGGTATAACTTTCAAAGCAGCAGCACAGAAAAAAAGGGGGAATTGTGAAAATTTAATCAGGACAGTGGAAGGTGAAAAAGAAGAAAAAAAGAAAGGAAAAGCATGATTAAGAAAAAACACAAAATAACATAACTGAGGGGCACCTGGGTGGCTCAGTTTGTTAAGCATCTGCCTTCAGCTCAGGTCATGATCCCTGAGTCCTGGGATCAGGTACCACATTGGGCTCCCGGCTCAGCAGGGAGCCTGCTTCTCCCTCTGACTCTCTCCCCTCTCATGCTGTTTCTCTCTCTCTCTCAAATAAATAAATAAAATCTTAAAAAAAAATAACTGAAATAGTTCCAAATACATCAGTAATTTCAATAAATGTAAACATGTTAAACTTTCAGGTATCAGTTTTAAAAATTTAATCTAGTTATATGTTGTATATAAGAGACACTTAAGCAAATTTATATAGAAAGGTTGAAAATAAAGGAATGGCAAAAAAATATACCTGACTTATCCTAAGGAAAGGTGGTATAGCAATATTAATATGAGATAAAGTATGAAGCAGAAACTGTAAATAAAGATAAAACAATATAGAATGATAAAAGTGACATTCTACCCAGAAGATAATAACAAACAGGAATGTATACATCTAATAATATAACCTCAAACTGTAAATAACCTGGTAGATTTATTTTTTTAATTTAAAGTTTTTTTTTATTTAAAGATTTTATTTATTTGTTTGTTTATCAGAGAGAGAAAGTGTGTACACAAGCAGGGGGAGCAGTAGGCAGAGGGAGAGGGAGAAGCAGGCTCCCCACTGAGCAGGGATCCCAATGCAGACTTGATCCCAGGACCAAACCGAAGGCAGACGCTTAACCAACTGAGCCACGCAGGCATCCCAACCCAGTAGATTTAAAAGGAGCAATTGACAAATTTATGGTCATAACACATTCCTCTCTTAAAGTAATAGAACAAGGAGACAGAAAGTTATTTAATAGGAAAGCACACATATATTGATGAAAGCCAGTGATAAAAAACAATCTTAAAAGAAGCCAAAGGGAAAAGAAAAAAGACACATTACATACAGAGGAACAAAGACAAGTATAACAACAGATTTCTCTTCAGAAAGTATATTATCCAAAAGACAATGAAAAGACCTGTAAACCTAGAGTTCTATACACAGTGAATATATCTTTTAAAATAGACAAAATAAAGATCAAAACAGAAACTGAGAGAATTCATCACCACCAGACCTGCACCATGAAAAATAATAAAGGAAGTTCTTCAGGCAGAAAAATAATAATACAGATGGAAATTTAGATCTAAATAAAGGAAAGCACCAGAAATAGTAAATGTACAGGTAAAATAAAATATATTTTCTCAATTTTTATCTCTTTTAAATGAAAAATAATAAAAATGTAAATTTTGTAGTTTATATAGACGTAAAATGTATGACAACAAGTGCACAAAGGCAAGAGAGGATATGGAGATATACCATTAGGAAGTTCTTACACTATATGCACAAAATGGCATAAAATCACTTGGATGTAGACTGTAATAAATTAAAGTTGTATATTACAAATCCTATAGCAACCCCTAAAATAAAAATAGCTAATATAAGTCAATGGTAGAGCTAAATGGAATTATTTTTTTAAATATTCAATCCAAGAGAAGGCAGGACA
Organism: Phoca vitulina; assembly: GCF_004348235.1. NCBI lineage: Eukaryota > Metazoa > Chordata > Mammalia > Carnivora > Phocidae > Phoca > Phoca vitulina. Next base: position 7,788,558 of record NW_022589772.1, on the reverse strand, counting down.
AGAGAAAAAGGGACATAAAGAACAAATGAGTCAAATAGAAAAAATAGCAAAATAACAAATTGCAGCCCTGTCATACTGTTAATTACGTTAAAGTAAATAGTATGAACACCCCAGTAAAAAAGCAGAGATTATCATATTGGATAAAAAAGTAAGACCCAGCTATATACCATCTCAAAAGACCCACTCTAGGGGCACCTGGGTGGCTCAGTCGGTTAAGCGTCTACCTTTGGCTCAGTTCATTATCCTGGGGTCCTGGGATGGAGCCCCACATTGGGCTCCCTGCTCAATGGGAGGCCTGCTTCTCCCTCTCTCTCTCAAATAATAAAATCTTTAAAAAAATAAAAGAGATCCACTTTAAACTTAAAGATACAATATAAAAAGATGGAAAATATATAGCATGTAAAAGAAAGCTGGAACGGCTATACTTACATCATCAAAGTAGATTTCAGAGCAGGGAATTAAGAAGAATATTACATTATTTAAATTTGTCCAAGAAAACATGCCAATCCTAAATGTGTAGGCACCTCACAATAAAGCTTCAAAGCGCATGAAAACTACTAAATTGAGAGGAGAAACAGACAAATTCATAATTATGTTTGAGGACTTCATAATCAAACATAATTATGAGGACTTCAGCATCCTTTTCTCAGCAATTGATAGGAAAACTAGACAGTAAATCAGTAAGAATATAGAATACATTAACACTATCAACCAACTTGAGCTAATTGATATCTACAAAATACTCTACCTAACAATGGCTTAATACATATTCTTTCCAAGTACACATAGAACATTTACCAAGATAAACCATATTGTCATAAAACAAGTCTCAATAAGTTTAAAAGAATCTAATGGAGAAAAGTAAATTCAAATAGATGGAAGGAAATTCTGTATGTCATCAATTCCAAGATACCCATTTTTGCATATTTTAACATCTCTGAAATTGGGATGCACATTCCAAAATGAATTATACATCATGATTTCTTGGCAAAGTATTTTTTTTTCTTAATGGCACATGAAATAATGGTGTTTTACAATTTGCAGTATTTTATTTATTTTATTTTATTTTATTTTATTTTATTTTATTTTATTTTTAAAGATTTTTATTTTTAATAAATCTCCACACCCAATTGTGGGGCTTGAACTCACAACCCCAAGATCAAGTCGCATACTCACCCGACTGAGCCAGCCCGGCACCCCTACAGCATTTTAGATTCAATAAAATAAAAGAATAAAATTAAAAACAAATCAGTAAAATATAAAACAAAAAAGAGAATAGCAGAACCTAAAGTTGGTTCTTTTAAAAGATTTACACAATAGAGAAACCTCTAGCAATACTGACCAAGAATAAAAAAGAAAGCTACAAATAAACAGTTGTAGAAAAGAAAGAGTATTAAACTTATAATAACCATTTTTAAAACTACAAGAGAGTATTATAATTTAATTTGTACACATTTCTAAAATTATCCAAAGCCAAACTATTTATTGTTCATAGATACATATATAGGAATTTACTCTGGAATGGAAAAATACATAGCTAATTAATGATATTAGTTGTCTCTAGGGAAGGAAGGAAGAGAATACAGGAAGAGTAAAAAAAGGAGATTTAAACCTGATCTTCAATGTTCTATTTATTTCATTATTTTATTCATATTTTATATGAAACCAAATCAATGCAAATAATTTATGAGGCAATGGGAAAATATGAACAAAATACTTGATAATATTTTTGAACAAAATATTTGATAATATTTTGGTAATATTTGATAATATTTAAAAATTATTATTATTAATAATATAAGTGTTATATCATGTTTATTTTCTTGTTTTAAAAAGTCCTTATCTTTTAAAGATACACATTGAATTATTTATAGGTGAAATGATATCTCAAAGATTGGCTTTAAAATAGAGAAGTAGCATTGGGAGTAGTATAGTATATACATGAAAGAATGTTGGCCATGTGGTGGTAAGTGTTAAAACTTGATGATAGATACATGGGGGTTCATTGTACTCTCCTAGCTACTTTTAATGTTTTAAAACCTCTACAATAAAAAAAGTTTAAAACATGAAAATGTTTGAAGCAAAGATGGTAAAATATAAGTCTGAGAATGTGTAATTCTAGGTATTGGGTATACTGGTAGTTACTATGGTATTCTATGTATTTTTCCAATTTTTCTGTCTAGAGAAGGTAAAAGGTAAGTTTAAAACACTAATTCCTAAAAGATGAATAGAGTTTTGTCAAATTACCTAAGTGTATATAAGCCTACAACAGTTTTAGCACAGGTACAAAAATAAGACATTTCATGGAAATCTCAAGGAACCACCAACTGTTGAGGTGTTACTAGAGTGAGTATAAAGTGTTAAGGCAGGGAGTAGTCTAATGGCTGAAGAAATGTTAAAGATTGACATTAATGGAGGACCTGGTATGCCATATGAAGAAACTTGGACTTTCTTCTCTAGACATTAAGGGCGAGGTTTTGGAAGACATTAAGCAGTGGTGTGGCATAATTTAATTTACATTTTAATAGCTTACTCTGATGGCTATGTGGGGGACAGGTTTAAGGAAAACAACTCCAGAGTCAAAGACACCAATGAATGATGATAAAGACCAGGAATAGAGCAGTGGTAATAAAGAGAAAAAGAGGAAGAGATGAGAGAAAAATTTGAAAATACAATCAATCATATCTAGGTATTGATTAAAACTGAAAATGAGAAGAGTCAAGGATGCCTCATTTACCTACTCCTTGTCTTTTTTTTTTTTTAAGATTTTATTTATTTATTTGAGAGAGAGAATGAGATAGAGAGAGCGTGAGACGGGGGAGGGTCAGAGGGAGAAGCAGACTCCCCGCTGAGCAGGGAGCCCGATGTGGGACTCGATCCTGGGACTCCAGGATCATGACCTGAGCCGAAGGCAGTCGCTTAACGAACTGAGCCACCCAGGTGCCCTACCTACTCCTTGTCTTAATTTAATGGACTTGGTATTCTAGTTGGGGTGGGTAGTTGTATTAGTTTGCCAGGGCTGCCATAAAAATGCCACAAAATGGCTTAAACAAAAGAATTTTTTTTTTTTTTCACAGTTCTGAAGGCTACAAGTCCAAGATCAAGGTTTCAGCAGGTTTGGCTTCTCCTGAGGCCTCACACCATGGCTTTTAGATGGCCATTTTTTGTGCTGTGTCCTCACCTGTTTGTCTCTCTGTGTTTACACATCCCTGGTGTCACTGTATATCCAAATTTTCTTCTAAGGATACCAGTCAGATTAGATTAGGGCCCACACTAACAGCTTCATTTTAACTTAATCACTTCTTCAAAGTCCCTATTTTCTTTATACAGTCACATTGTAAAGGATTGGGGGTTAAGGATTCAAAATATAAATTTTGGGGTAATACAATTCAGCTCATAGCAGCAATGTCATTAACTAAGAAATTTTTTATTATGAAAAATTTCACATATATACGGAAGTGAACAGAATAGTATAATGAACCCTCATTTTAAAATATAAGTTTTATTTTTCTTTAGGTATGGCAAGTCCATCAGATCAGAAGACAACTGCCATTGAAAAAATAGTCACTATATTCACAGATCCCAAGAGAAGGGGACACACAGTGAATGCCATGGGAAGCACCAGGGTCAGTCAGGAGGCAGAGTGACAGGAAAACAGGGCATGAGCCTTTATTGTGGCTTCTGTGAGAACAAGCACGCAAGGCAGATGAGCAGATTTAGGATTGACTAGTTTCAATAATTTCAGCAGACTCAGGGTTGTAAGGGCTGACCCTAGTTGTCTGGTCCCTGTCCCGCGGTGATTAGGATAGGGGATTAGTGGCTTAGAGTATGAGAGCCCTATAAAGGTGGTTGGGGTGTGGGCTCTGGGTTGGTTGGCTTGCATATGAAAGGTGCAGCTCCAAGGCAAGTTGTTTACTGTCTCTAAGAATTGGCTAGCCCTGGGAGGGGCAGTCTGTCCTGGGTCAGCAAAGCCCCAGATGTCAAAGCATCAGAAACACATGGTTAAGATAAATACTGCATGGTCTCACTTATATACAGAATCTAAAAAAATCAGACTCATACAGGCAGAGGGTAGAATGGTGGTTACCAGGGACAGGGACGTGGGGGAAATGGGGAGATGTCAGCCAAAGAGTACAATGTTGTATCTATGGAGGATGAATAAGTCTAAAGATCTAATGTACAGCATAATAAATGTCATTAATACTATACTGAATACTGGAAATACACTAAGAGTAGATTTCAGGTGCCCATCATGTATGTGAGGTGATGATATATTAATTATATGGTAATCACTCATATTACTGTATATATGTATATCAAATCATTATGTTACAAACCTTAAGTATATATAAATGTTATTTAAATACAAAATAAAATATTAAAAAATGGAAACTGAAAAAAAGAAAATTTATAGACTAGCTGAGACTGGAGAGTAAATATTGTCAAGATATATACCTGACAAAAGACTGGTGTGCAAGACATAATTGAACTGCTAATATGCATAATTAAAAATGTAAAGTAACAATTAAACATGGACAAAAGATTTTAACAGATGATTTACAGAACAGATTTAAGAATAGCCAGAAAGGATATGAAAATGTATTCAACATTATTAGTCATCAGGAAAATTCAAATTAGTACCACAATAAGATATACTACATGCCCACCAGAATGGCTAACATTCAAAATCTGATAATAGAAAATATTTGTGGGGATGTGGAGCAACTGGAAGTCTTATACACCAGCAGTGTGAATGTAAAGTGATACAACCACATTGCACAAAGTTCTGGCTGGCAGTTATAAAGCAAAATGTACACCTATCTTTGGACTCAGAAATTTCATTCCAAGAGAGATAAAAACCCTATATTCACAAAATGCTTATAAAGAATGTTAATAGTAGATTTACTTATAATAGCCCAAACTGGAAATAGCCCAGTTGTTCATCAATGGGAGAATACTTTGGTATAGTCATGCAGTGGAATACTATTCATCAATAAAAAGGAACCAACTACTGACACATGTAACAGAGTAGATGAAACTATAAAATATTATGAAGAGTTAAAGAAGCATTACACAAAAGAGTACATACTATGTGAATTCACTTATATTAAGATCCAGAGCAAGAAAAACTAATCTGTGGTAGAAAGATCACAACAGTAGTTGCCTTAGTAGAGAGGTTGAAGTGATGTATGGGGATTGACTGGGAAGGGGCACAAAGAAAATTTTGGGTGATGGCAATGCTCTGTATCTTGAGAGGGATTTTGGTTACCTGAGTATATATATTTGTCAAATGCACATAATTAAGATTTGTGCATTTCATTGTAAATTTTATATGAAAAGATTTTAAACAAATATTAAATTGGTTAATGATATGTATGCTGAACCACTTATCAGAAAGGAAACAGAAGTCTATAATTTATTTGAAAAGAATACAAATAAGGTGGATTAATGGATGGATAGAGATGGACATAGCCTGTGCTTTAAAATGGGAGAAACTAAATAATGGATATATAGTGTTCTTGTAAAATTCTTTTTATTTTGTTGTATATTTGAAATTTTTCACAATAAATTGATGGAGAAAATATAGTATGAAGGAAATTCTTATATGAAAAAAAAGCATGGATAATACACCCATGTTATCCATCACCCAGTTCCCAATAGTTATCAACACTTCATCAGTCTTGTTTCATCTATACTTACACCCACTCATCCCATATTATTTGGACACATATCACTTCATCTGTACAAATTTCAGTATATATCTCTAAAAGATAAGGACTATTTTAATATGACCACAATATCATTATCATACCTAAAAAAATTGGCAGAATTTCTTAATATCATCAAATATCCACCTACCATTCCAATTTCCAGTTGGCTCATAAATGTCATCAAAAACTTTTTTTCATTATTTGAATTAGGATCCAAATAAGGTCCTCCTATTGCAAGTGTCAGATAAATCTCTTACAGATTCTTTTTTTTATTTTGTTTTTTACATTTTAGTTCACATACAGTGCAATATTGCTTTCAGGAGTAGAATTCAGTGATTCATCACTTACATACAACACCCATTGCTCATCACAGCAAATGCCCTCTTTAATACCCATCACCCATCTAGCCCATCTCCTACCCAACTCCCTCCATCAACCCTCAGTTTGTTCTCTATCATTAAGAGTCTCTTATAGTTTGTTTCCCTCTCTCCTTTTTCTTCCCCCTCCCATATGTTCATCTGTTTTGTTTCTTAAATTCCACATATGATTGAGATCATATGGTATTTGTCTTTCTCTGACTGACTTATTTCACTTAGCATAATACACTCTAGCTCCATCCATGTTGTTGCAAATGGCAATATTTCATTCATTTTGATGGCTGAGTAATATTCCATTGTATATATGTACCACATCTTCTACAATATTTGTTCTTAGTGTCTACTTATTTCACTTAGCATGTTTTCAAGGTTCATGCATGTTGTGGTGTATATCAGAACTTCATTCCTTTTTATGGCTGAATAATATTCACACATACATATATATGCCAATATAAATATAAATGTAAATGTATACATGCCACACTTTATTAATCCATTTATCTGTTGATGGACACTTGAGTTGTTTCCACTTATTAACTATTGTGAATAGTGCTGCTATGAACATTGGTGAACAGGTATTTGTTTGGGTCCCTGTTTCCAGTTCTTTTGAGTATATACCTAGAAGTAGAATTGCTGGGTCATATGATAATTCCTTATTAAATTTTCGGGAGCTGCCAGACTATTTTTCATAGCAGCTGCAGCATTTTACATTCCCATCAGGAATGTATGAGGGTTCTAATTTCTCTAAATCCTTGCCATAACTTCTTTTCTTTTTTCTCTTTTTTAAAAATTATAGCCATTCTGGTTAGTGAGAAGTGATATATCATTGTGATTTTGATTTGTATTTCACTAATGACTAATAATGTTGAGCATCTTTTCAAGGGCTTTTTAGGCATTTGTATGTCTTCATTGAAGAGATGCACATTGGCTTCCTTTGCTAGTTTAATTGAGTTGTTTGCCTTTTGTTGTTGGATTTGGGGTTTTTTTTATTCTGCATATTAAATCCCTATCAGATATGTGATTTGCAAATGTTTTCTTCCAATTTATAGGTTTCATTTTCACTTCCCTGATAATGTCCTGTGATGCACAAATGGGTTTTTTTGTACGTATCAATGTTTACTTATAACAATTAAACAATAAAATAGTGACAGAATAAAAATTCCTAGACTTCAGTAATAAGAAGAGGCATTTAAATCCATTCTCTACACTGGCACCAAAGTAATCTTTTCAAAACACTAAAAGCCAGTTCATATTTCTTGCTTAAAACATTTCACGAGCTTCCTACCATTTGTAAAATAAAGTCCAACTCATCAGCAAGTTAAAATTCATCCTTCTTGGTTTGCTCTTACTTATTTTAATGAAGTATAATTTATCAATTTTTCTCTTTCTTTACATACTTTATTAAATAGTTCTTTCAATCTCATGATTTTAGTGTCATATCTAATATTCCATTGTCAAATCCAAGATCATGAAGATTTACTCCTATTTACTTCTATGTGTTTTATGGTTTTAGCTAGTATATTTAGGTTGTTGGTCCTAAATATAAGAATTTAACCTAAATACATTGTTTTGAGTTAATTTTCTATCTGGTGTGAAACAGGGGTCCAGCTTTATTCTTTTGTCTGTGGAAATTCAGTTGTCACAGTCCCATTTGTTGACAAGACTATTCTTTTCCCATTGAATTGGCTTGGTACCCTTGTTGAAAATCAGATGGCCATAGATGTTATGTGTTTCTTCTTGGAATCTCACTTCTATTCTGTTGGTCTATATGTCTGTCCCTATGCCAGCCAGGATCACATTATTTTGATTACTGTAGCTTTGTATTAAGTTTTGAAATTGGGATGTGTGAGCCCTTCAACTTTGTTATTTTTATTCAAGATTGTTTTAGCATTCAGGACTCCTTGTAATTCCATATGAATTTAAGGATCAGTTTTTACCATTTCTGCAAAATAGGCTTTTGAAATTTTGATAGGGTTTTCACTGAATATGTAGATCACTTCAGATAGTATTGATATCTTAGTAATATTAAAGTTTCCAGTCCGTGGACATGTGATGTCTTTCTTTTCATTTATGTAGTCTTTATTTTATTTCAGCAATGTTTTGTAGTTTTTAGTACATAAGTGTTTTACCTTATTGCTCAAATTTATTCCTAGATATTTTATTCTTTTAGTTGCTATTATACTTGAAATTGCTTTCTTAATTTCCTATTCAGATTATTTATTGTTGGTTCATAGAAACTCACCTGACTTGTATGTGTTGATCTTGTAATCTGCAAATATGATGATTTGGTTTATTAGCTCTAGTTGCTTTTCCTGCAGATTCTTGCAGATTTTGTATACATGGGATTATGTCATATGCATACAGAGGTCATTTTATTTCTTCCTTTTTAATATGGATTCATTTTATTTCTTTTTCTTATCTAATTTATTTGAATAGAAATTCCAGTACAATGATGAATAGCAGTGGTGAAAGTGGACATCTGTGACTTGTTTCTGTACTTAGGAGGAAAGCTTTCAGTACTTTATCATTGAGTATTATGTTAGCTGGGCAGTTTTTATAAAAACCTATTTTATATTGAGGAAATTCCCATCTACTGCTAGTTTTCTGAGTTTTTTAATAATGAACAGGTATTGGATTTTGTCAGATGCCTTTTTTAAAAGTTTTTATTTAAATTCCAGTAAGTTAACATACAGTGTAATATTAGCTTCAGTTGTACAAGACAGTGATTCAGCACTTCCATACAACACCTGGTGCTCATCACAACACAAGCACTCCTTAATCCCTTATTTCACCCATTCCCACTCCCCACCTCCCCTCTAATAGTCATCACTTTGTTTGCTATAATTAAGAGTCTCATGGCTTGCCTCTCACTCTCTTTTTTTCCCTTTTGCTCATTTGTTTTGTTTCTTAAATTCCACATATGAGTGAAATCATATTGTATTTATATTTCTGTGACGAATTTTGCTTAGGATAATACTCTCTAGCTCCATCCATGTCACTGCAAATGGCAAGATTTCATTCTTTTTTATGGCTGAGTAATACTCCATTGTGTGTGTGTGTGTGTGTGTGTGTGTGTGTGTGCCATATCTTCCTTATGCATTCATCAGTCGAAGGACACTTAGGCTGCTGCCATAATTTGGATATTGTAGATAATGCTGCTATAAACATCAGGGTACATATATCCCTTTCAATTAATATTTTTGTATTCTTTGGGTAAATACCTAGTAGTTCAATTGCTGGGTTGTGGGGTAGTTCTATTTTTCACTCTTTGAGGAACCTCCATAGTGTTTTCCACAGTGGCTATACCAGTTTGCATTCCCACCAACAGCATAACAGTGTTCCCCTTTCTCCACATCCTCACCAACCTCTGTTGTTTCTTCTGTAATTGATTTTAGCCATTCCTACAAGTATGAGGTGATATCTCATTGTACTTTTAATATCTAATTCCCTGACAATGAGTGATGCTGAGCATCTTTTCATGTCTGTTGGTCATCTCTATGTCTTCTTTGGAAAAATGTCTATTCATGTCTTTTGCCTGTTTTTTAATTGGATTATTCATTTTCTGGGTGTTGAGTTGTATAAGTTCTTTATATATTTTGGATACTAACCCTTTATCAGACATGTCATTTGCAAATATTTTCTCCCATTCCATGGTTGCCTTTTAGTTTTGTTGGTTGTTTCCTTCACAGTGCGGAAGCTTTTTACTTTGAAATAGTCCCAATAGTTCATTTTTGTTTCTGTTTCCCTTGCCTCCAGCAATGTGTCTAGTAAGAAGTTGCCACAGCTAGGGTCAAAGAGGTTGCTGCCTGTGTTCTCCTCTAGGATTTTTATGGTTTCAGATCTCACATTTAGATCTTTAATCCATTTTGAGTTTATTTTTGTGTATGGTGTAAGAAAGTAGTCCAGTTTCATTCTTTTGCATGTTCCTGTCCAGTTTCCCCAACATCATTTGTTGAAGAGACTCTTTTTCCCATTGGATATTCTTTCCTGCTTTGTCCAAGATTAATTGACCATATAGTTGTGGGTTCATGTCTGGGTTTTCTATTCTGTTCCATTGATCTATGTGTCTATTTTTGTGCTCATACCATACTATTTTGATCACTGCAGCTCTATAATATAACTTAAGGTTTGTAATTGTGATGCCTCCAGCTTTGCTTTTCTTTTTCAAGGTTGCTTTGGCTATTCGAGGTCTTTTGTCGTTCCATACAAATTTTGGGATTGTTTGTTCTAGCTCTTTGAAAAATGCTGTTGGTATTTTGATTGGGAGTGCATTAAATCTCTCAATTGCTTTGGGTAGTATAGACATTTTAACAATATTAGTTCTTCCAATCCATGAGCATGGAATATCTTCCCATTTTTTGTGTCATCTTCAACTTCTTTCATAGCATATAGTTTTTCATAATATTCTCTTATAATTGTTTGTATTTCTGTGGTGTTGATTTCATTTTTCCTCTCTTCTTTGTGATTTTATTTGGGTCCTTTCTCTTTTCTTTTGGATAAGTCTGGCTAGAGGTTTATTAATTTTATTAATTTTTCCAATAAACCAACTCCTGGTTTCATTGATCTGTTCTATTGGGGTTTTTTATTTTCTATATCATTTATTTCTGCTCTGATCTTTATGATGTCCTTCCTTCTCTGGCTTTAGGCTTAATTTGTTGTTCTTTTTCTAGCTCCTTTAGGTGTAAGTTTCGGTTGCTTATTTGAGATTTTTCTTGCTTCATGAAGTAGGCCTGAATTGCTATATGGTTCCCTCTTAGGACAGCTTTTGCTGCATCCCAAAGGTTTTGGACCATTGTGTTTTTATTTTCATTTGTTTCCCTGTATTTTTTAATTTCTTTTGTGATTTCCTGGTTGACCCATTCATTGTTTAGTAGCATGTTATTTAACCCCCATGTATTTGTGGTCTTTCCAAATTGTTTCTTGTGGTTGACTTCTATTTTCATAACATTGTGGTCAGAAAAGGTTCATGGTATTATTTCAATCTTTTTGTATTTTTTGAGGCCTGATTTGTGACCTAATATGTGATCTATTATGGAGAATGTCCTGTGTGCACTTGAACAGAATTATATTCTGCTGTTTTGGTATGGAATGTTCTGAATATATCTGTTAAGTCCAGTGTGTCATTCAAAGCCACTGTTTCCTTGTTGATTTTCTGTTTTGATGATCTGTCCATTGATGTAAGTAGGGTATTAAAGTCCCCTACTGTTATCATATTATTATCAAGTAGTTCCTTTATTATTGTTTTATATATTTGGGTGCTCCCATGAGAGACTATGGATGTAGTGTTCCATGATCCATTGTTTGCGTATAACACCCAGTGCTCCATTCAGTACGTGCCCTCTTTAATACCCATCACCAGGCTAACCCATCCCCCCACCCCCTCCCCTCTAGAACCCTCAGTTTGTTTCTCAAAGTCCATAGTCTCTCATAGTTCGTCTCCCCCTCCGATTTCCCCCCCTTCATTTTTCCCTTCCTGCTATCTTCTTTTTTTTTTTTTTTAACATATAATGTATTATTTGTTTCAGAGGTACAGGACCCTGTATCTTTTGATTAGAGCATTTAGTTCATTTGTATTCAGAGTGATTATTGACAGATATGTATTTAGTGCCATTTTATTACTTGTTTTGTCGTTGTTCCTGGAGATTTTCTGTGTTCCTTTCTTGTCTTTGTCACTTTTGGTCTTTCCCTTCCACTCAGAGTCCCCTTTAATATTCTTGAAGGGCTTGTTTAGTACTCACAAACCCCTTTAGTTTTTGTTTGTCTGCGAAACTCTTTATTTCTCCTCTTCTGAATGGTAGCATTGCTGAATAGGGTAGTCTTGGCTGCAGATTTTTCCCATTCAGTACTTTGAATATATTATTCCACTCCCTTCTGGTTTGCCAAGTTTCTATTGAGAAATCTCCAGCTAGCCTTATGGGTTTTCCCTTTTAAGTTAAGGACTTCTTTTGTCTTGCTGCTTTTAAGATTTTTTCTGTATCACTATATTTTGCCAACTTAATTGCAATATGTCTTGGTGTTGGCCTGTTTTTGTTGATTTTGATGGGTGTTTTGTGCCTCCTGGATCTGGATGTCTTTTTTCTTCCCCAGATTAAGGAAGTTTTCAGCTATTACTTCTTGAAATAAATTTTCTTCCCCCCTTTCTCTCTTTTCTTCTTCTGGGACTCCTGTAATACAAATGTTACTACGTTTGATGGAGACACTGAGTTCCCTAAGTCTATTCTCTTGTTGCAGGATTCTTCTTTCTCTCTCTTTTTCAGCTTCATTATTTTCCATTATTTCATCTTCTAGGTCACTAATTCATTCCTCTGCTTCTTCCAGCCTAATGCTAATCGCATCATGCCTGTTTTCAATCTCATGTATTTCATTCTTCATCTCAGATTGATTCTTTTTTAACTGTTTTTTCTCTGTGGTAAGGGTATCACTGATGTCTTCTCTTCTCAAGCCCAGTGGGTACCGTATGATTGTTGCATTACATTTTCCATCAGGCATGTTACTTATATCTGTTTCACTTTGATCTCTGGCCATGGCCTAATCTTGTTCCATCATTTGGAGTAGATTCCTCCATCCTGGCATTTTGTCTAAGTTTCTGCCTTCTGTGCATTAGAAAAGCCAGTCATGTCTCCTGCTCCTTCTTTGGTGTGGCCTCTTCTCTCACTTTTTTGTCAGTCTTCAGGTCTATTTATGGGGTATTTAAGGTACTTAGGATGATATCATGGTTATCTAGTTGTGTTCATGGGACAAGATGTGCCTAGGGTCCTCCCTACTCCACTGCCATCTTCTTTCTCCTTTCTGGAATGTTTGCCCTGCCAGAACTTATCAGAAACCTTCCTGGTTTATTAATTATTAACTTCTAGTTAATAACTTTCTAGTTTCTGATAATTTAAGCCATCCCAGGGCACAGTGTCTGTTCAGCTAGGGAATGTGCTCCTCCCACATGTGCTTTCCAACTCAGGCTCTCAGATGCCTTTTTTGGCATCAAATAAGATGATTATGTGGTATTTCCTTCATTCTATTGATGTGATGTATTCTATTTATTGATCTTTTTTGTTGAACTACCCTTCCATTTCTTGGCTAGATTGTACTTGGTCATGGTGTATAATCTTTTTAAGAAGTTATTGGAATTGGTTTGCTAGGATTTTGTTGAGTATTTATACATCTATTATTATAAAGAGATGTTAGTCTGTCATTTCCTTTTCTAGTGGTTTTTTTATCTGACCTTGGTATCAGGGTAATACTGCCCTCATAAAATGAGTTAGGAAATATTCTCTCATCTTCTATTTTTTGGATGATTTTTTAGATGGATTGGTATTAATTCTTTAAATGTTTAATAGAATTCACCATTGAGGGCACCTGGGTGGCTCAGTTGGTTAAATGACTGCCTTCGGCTCAGGTCATGATCCTGGAGTTCCTGGATTGAGTCCCGCATCGGGCTCCCTGCTCGGCAGGGAGTCTGCTTCTCCCTCTGACCCTAACCCCTCTCATGTGCTCTCTCTCATTCTCTCTCTCTCAAATAAATAAATAAAATCTTAAAAAAAAAAAAGAATTCACCATTGAAGCCATCTGATGTTGGCCTTCTCTTGTTTGGGAGATTTTTGAATACTCATTCAATCTCTTGTTATAGATCTGTGGAGATTTTCTATTTCTTCTTGAATGAGTTTAGGCAATTTATTTCTAGGAATTTCTCTATTCATCTAGGTTATCTAATTTGTTGGCATATGACTGTTCATAGTATTCTGTTATAAAACTTGCTATTTCTGTAATGAATCCCATTTTCATTTCTGATGTTAATTATTTGTGTTTTCTCTCTTTTTTAGGGAGTCAGTCTAGGTAAAGATGAACAATTCTGTTGATCTTTCAAATGATGAACCTTTGGTTTCTTTTTTTTTTTTTTTTAATTTTTTTTTTTTTTTTAAGATTGTATTTATTTGTGAGAGAGAGAATGAGAGACAGAGAGCATGAGAGGGAGGGGCAGACTCCCTACTGAGCAGGGAGCCCGATGTGGGACTCGATCCCGGGACTCCAGGATCATGACCTGAGCCGAAGGCAGTCGCTTAACCAACTGAGCCACCCAGGCGCCCGAACCTTTGGTTTCATAGATTCTCTTATTTTTCTATTCTCCATTTCATTTATGTCTGCTTTAAGCATCATTATTTCCTTCTCTTAACTTTGAGTTTAGTTTTCTATGTTTCTCATTCCTCAAAGTATAATGTTAGGTAGTTGAATTGAGATCTTTTTTAATTCTACTATTTCAGCTATAAATTTCCCTCTGATAGCTATTTTTACTGCATTCCATAAGCTTTATGTTGTATTTTTGTTTTCACTCATGTCCAGGTATTTTTAATTTCTTTTGTGATTTCTTCTTGACCTATTAGTTGCTTAAGAGTGTATTATTTAAAGAAATCCATGGGGCACCTGGGTGGCTCAGTTGGTTAAACATCTGCCTTCAGCTCAGGTCATGATCCCAGGGTCCTGGGATCCAGCCCTGCATCGGGCTTCCTGCTCCGCAGGAAGCCTGCTTCTCCCTCTCCCACTCCCCCTGCTTGTGTTCCCTCTCTCGCTGTGTCTCTCTCTGTCAAATAAAGAAATACAATCTTTTTTAAAAAATAAAGAAATCCACATTTGATGCAGGTTTTCTCTGCAGCTACTGCCCATTTTCAAGTCAGGGGTTAGGGCCTTAATGGTGTGCAACCCAGACTGTACACACACACACACACACACACACACACAAGTGTATTGTTTAATTTCTGCATATTTGTGAATTATTCAGTTTTCCTTCAATTATTAACTTCTAGTTTCATTCCATTGTGGTCATAGAAGATACTTTGTGTTGGCAAGGATATGGAGAAAAGGAACTCTTGTGTGCTGTTGGTGGGAATGTAAATTGTACATTGATATGGCCATTTGAAAAACAGTATGCAGGTCCTTTAGTAAACTGAACACAGATCAACCTACCATATGCTCCAGAAATCCTAATTCTGGTATATATCCAAAGGGAATAAAAATAGTATCACAGATATATCTGCACTCCCATGTTCATTGCAGCATTATCACAGCAGCCTATAATGGTAACAACTTTCTTGTCCATCAACTGATGAATGGATAAAAAAATGTGATCTGTCTGTCTATCTATATATAATGGAATAGCATTCAGCCATAAAGTAGAAGGAAATTTTGCCATTCTGACAATGCGAATAAACTTGGAGGACATTGTGCTAAGTGAAATAACCCACACATAGAAATACAAAGATTGTATGATCTTACTTATATGTGGAATCTAAACAAGTAGAACTCAGAAAAACTGAGAGATCAGAGGTTGCCAGGAGCTGAGGGTTGTGTGAAATGGGGAGAAGTTGGTCATTAGATACAAACTTTAAGTTATAAGATGAATAAGTTCTAGGGAATCTAATGTACAGCATAACAGCTATAATTAATAATACTATATTTAATACTTTAAATTCGCTAAGAGTAGACTTTAGGTGTTATGACAAAAAAGGTAACTGTGAGGAAGTGAAAATTAGCTTCATTGTGGTAATCATTTCACAGTGTATACATATATCAAACTATCACATTGAACACTGTAAATATATACAAGTTTTGTCAATTATGCCTCAATAAACCTAAAAATAATGAAAACAAACAAACAAGATATTTTGTATAACTTCAAACCTTATAAATTTATTGAGGCTTGTTTTTTGGCCTGATACATGGTTTATCCTGGAGATGTTTCATGTGGTTTTTGATAAGAATGTGTATTCCATTGTTGTTGGGTAAAGTGTTCCATATATGTTCTAGTTGTTTTATAGTGTTATTTGCACCTGTCTTTCCTTACTCACCTTCTCTGTAGGTATTCATCCATTATTCAAAGTGCTGTATCTAAGTCACCCACTATTATTGTAGAATTGTCTATTTATCCCTTCAGTTCTGTAAAAGTTCTTTTCCACATACTTCAGGGCTGTGTTTTTAGGTGCATATTAATTTATAGTTGTTATATCTTTTTGATAACTTGACTCTTATCAGCATATAATGTTCTCCCTTGTCTCTTGTAACAGTTTTTTTTTTTTTTTACTTTAATTTTACTTTGATATTAGTATGGCCACCTCAGCTCCCTTTTGGTTACTATTTGCATAAAATCGCTTTTCCTATTCTTTTACTTTCAATTTATTTGTGTCTTTGAAGTTAAATTGAGTCTCTTATAGACAGCATCTATTTGCCTGTTTTTTCCCACTTGCCAGTCTCTGCATTTGTAAAATTTAATCCACTTATATTTAATGTAATTGCTGATACAAAAGGACATGTTTCTGCCATTTATTGTTTTCAGTTTCTCTTATACCTTTTTTGCCCCTCATTTCCTCTATTACTGCCGCCTTTTGTGTTCAGTAGATTTTTTATAGTGACTTGGTTTGATTTCCTTCACATTTCATTTTATATATATTTTTAGATATTTTATTTATGGTTGCCATGGGGGTTAAGTTTTACATCCTAAATTTATAACAATGTAGTTTGAATTGATATCAACTTAAGTTCAATAGCATATAAAAATAGTGTTCCTATACAGCTCTCACATCCCCCCATTTATGTTCCTGTTGTCACAGATTACATCTGTATACATTGTATGCTCTATAACATGATTTATAATCATATTGTATTTTGTTTTATAGATGTTTGTTTTTATGTAAAAAATAAAAAGTAGAGTTACAAACTAAAAATACAATTATACTGGCTTTTATACTTGCCCGTGTAGTTACTTTTAGTAGAGATCTTTATTTCTAAATAAAGCTTTAAGTTACTGCCTAGTGTCCTTTCATGTCAACCTGAAGGACTCCTGTTAGAATTTCTTGTAGGGTAGGTCTAGTGGTAACAAACTCCTCCAGCTTTTGTTAATCTTCTGATGTCTTACTTTCTCCCTCATTTTTGAAGGACAGTTTTGCTGGATATAAAACCCTTGGTTTGGGGGCGCCTGGGTGGCTCAGTTGGTTAAGCGACTGCCTTCGGCTCAGGTCATGATCCTGGAGTCCCAGGATCGAGTCCCGCATCGGGCTCCCTGCTCAGCAGGGAGTCTGCTTCTCCCTCTGACCCTCCCCCCTCTTGTGCTCTCTCTCTTTCATTCTCTCTCTCAAATAAAACCCTTGGTTTACACATATTTGTTTTCTTTTAGCAATTTAGATATATCATCCACTGCCTTTGTTTTCTCTGGATATAGAATCTTTGGTTGATGTGGTCTTTTTCCAGTACTTTAAATGTGACATCCTACTGCCTTTTAGCTTTGTGGTTTCTGATGAGAAATCTACTATTAATCTTAATGAGGCTCCCTTACTCATGAAGAGTAACTTTTCTCTTGCTGCTTTCCTGGTGCCCCTTTTTTTGTTTTTCATCAGTTTGATTAGAACCTTCCTTGTGTGGATCTCTTTTAGTTTATCCTACTTGGAGTTTATGGAGCTTTATGGATGGGTACATTCATAACTTTCATCAGATTTGGGGATTTTTTGGCCATTATGTTTGTTCCTTTCTCTCTCCTCTCCTTCTGAGACTTCTATAATGTGAATATTGGTCTGATTGATGGTGTCTCACCAGTCCCTTAGATTCTGTTTACTTTTCTTCATTCTTTTTTTTTTCTTTCTGCTCCTCAAACTAGATAATGTCAATGAACTACCTTCAAATTTACTGATTCTGTCTTCTGCCTGCTCAAATCTGCTTTTGACTCCTCTAGTGAATTTTTCATTTCAATTATTTAGCTTTTCAGCTCTAGAATTTCTGTTTGGTTCCTTTCTATAATTTCTTTGTCTTTATTGATATTCTCTCTTTTATCATACATTATTTTCCTGGTTTCTTTTAGATCTTTGTTCATGTTTTCTTCTAGCCCTTTGAACATATTTAAGACAGTTGTTTTAAAGTGTTTGTATCAAATGTCCAAAGTTCAGACTTCTTCAGAGACTGTTTCTATCAATTTATTTTGTTCATTTGAAAGGGCCATACTTTCCTGTTTATTTGTATAATTTTGATTTCTTTGCAAAACCTAGAAATAAAAATATTATAATATGGTAACTGTGGAAATTCTTCTCAGGATTTGTCAGGGTTTATTAATTTTTAAAAGTTGTAGTAGTCCATTTGTCTCGTGACATTTCCCAGAATTTTTTCTGGCTATTTCTTGTTGCATGTGATCATTGAAATTTCTTTTACTTAGCAGGTATTAAGCTATTTTTTTTGACAGGTATTTCTTTGAATAACATGAACTAAAAACTGTGATACTAGCCTTTCAGTCTTTGCAGATTGGCTCTATATTCAGGCTCTCTTTCAGTACTTAGCTAGACTTACACCTAGCCTAGGAATCAGCCCAGGGTGAAAGGTTAAGGTCTCAGGTCCTTTCTGCATATGCATCTTTCCCTGAGTGTGCACTTGGCTTTCTAAATTTCCCAAGATATAGGAATGCTTTTGAATGCACCAATGTCCCAACAAAACATTGTCCCTGGCTTTTCCTCTCTGGCCTTAGGGTGTTTATGTCTCAACTGTAATCTGCCCCAGGTGTCTGTGGGTTGTTTGTCTACCTTCTAATGTTTTCCAGCAATGACCACTGCTATTCCAGCCTATTTGAGTTCCAGATTAGGTGAAACAGAGACAGGAGTCTTGTATTCGTCCTTCAGAAAGCTTCCAGACAGGTTGAACAGACCTACACAATAATTCGTGAATAACATCTGCTCTGCTCCCTCTAGAACCTTGGACCAGGCTCCCATACTAGAAATGCAGGTTGCTTTCTTCAAGAATGCTACCCTGCTGGGGAGAGGGTGGGACAAAGGCAAGTAAAAATTCCACAGAGTTTTCCTAATATTTTTAAGTGACCTTTTTCCTTTTTTTAAGATTTTATTTATGTATTTGAGAGAGCTAAAACAATTTGGTGGAGGGACAGAGGGAGAGGGAAAAGCAGACTTCCTGCTGAGCAGGGAGCCCAATGGGAGGCTCAATCCCAGGACCCTGGGATCATGACCTGAGCTGAAGGCAGACGCTTAACTGACTGAGCCACCCCGGCACCCTGCAAGTGACCTTTTTCTTGATTTGGCATTCACTTTGTTCCTGTAAACATTTGATTGTTTTCTAGATTTCTGACAAAGTCTTTTCTGACAGTTTCTGCATATTTTTTAATGTTTCTGTGTGGGGAATGGAAGCTTTGAGCTGCCCACTCTGCCATTTTGCTCAACTTACAAAGTTTTATTGTTTCTTTATATTGTTAGTGGCTGCTGATAATAAATGCTTAGGTCCATTAATTCATAAGAGGCTGCAAAGTGGTCATAAGCTAATTCTATCATTCCTTCATTTAGTAGCTGAAATAGCTTTATAAGGAGAAACTTCTAATTTATTATTTGGTTACTAAAATGTACCATTCATTGAGGAAAGGCAGGATAGATACTTGATTCTTTCTCTTTATCAATTTTCAAAATAATGAGTTGGATGCCTAGAATTTTCCAAAGATCACCAATTAGTTTTTTGTTTGTTTTTGGTATTTTTAATAATGTTATAAACTCATGAATTTAAATATATTTGATGTGTTTCTTTCTGTCGCAATTACCATCCTCATCACTGGTCAAGCTATTTCATTTTTGGCTAGTAGGAAACTCTGAAAATTTGCTTATGAGTCCTTTTGATATGACTTTAATGGTTTGCAATAGCTTTTTGATATCTGGCTTGACAAAGTATATCCATGCTCATTGTGAATATTTTCTGCCTCAGACATGGAATCAGCTATTTCTCCACAGAGCTCTGGTATTTAAGAACTACAGATTAGGCATTATGGGTGTTGATTGATTTTGGTTTAGTTATTATTTCTAGGCCTTTGCAGTGGACAGAACTAGAAAATGTACTCAGCTGACTGGTTGCTTAGTTAAGACAAAATATGTCTTGATTTCATTTTTATATTTTCAATTCAAATTCACAACTACAGAATTTTTACTTAGGAGATAAAGCTAGAAGAGGCTTTTTTCCACTGCAAGAATCTTGCATCTGAAGACCCTGGAGATGATAGAATCAGAATATTACATAGTAATTTGTTTGCTTCCACTCACCACATATAAAAACAGTTCCAGAATAATCACCTGAACATTTGCATCAACAATTTTCCTATAAACAATTTAAGGTTTGTTTTGTTTATTTTGCAATTATTTTGTCTTTGGAATATGCCAACTAGGGATACATGAATTATTATTCATTAAAGCCACTTGTGATATTTCTCTCTGTATGGTTATACGGTGGATAGATATTTAGGTTCATTTCTTTTATTTTGATGCTTAAGGATTGCTTTATTTAAATAAACACTTAATTTTCTAAATTATTTTCATGGTTCAATAGTCAAATATAGAAAAAGAATATATATTTAAAGAAGTTTAGCTTTTATCCCGTTCCCTGCACCTGATTCCTTCTCACTCACTGTAGGTAACTTTTTAATTCATTCTATGATGTATTTTTCTATTGTTTGTTTTATAATATAAGCAGATATGTAAGTATTTCAAAGAAAAAGAGTCATGCTCCCCTTTCTTATATAAATGTGGTTCTACTACTTTTGAGAGTAATTTGACAATACCAAATATGTTATACCCTCTGACCTATGTGTTGGGTACACAAGGAGACATGCTCTAAGATGTTTATTGGAGATATTGTAAATGATGGTACAACGAAGATAAGGATGTATGTATCTTTTCACATTAGTGTTTTTGTATTCTTTGGATAAATACCCAGAATTGGAACAGCTAAATCTATATGGTAAATCTACTCTTAATTTTATTAAAGACCTCCATTCTGTTTTCCTAGCAGCTGCACCAATTTATATTCCCACCAACAATGTGTGAGGGTTCCCTTCTGTCCACATATTCTCCAATAGTTATTTCTTGTCTTTTTGATAATGGCCATTCTAACAGGTGTGAGGTGATATTTTGTTGTGGTTTTGATCTGCATTTTCCTAGTAATGAGTGGTGTTGAACTTGTTTTCATGTGCCTATTGGCCATCTGTATGTCTTCTTTGAAAAAATGACTATTCAGATCCGCTGCCCTTTTTTTAATCAGGTTTCTTTTTTTAAATTGTTAAGTTGTATGAATTCTTTCTGTATTTTAGATATTAATTCCTTATCAGATATATGCAAATATCTCCTCCCATTGAGTAGGTTGCCTTTTTGTTTTGATGATGGTTTCCTTTGCTGTGCAAAAACTTTTTAGTATGATGTGATCCCATTTGTTTCTTTTTGCTTTTCTTTCCCTTGGCTTTGGAGTCAGATCCAGAAACACATCTCTAAGACTGATGTCTTAGTGCCTTAGGAGCTTACTGCCTATGTTTTATTCTAGGAATTTTATGGTTTCAGGTCTTACATTCTAATCTTTAATGCATTTTGAGTTAAGTTTTGTGTATGGTGTAAGTTAGCAGTCTAGTTTCATCTTTTGCATGTGACTTTCCAGTTTTTTCAGCACCATTTATTGAAACAACCGTCCTTTCTCCAATGTATACTCTTGACTCCTTTGTCATAAATTAATTGTCCGTATATATGTGGGTTTCTTTCTGGGCTTTCAGTTCTGTTCCATTGATCTGTGTGTCTGTTTTTATGCCAGTACCATACTGTTTTGATTACTATATAGCTTTGTAGTATAGTTTGAAATCTGCCAGTATGATACCTCCAGCTTTGTTATTCTTTCTAAAGATTGCCCTGGCTATTTAGGATCTTTAGTGGTTCCATACAAATTTATAGAATTACTTGTTCTAGTTCTGTGGAAAATGCCATTGGAATTTTGATGGGGATTGCATAGAATCTGTGGATTGCTTTGGGTAGTATGGACGTTTTAACAATATTGATTTTTCTAGTCCATGAAGACAGAATATCTTTCCATTTGTTTGTGTCATCTTCAGTTTCTTTCATCAGTGTCTTATAGTACAGGTCTTTCACCACCTTGGTTAAATTTATTTTTAGGTATTTTATTCTTTGGTGCAATTGTAAGTGAGATTGTTTTCTTAATTTCTCTTTCTGATAGTTGTTAGTGTATAGAAATACCACACATTTCTGTATATTGATTTTGTATCCTGCATCTTTACTGAATTTGTTTTTGAGTTCTAACAGGTTTTTTTGTGTGTGTGGCGACTTTAGGAATATGTATATTATGTCATCTACAAATGGTGACAGTTTTACTTCTTCCTTTCCAATTTGGATGCCTTTTTTTCTTCTTGTCTTATTGCTGTGGTTAAGACTCCCAATACTCTATTGAAGAAAAGTGATGAGAGAGGGTATCTTGTCTTGTTCCTGATCTTAGAGAAAATGCTTTAAATTTTTCACTGTTGAGTATGACAATAACAGTATTACTGAGATCATAAAACGTTACAGGTAGCCTCTGACTTACACACTTTTTTAAAAAGTCTGTTTTATACTTGCTACTGAGTGAAAAATACCCTGTTCTTTTCTAGCCTTGTAGATCTTACACCAAGGTGGAGTTAGTGGATGGAAGGGGGGAAGAGGCAAAGAAAATAGCTCCTCACCCTCCCAAATGCTTCCATACACCCCTGCCCATCATTTTTATCTATATAATAAAATGCTCAGAGTAGATTTTGTGAAGAAACAAAATTACCATGCCTACATACATACATTTATACTGTATATTTTTTACCTCACAACCTTAATGTGGTCTTCTACTAAAATTTTTCCCCACTAAAACATAAGTCTGTTCTCACCAGAAATTAGGGTAAAATGAATCATTAAAATAAGTTATTATTATAATTATAACATATAATCATATATATATTTATATACATATATATCTGCAAAAACATAATTTTACTAGGGAATTAACCTGTATCTTTGTTGTGCATTAGGCTTAAAAACATAATGTGTTTCATATGGTAATTTTAGTAGTATTCAAACTAAAAATAAAAGAATTCCAGTTCATAATTTTCCATCATATTTTTAGAAAAACCTGAACTCTAGATGTATTTTTGTCTCCTAATTATTGCCTTTGAAATCTTGTTATTCACAGTGACTGACAGTATCTCTTGTATTGAATTCATATCCATTTGTAATAATTGTGAACATATAATCAGGGTAGGGTACTTACAGTCCCAAGTTACCAAACTAAAAAACAAAGCAAGGATTTTTCAGAGGAATTTTTCAAATAAACATTTGTACCTTGCCAGTCCTTGATATCAACACTCGAACAAAGCATAGCAAATATTCTGACTTATTCTTGACAGGGTCAGTCATAGGATTTTTTTTTCCTGTAAGGTAGATATGATTATTTAATTTTTAAAAATTGGAATAGCTTATAACTTGTTATTTGCATGCTATATTTTAGAACAAATAAGTCAGGAATGTTCACTATAACTTGAGTCATTGTAAAGCTAATTATTGTTGTTCTAATTATGTACTTTTATTAGTTTGGGGAAAGGAGAACTATCTTAGAAAATAAAAAAGATTAAATCATTCTACAGTTCTGTTTAGTGCTATTAACTGAGTTTTTCTCTTGGCTTTGAT
Organism: Phoca vitulina; assembly: GCF_004348235.1. Taxonomy (NCBI): domain Eukaryota; kingdom Metazoa; phylum Chordata; class Mammalia; order Carnivora; family Phocidae; genus Phoca; species Phoca vitulina. The sequence goes on along the minus strand of NW_022589772.1, from coordinate 7,764,984 downwards.
TAATTCCATTCTTTTTTCATGTGCAATTACATTTTTTATCCTTTTTGTTATCAAGCATTATTATAGGAAGTTAAGTGTGTTCATCAACTGAATTTTGAATTAAACTCTTTTGTAATATTGCAGTGGTTTGAATTCTTGGAGAGTAAGAAATGTGTATTCAACTTCTTTATTTTCTCTTACAACTCAGTCTAGTACTTTACCCCATAAGAAATTTTTAGTAAGTCTCTGGCTAGGTTTAAAAAACTAAGAAAGTGGTGTGGGAATAGGGTATGTTTCAAAAGCAGAAGTGGTATATTAACCACATTGAAACTTTGCTGTTGAAACCCCCTTCAGCCTTAGCAAGGTTTTTTATGCTAGGATAATAATAAGCACCAAGGCATAGCATAGGCCACCTGCAAGGAAGCAATTCAGCAACCTTGGTAAACTCTGAAACAGAGTAGCTGTCAGTTTGTCTCAGCTAGCAGAACTGACAACATGAGAGTCTTGTTCCAAAATCTATTTTTTCTGATTCTGCCATGTGTCTTCAGTTCCCAGGGTGTATTATTCAGTTAAAATATTATTTTACCAAATTCTTTAGCACAGTTACTGGAATATATATAATAAGTGCTCAATAATTATTTGCTGAAAGAAAGAATGAATGAATGAATGTCATAATGTGTAGGGGAGAAATTGTATTCTGCCTTATAGACTAAATATGTTAGATAAACTGTACATAAGTGATAAATTGACTTGATAGAAAACAATCAAGAATTGAAGAGATCTTTCATCTGAGTTTAGTCCCCTCTTTGTTTTCCATGTTATTTAGATCTGAAAGGAGTATCATATATAATAAGTGGCTTTCTTGAAGGAGAGTTATATCCATGAAAAAGACTGTATTTTGTATCTGTTCAGGCTCCTTTTAGCAAAGATTAACAAATTTTATTAGAAGCTTAAATTCCACCAATAGTGAATGGTGGTCCCATCTATAAGAGTTATGAATTTGACTTAACTTGAATTTGTCACTGAATATAAAAGGAATATATGTTTATTTAAGAGAGTTTAGAAAATACAGAAAAAGTGTAAGGAAGGTAATTACAAATCTTCATAATTCCAGCAACAGAGAAAAACAATATCAGTTTTTAATATTTTGGAGGAAAAGTTTATTTTGAAAATGAATTTAGTTCTCTCTTCACTTTAATAAGAATTATCTTTTGGACATTCAATTTACATTTTATATGTGGTTGTTTGATTTTTAAAGTTAATTAAACTATTCCTCATTAATCTGTACTTTTTTGTACTGAATGACTTGATTTGGTTAGTTTGCAGGTCCATTGTGTCTATCTCATTGTGTCTTTAACAGGTCGAGAAAGTGCAAGTACTAGTACCGCAGGGAAAGCCAGAAAAACTATAAGCGATAAGTGGGAAAGTCAGCTATGGAGAGAGAAAAAGTTTGGCTTAATAGATCACCTGCATTACAGCCATGTTTATCCTGAAAGTATTCCACGGAAATTTATTTTCGAGCAGAGAAAGTTTCTTACGGAGCAGTTTAATTCTCAGCCTGCAAAGTACATACCACCAGAGGGAAGGCCCCCAAACCTTGATGACTTTAAGAGTGCCCGGAGCCTTGGACATTTTGAAGTAACCATCCTAGGTAAGTGAAGTGTTCTTTTCTTTGAATATCATTAATTTAATATATTTTCAATATAGATGATACTATTTTGCTTGAAAAAATTAAGCTCCCCCCCAAAAAAATAAAGTCCAAGGAGAGCTCCTGTTTAGCTCAAACTAATGGAGGAATGGAGCACTAATTCTGGAATACATTAAGCTCTAATTGTGGGCTTTAAACATTGGCAAGTCCTAGGAAAGTATTTGGGCAGAGAAGAATGGGAACCAAGGGAACTTTCCCCACCCCTGACTACCTGACTACTTCTAAAACTGATTTTGTTTTTCTTTAGCCTCCACTTTCTTGCTCATGTTCTCTGCCTCTTTCTCAGTGTATCTGAACCGTTGAAAGGTAAAATGTAGGTTAAAGAGAAAAGGGGTACTAATCGAGAAAAGCTCCTATGAACAGAGGTCTGTTTAGCCCCTATAAAATATTAAATTCTCAACTAAATCAGGTTGTAACAGAAAGAAGCTAAAAAACTTCCCTGGTCTATAAGGAACCATAAGGAAAAATAAATGGATTTTCTCAGGTTGTTCAAAACTGAGAAGTACCCATAGAACTTACAGAAATTTAAAAGTCAATAAAAAAAAAGATGTGGTGTATATATATATATACACACACACACATACACACACACAAAAAAAAAGTCAACACAATTTTTTTAAGAGAACAAACTGACAGTTACCAGAGGGAAGATGGGTGAGGGGATAGGTGAACTAGGTGTTGGGGATTAAGGAGTGCACTTGTTGTGATGAGCATAGGGTTATGTATGGAAGTGTTGAATCACTATATTGTACACCTGAAACTAATATTACACTGTATGTTAACTAACTGGAATTTAAATAAAAACTTTTAAAAAGTCAACACATTTTTAAACTTATATTTAATTTTATCTTTCTTTCCGATGAATGAAAAATGTACACAAAAAATTCTAAAATAAAACCATAGCCAAAATAAGCTATTCTCAGAGTCAAGAAAAATGTTTATTTGTATCTCAAAGGAAGGTCTTGTTACCTTAAAATAAAAGAATGAGGAAATGTCATTAGCAAATTAATTTAATGGCTGAAAGAAAGTGCAGTTCATAGATTTTTACATCTACAGTACTGAAATGAATTACCTTGACTTTTATCAGGATTCCTTTTTCATTTTTACTCTCTCACATTCCCTCTTCTCTGCCTCCTCACACACATATGTACATACGTGTGATTGTGTGTATGTGTACAATCTATGAAAAGTATGACTTTTCCCTGACTCTGTTAGACATGTCAGACCTGTTTCAAATGCTTCTTTTTACTAGACTGTATTACTTGGTCTCTTTACATCACTTAAAAGCAAGAATCAAATGAAAAGGGCAAATGTGTCATTCTGTCCAATCAGCTCTAGTCCACATTAGAATTACGCTGTTTTATGTCCTACCTATTTTCAAGGACTTAAGGTGGTTTACAGGGATAAAAACAGTGAAAAAGAAGTCACAGGTGGATAAAACCAAACAGAACGTTTAAAAGGAAACAGAAAAAGTACATATTACTAGGTACCTGCAAATAACTAAATTACCATTTGGCAGTAATTTTTGGTCAACTTTCTGGCAGGAAGAAAGAAAGGGATTTTTTTCCTGATCAATGGTACTGATCCATTGATTCTTTTTTTTATATTTCAAGTTTTTATTTAAATTTTAGTTAACATATAGTATAATATTAGTTTCAGGAGTAGAATCCAACAATTCATCACTTACATATAACACCTAGTGCTGATCCATTGATTCTTATAGAACCTTGATGGGAAGAGGTAGCCTATCAGAATCAACTGAGGGAGACCTTCCCACACTCCATAAGATTCTGGTACACTCCAGAGAAGCAGCCTATTCAATGTCCCTTACCTTCCTAAGGGAGACTTACTGCTACACCAGGGCCAGTGACAAGAATGTGTCCTGCTTGTCAGGTATGCAGGAATAGAATTAAGATTGAGAAGTACTACTCTCTTAATAGGACTTGAAGTATAGATATTCTCAGATTTGGGGGGTTTTAAAAGATTTTATTTATTTATTTGAGAGAGAGCACCAGAGAGAGAGAGCAAGCACGAGTGGGGGTCAGAGGGAGAGGAAGAGAAGCAGGCAGGGAGTCCGATGCGGGGCTCCGACCCAGGGCCCTGGGATCAGGACCTGAGCCAAAGGCAGACACTTAACCAACTGAGCCATCTCGGTGCCCCAGATATTCTCAGATTTTGGTTAAACAAGTGGTGAATATCAGATGTGAAAGTAGTGAACTTATTACAGCTTTTGTGAAAGTATGAAACTAAGTTGTATTATGAGACCAGACAAATGGCCAATCCTTTGTAAGCATGGCATGAGCAATGAACTCAAAAGAGATGATTACATCTCTTAATAATGTACTCTCTGTTAAAAGATATAATCCTAAAACCGAAAGATAACCTTGTATGTGTTCAGTACATGGGGGTACACTTGTTCTGTAAAGGGCCAAGTAGTAAATGTTTGAGGCTTTGCAGGCCATGCAGTATCTGTCCCAACTACTTAGTTCTGCTGTTTTAGTGTGAAAGCAGTCATAGACAATATATAAATGAATGTGTATGGCTCTGTTTGGATAAAACTTTATTTATAGACACTGACATTTGAATTGCTTATAAATAATTTTCACATATCACAAAATATTCGTTTGATTTTTTTCAACCATTTAAGATGTAAAAAAAACATTCTTAGCTCATGGGTTGTACAAAACCAGGTGCAAGCTAGATTTGAACCCCCAGGTCATAGTTTGCTGACCCCTGTTCTAAAAGACCTCTATTTTTACATAAAACTAGCTAAACCAGGGGCGCCTGGGTGGCTTAGTCGGTTAAGCGGCTGCCTTCGGCTCAGGTCATGATCCCAGGGCCCTGGAATCGAGCCCCGCATAGGGCTCCCTGATCGGCAGAGAGCCTGCTTCTCCCTCTCCCTCTGTCTGCCGCTCTGCCTACTTGTGCTCTCTCTCTCTGTTAAATAAATAAATAAAAATCTTTAAAAACAAAACAAAACAAAAAAAACTAGCTAAACCAATCCAAGCAGATAAATCTATATGATATTTAAATTTCTTCCAACATGAGGATTGTCCACCTATGTTGATACTATCTTCCAGTGATTGATTATTTCTCTGCAGTATCTTGCTGATCTCTGGAGGACCCAGTAATTTTGAAGTGTCTTATTCTGGGAGCCAGAAAGGTTATTCACACCACAACTCTGTTACAATCATTAGCTCTGATTGGTCTAGGGTGAATCATTACTGAGAACATTGAATGGAATTATGAATCTTCCTTCCTACAATTCTAATGGCTCCCAACAACCTGTTGCAATATCAGAAACCTATTCCAGAAATGCTGGTTCTTGTATTAAAATCCTTGCTATGCCATCTCACTTGTCTCAAATAAATAGATATTTTTAGTAAGCACTAAAACCTCATTCCATTGCTTATTATGAAATAACACACATTTCAAAAAGAAGATACTGGAATGAAGTAACAAACTAAATTTTCAGTGCCTTTAGGCCCAGTTACAAAATCTATTGGTCAATCTCTCCTAATTTTAAGAATTATTCCCCCTTTAAATATAAGAAAACAGTTTTCAAAACCTAGATGGCATTAGTATATTCATGACTCTGCTAACACTGATTTAGTTACCCATGAAATGCTGTGAGTCAATCAAAGCTTAAGAGTCCTCTCTTCAATTTGCATTTGACTCAGGTAATAACGATCATAATTCAGCCAGCCTTTTGTAAACCTCTGAAGGTCATCAGCTTTGTCTCTTACAAGTCAAGAGAAACCCCCCCCCAGTTTTCTATATGGTTTGTTCTTTTCCTTTTTTGCAAAATGCATTTAAATGCATTTTTAATAACGTTAACTATAACATCAAAGCAATTTAATATGTTGTAGTTATATTGAAATAATAAGGATTTACTTACCTTGACTTTTTTCTTCTATTAAAGCAACCAAGGAGGCCAACATAACTCCTCCCCTCCTTGGTACTAGCCTGCGGGCTCAGGGCAAATTATTCTTACCCATAAGATATGCCTCCTTCCTTGTTGAAGCCTATTCGAACCATTAACTGAGTAGCACCGAGTTTTCTCACTGTTGGTTCCCTCACTGGCTACATCCTCAGGATATCTTTTCCCACTGAGAGGCTTCCCCACTCTTGTATCTCAGTACGAGCAGTACACTGGATTATATGGGTTCCAGAGCTAGATTACTGTTGCCATACCTTAATTCTGTCCCTTATTTCATTGCATAATTAATTATAATTTAATCATGAAACCTGAAGCACCTACTATCAGATTTTGTCATCATAAGACACCCATTTTCCCCATATTTTAACATCTTTGAAAATCGATATGCATCTTACAATTGAAGTCATGTCTTTGTTCAGTTGGTAGCATTTTTCTTAGTGGCATCTTAGATTAAGTAAAATATGGTATGTTGCAAGCATTGTGCTAAGTGCCAGGATTATAAATTGCCTCCCCTCTAATGCACACATACACACACTTTCACACTTTTTATTGGAAAAAAAATTCAGTGATTACAAAGAATTGAGGAAGAAGATATATAAATTGCATATAACACACATTACAAAAGAATAATATGAGCTTACTTGTTTGATCTTATATTTTCCTATAATTTTGAATATAGTCCAGATATATGATCACATTTACCTAGACAGTAAGGTGTAAGTTACTGAAGTAACACATAAACAGAAAGTCACCATTGAAGTGCATATGTATGTACACTGTGGGAAGGATATTTGTGTTCCTCTCCTTTGGTAATAGGAATACAGATGAATTCATATTTGAACACATAATGCACAAATATCTTAAAGTCTAGTATTTGAAAATTATAGGTAAAAAATGCATAAACATACATTCATTTGCTTGATTTAACAAGTATTTACTGAGCATCTAATGTGTGCCCAGCACTGTTCTAGGTCCTGAGGTTACGAGGTTAAGTGAGTGAACACAACAAATAAAAGAGCTTGCTGATAAAAGAGATGGTGATAAATGCTAGAAAGGGGTCGGAGAGTAAGGTAGTAGGAAAGTATTACATTTCATCTTTTTTGGGGGGGAGGGGCAGAGGGAGAGGAAGAGAGAGAATCTTTTTTTTTTGGATTTTTAAAAAAATTTTATTATGTTATGTTAATCACCATACATTACATCATTAGTTTCTGATGTACTGTTCCATGATTCATTGTTTGCCTATAACACCCAGTGCTCCATTCAACACATGCCCTCTTTAATACCCATCACCAGGCTAACCCATCCCCCCACCCCCCTCCCCTCTAGAACCCTCAATTTGTTTCTCAGAGTCCAGGTATCTCATGGTTCGTCTCCCCCTCCAATTTCCCCCCCTTCATTTTTCCCTTCCTACTATCTTCTTTTTTTTAACATATAATGTATTATTTGTTTCAGAGGTACAGGTTTGTGATTCAACAGTCTTACACAATTCACAGCGCTCACCATAGCACATACCCTCCCCAATGTCTATTACCCAGCCACCCCATCCCTCCTACCCCCACCACTCCAGAAACCCTCAGTTTGTTTCCTGAGATTAAGAATTCCTCATATCAGTGAGATCATATGATACATGTCTTTCTCTGATTGACTTATTTCGCTCAGCATAATACCCTCCAGTTCTATCCACGTCATTGCAAATGGCAAGATTTCATTCCTTTTGATGGCTGCATAATATTCCATTGTATATATACACCACATCTTATTTATCCATTCATCTGTCAATGGACATCTTGGCTCTTTCCATAGTTTGGCTATTGTGGACATTGCTGCTATAAACATCGGGGTGCACGTACCCCTTCAGATCCCTACATTTGTATCTTTGGGATAAATACCCAGTGGTGCAATTGCTGGGTCGTAGGGTAGCTCAATTTTCAACTTTTTGAGGAACCTCCATACTGTTTTCCAGAGTGGCTGCACCAGCTTGCATTCCCACCAACAGTGTAGGAGGGTTCCCCTTTCTCTGCATCCCCGCCAACATCTGTCGTTTCCTGACTTGTTAATTTTAGCCATTCTGACTGGTGTGAGGTGGTATCTCATTGAGGTTTTGATTTGGATTTCCCTGATGCCGAGCGATGCTGAGCACTTTTTCATGTGTCTGTTGGCCATTTGGATGTCTTCTTTGGAAAAATGTCGTTCATGTCTTCTGCCCATTTCTTGATTGGATCATTTGTTCTTTGGGTGTTGAGTTTGATAAGTTCTTTATAGATTTTGGATACTAGCCCTTTATCTGATATGTCATTTGCAAATATCTTCTCCCATTCTGTTGGTTGTCTTTTGGTTTTGTTGACTGTTTCCTTTGCTATGCAAAAGCTTTTTTATCTTGATGAAGTCCCAATAGTTCATTTTTGCCCTTGCTTCCCTTGCCTTTGGCGATGTTTCTAGGAAGAAGTTGCTGCGGCTGAGGTCGAAGAGGTTGCTCCCTGTGTTCTCCTCAAGGATTTTGATGGACTCCTGTCTCACATTGAGGTCTTTCAACCATTTGGAGTCTATTTTTGTGTGTGGTGTAAGGAAATGGTCCAGTTTCATTCTTCTGCATGTGGCTGTCCAATTTTCCCAACACCATTTGTTGAAGAGACTCTCTTTTTTCCATTGGACATTCTTTCCTGCTTTGTCGAAGATTAGTTGACCACAGAGTTGAGGGTCCATTTCTGGGCTCTCTATTTCTGTTCCACTGATCTATGTGTCTGTTTTTGTGCCAGTACCATACTGTCTTGATGATGACAGCTTTGTAAGAGAGCTTGAAGTCCAGAATTGTGATGCCACAAGCTTTGGTTTTCTTTTTCAACATTCCTCTGGCTATTTGGGGTCTTTTCTGGTTCCATACAAATTTTAGGATTATTTGTTCCATTTCTTTGAAAAAAGTGGATGGTATTTTGATAGGGATTGCATTGAATGTGTAGATTGCTCTAGGTAGCATTGACATCTTCACAATATTTGTTCTTCCAATCCATGAGCATGGAACGTTTTTCCATTTCTTTGTGTCTTCCTCAATTTCTTTCATGAGAGTTTTATAGTTTTCTGAGTACAGATTCTTTGCCTCTTTGGTTAGATTTATTCCTAGGTATCTTATGGTTTTGGGTGCAATTGTAAATGGGATCGATTCCTTAATTTCTCTTTCTTCTGTCTTGTTGTTGGTGTATAGGAATGCCATTGATTTCTGTGCATTGATTTTATATCCTGCACTTTACTGAATTCCTGTATGAGTTCTAGCAGTTTTGGGGTGGAGTCTTTTGGGTTTTCCACATAAAGTATTATCTGCAAAGAGTGAGAGTTTGACTTCTTCTTTGCCGATTCGTATGCCTTTTATTTCTTTTTGTTGTCTGGTTGCTGTGGCTAGGACTTCTAGTACTATGTTGAATAGCAGTGGTGAGTGGACATCCCTGCCGTGTTCCTGACCTTAGGGGGAAAGCTGGAAGAGAGAGGATCTTAAGCAGGCTCCATGCCCAGGGTGGAGCCTGATGCGGGGCTCGATCTCCCAACCCTGAGATCATGACCTGAGCCAAAATCAAGAATCTGATGCTTAAACGACTGAGTCACCCAGGCACCCTGGAAAGGATGACATTTTCATAGAGTGGTCAGGATTAGGGTTAGGTCTCCCTGAAAAAATAACATTTCACCAGAATCCTGATGGGGGTGAAGGAACAATCTGGTTATCTGAGGAAAGAACATTCTAGGCACAGAAACAGCAAGTATGGAGGCTCTGAGGCCTGTTTACTTATACATTTGTACCCACAACTCTAGTTTTAACCAAGGAACTCACAACAAATTTCATGAGTAATGATGAAGCTAAACTCACCATATTTTATAATTTAGAAAATAATTCAAAAGAGTATCAATGACACACTGATAATCAAACTACCTTCCTGAGAATATCAGGATTTCCAACTTCGGATATTTTCTCAATTCTAAGGCATACTTTCTTTTTTTATATTTGCAAGTTGGAATGCATCTTACGGTCAATGGGTACATTTAATGCAGAATTTCCTTTTTATTAAAACTGTTACTAAGTTGATGGTATATCTTAGAGTTAAATTTGGTCTTAGAATCAAGGCAATAAGATACCAATATGTGCACTTACACATGAGTTTTGCAACATTGCTTAGAGTTACAGGGTAGTTATACTTCCTATACTGAATTGAAATCCTCAGTAAATTCTAGATAGTGTGACCATTATAGTTTATGAATACCAAATTTTAGTTATCCTTAAAACCTTTAAGTAGCCATTAGTTGTATGTTAAATTAAAGCTGTGGAATTTTAGTGTCATTTGCCCATAAAAAGCAAAAATAATAGGGTGCCTGGGTGGCTCACATGGTTAAGTGTCTGCCTTTGGCTCAGGTCATGATCCCAGGGTCCTGAGATTGAGCCCCGCATCGGGCTCCTTGCTCTGTGGGGAGCCTGCTTCTCCCTCTCCCTCTGCCGGCCGCTCCTCCTGCTTGTGCTCTCTCTCTGTCAAATAAATAAATAAAATCTTTTAGAAAAATGCACTTGTTTTTCTGTATCAGTTTACAGCTTAACAGGAAGGAATTTGTTTACCTATCATTGACACAAGCACAGTAGTTAAGAATTGCTATAGCTATGAGTAGAGGAGATATTAAGATCATAGAATCTATAAAACTTGCTGGCTGAATATCAGGGAAGAACAAAAGGAAGGAGTTAAGGATAACCTCCAGGATTCTGTTTTGGGTGACTGGGTAGAATTCATGGGGTTTTCAAGCTGTGCTCTGCGTGTTTACCCTTTGTCCAGTCAAGATGGTCTCCTTACTCTGATCTATAATTTTGACTACTCCCTGCCCTGCCTGAAATACCTTCTCTCTGTTTATTTAAATGCTATTCATCCTTTTGTACCCAGCTCAAAGCTTCGCCTCTAAAAAGTCTTCTTTTAAAAAAAAAAAAAAAAGATTTATTTATTTTAGTGAGAGAGTATGCAAAAGCAGGGGGAAGGGCAGAGGGAAAGAATCCTCAAGCCAACTCCCAACTGAACACACAGCCCAATGCAGGGCTCGATCCCAGGACCCAGAGATCATGACCTGAGCTGAAATCAAGAGTCAGACACCTGAATGACTGAGCCTCCCAGGCACCCCTACAAAGTCTTTTAGATCCACCCTGGTAGACAGTGACCCATACAAAGAGATGACAGTCACAGGCCAGGATTTACTTTGGTTGTTCCCCCATAGCCCCTTTTCTGCTGCAACCTTTTATAGCCCTAAGGGTGAGTAAATGAAGTTTGTATTGCATAATTAAGGACAGATGGGACCTTGTTTCTACCTTCCCTGGCTTTGCTTGAATCATACATCCTTAAGTCCAAATGGCAATAAGGGAACCAATAGTCATCTCTGAATTATTCTATTCTGTAACAGCCCCTGACATAATATTAGACCAAGAAAAATATGCTACATCTCTTCATTTATGTGACCAAGCCATCCTCTGGATATTAAAATTTAAACCTTATATCCGTAGGTAAAACATTTTGGGGTTTTTTGTTTTTTGGTTTTTGGCAAAACATTTTGGATTGTTATTTCCAGCAGTGGTGATAGACTGCACTAAAGTGTCTCCTCTTTCAACCAGTTGCATGTATTCATAAAGTTTTGCACAGCAAAGGGTTTAATCCCTAGCTTTGAAACCATGCATTTACATGTGTGAAGCTATTTGGCACATGTCAGGATCAAACCAGCAAACCTGGCCTCATTAGCCTCCTGTACTAACCCACTTTTAACAAAGTGTGGTTTTTCTATACAGGTCTGAACCATGAGATTGCAATTGATGTTGCATTCCTGCCCATGTATTGTCCAGAAGATCTCCGAACATCTCAAATCGACACATTACTAACCTGCATGAATTACAGCTGTGTGTATCCGCAGGATGGACCTGGAAATGACACACTGGCAGGTCCAAGAGCACTTGCAGGTAAGACAATTTCAGTATTCCTTTCACTCAGAAGATAAAATTAATATTGTAAACACTTCTAATCTTAAGATGTGATTATATAAACAGTTCTAGCCTTAACATTCAATATAATTTAAAGGGTTGTTTGGTAAATGTACCCCAAGACTTATAAATGAGAATATATTTTAAATAAAATTGGACAAATTAATGGTTTTTATTCCAGGCAGACATTAAGAATGTTCTCTAAATGCATTTCTAAAAGTAAGTATTCATTAGATTTAAGTGGTATGCACATGGAGCAGTGCCAATTCGACTCTTCTCTCCTTTTAACTCAGGCGAAATGATCTGTCCTTTCACCTTACAATTGCCTGAAATTTTAAGACCTCCATAGTGTAGTACAGTATGGTTGTTTTCTCTTATAAATGTTTAGTTATTCAAGTGCTATGCAATAAATCCCTTGAGGACTGCTAGGAGTTCACGTAATCCCAATAGTGAAACCCTTCCACCAACTAATTGTTTAGGCTGCTACATAATTTACTGAACTCTATATTATTTCTATATTCCTGTAAAATTATGTATCCAGTTATAATTATCCACTTCCTGTTGTCATCTCTATTTCCGGAGCAGGTAGTAAAGTTTCTAGCAGTTCTCACTGAGCTTAGAAGGATATTACATTTAAAAGAGCTTTTAAGACAGCCTTTATTATCTTGGGATTTTGTGGTGGGTCTTTCTAAGCTGATGAAACTCTTGAGTGTATATTGTTTTTAAACAAGTCTTTTGAGGTGTGCCTGCTGATGAAGTAACTTTTGGCAGTAATGGTTACTGCAAACTGAGCTTGAATATCTGATTTTATAAGTCTTTTATTTTTTCCACAGTTCATTTTGGAGATGATATATTAGTTGACTTTGCAGTATTACTTCCTACATTGCAGCTCTTTAGACTTCCAGAAAGTCCAGATTTCTTAATTAGTGCCCTAATATATAGTTTAAATATTTGTGTATTCATTTTCTTACTGCATATATCATCTACTTCCATCACATTTCTTCTGCTATGTGTATATGTTATTATTGATATGAAATATCAAGGCAAAATTCTCAGTTGCTAATGCCAGTTGTTCTCCAGAAGTCACTAACATGGTCACCTGAAAAAACCTAGTATCATTCTGCCAAAGCAGTTAATATTTGAGACATGAAGGGCAAGAACCACTCGAAAAGTGATGTGGTAATCAAAAGCAAGGTGATTTGTTTCAAATAGAATATGTCCCAAACCATTTGTTGAAGAGACTTTTTCCCATTGGATATTCATTCCTGCTTTGTTGAAGATCAGTTGACCATATAGTTGTAGGTTAATTTCTGGGTTTTCTATTCTGTTCCATTGATCTATGTGTCCATTTTGTGCCAGTGCCATACTGTTTTGATAACTACAGCTTTATAATATAACTTGAAGTCCAGGATGTGATGCCTCCAGCTCTGCTTTTTCAAGATTGCTTCAGCTATTCTGGATCTTTTGAAGTTCCGTATAAATTTTAGGATTGTTTCATCTAGTTCTGTGAAAAATGCTGTTGGTATTTTGATAGGGATTGCATAAAATCTGTAGATTGCTTTGAGTAGTACAGACATTTTAGCAATACTTGTTCTTCCAATCCATGAGTATGGAATGTCTTTCCATTTCTTTATGTCATCTTCAATTTCTTTCATCAATGTTTTATGGTTTTCAGAGTACAGGTCTTTCACCTCTTTGGTGAGGTTTATTCCTAGGTATCTTATTATTTGGGTTGCAGTTGTGTTGGGGTTGTTTTCTTAATTTCTCTTTCTACTGTTTTCATTATTACTGTATAGAAATGCAACAGATTTCTGTATGTTGTTTTTGTATCCTGCAACTTTAGTGAATTTTTTTATCAGTTCTAGCTGTTTTTTGGTGGAGTCTTTAGGATTTTCTATATATAGTATCATGTCATCTGCAAATACTGAATGTTTTACTTCTTCCTTACCGATTTGGAGGTCTTCTGTTTCTTTTTGTTGTCTGACTGCTGTGGCTAGGACTTCCAGTACTCTGTTGAATAAACGTGGTAAGAGTAGTCATCCTTATCATGTTCCTGACCTTAGGGGAAAAGCTCTCAGTTTCTTCCCATTTAGGATGGTGTTAGCTGTGGGTTTTTCATATATGGCATTTGTTATGTTGAGGTATGTTCCCTCTAGAACTACGTTGCAGAGGGTTTTCATCATTCATGGATGTTGTACTTTATCAAATGCTTTATCTGTGTCTATTGAAATGATCATATGGTTTTCAGCCTTTCTTTTATCGATGTGATTTATCAAGTTGATTCATTTGCAAATATTAAACCACCCTTGCAACTGGGAATAAATCTCACTTGATCGCCCACACACACAGTCTTAAAGAAATACACATAAATGGAATTATAGTAAACATATAGTTCCATAACCACCTTTTTCCTCTTGACAATGTATCTTGAATAGTTTTCATGTTAGTATATAGAGAGCTACTTCATTCATTTTAATACCTATAAATATTTCACTGTGTGGATGTACCAAAATTTACTTAATCAGGCTCCTAGTGATGGGTGTTGAGATTCTTTTCAAATATTTTGGCTCTCGGCAAAGAGTACTGCAATAAATATCTATCTGTCTATCTCTGTGTGTGTATACATAATCTTTGTGCACTTATACACATATCTGTAAGATGAATTCTTGGAAGAGAAGTCACTGACTCAAAGATGTAGGCATTTAAAATTTTGGTAGTACTGTCACATTGTCATCCAAAAGATTTATACTGATTTACACTTTTACCAAAAGCAAGAATGCCACTTTACTCACACCCTTAGAAATGCTAGATATTGTTGTTCTTGTTAAATGTTGGCAGACTGGTGGCAAAAAAAGTTATTATATCACTATTTTCATTTGCATTTCTTATTTATTTCTAAGCTTGAACATCTTCATGTTTGTTGGCCATTTATATTTCTTCTTTCTATGAATTTTATATGCTAGTTTTATTTTTCCCATTTTTCTATAAGAATGTTCTTTTTCTTATTAATTTATAAATTTTATTTACATATTAAAGGAGTTAATCCCTTATTGTGTGTTGCAAATACTTTTATCCTGTTTGACTAAATTTGTTCAATGGGAGGCTTCTTTTGGTATTTTAAGTAATTTTATTTATATGTACTCAAATATATCAATCTTTTATTTTTGTGGCTGCTGGTTTTATGTCATACTCAGAAAGGCATCACTTAGTCCAAGATTATTTCTTTAAATTCAGTATGGGTTTTTGGTACTTTTATAGTTTCATTTTTTTACTGGTATCATTTTTATTATGACAAAATTTACATAAAATTTACCACTTTAACCATTTTTAACTGCACAATTCAGTGAAATTAAGTACACTCACAGTGTTGTGCAACCATCACTGCTATCCATTTTTAGAACTTTTTTATCATCCCAAACAGAAATTCTGATACCTTTAAATAGTAACTCCCCATTGCCCCGCTCTCCCCTGCCCTTGGTAACCTCTGTTTTACTTTCTGTCTCTATGAATTTGCCTGTTCCAGATAACTCATATAAGTGGAATCATACAGTCTTTGCCCTTTGTGCCTGGCTTATGTCACTTGGTCATCCATGTTGTAATACACATCAGAATTTCATTCCTTTTTACAGCTGAAGAATATTTCATTGTATGTATATACCACATTTTGTGTATCCATTCATGTGTTGATGGACATTTGGGTTGTTTTTACCTCTTCACTATTGTGAATAATTCTGCTATGAATATTGGTGTATGAGTATCCAAGTCTTTGCTTTCAGTTCTTTTGGGAATATACCTAGGAGTGGAATTGCTGAGTCATATAGTAATTCTGAATTTAACTTTTTGAACAACCACCAAACCATTGTCCACAGCAGCTGCACCATTTTACATTCCCACCAGCAATGCATGAGGATCCCAATTTCTCCACATTCTCACCAATACTTGTTATTTTCTGTTAGTTTTTGTGTTTGTTTTTTTTTTAACAAACCAGCCATCCTGAAATGGTATTTCATTTTGGTTCTGATTTGCATGTCCCTAATTATGAATGATGTTGGGCATCTTTTCATGTGCTCATTGGCCATTTGTATGTCTTCTTTGGAGAAATGTATATTCAAGTTCTTTGCCAATTTTGAACTGGATTATTTAGGGTTTTGTTGTTAATATGGCTTAATTTTCACCGTTGAAAATTTTAATCCATTTGGAATTTATTTTGGTATGGAAAGTGAGAAATGGACCCAGCTTTATTTTTTTCCAAGGGGTTAGCGGTATTTCCCAAATCATTTATTGACTAACGCTTACTGATATGATGTCCTAATTGGTATCATCTTTATGAACTATAGATAGACACACACACACACACACACACCCTCCTCCTCTTTGAACACATTGAGTTAACGTCTCCATTGATAAACACTTCAGAAGCATAACATGATACGGAAGAGTTTTAGCACATGTAAGAAAACAGTTTTATTATGCTCTAGGTAATCAGGGTTTTCCGTATTATTTTTGCAGGCAGGAATACCGCACTGTGTTACAAGATAGGTTAGATGGTGCCACAGTTACAAAGCCACTTCAAAGTCTCAGTGACTTTTAACACAATAGATGTTTATCTCTTGCTCAAGTTAAACCTGATGCACTAGTTATTAGCTTTCTTCTCAGCGGTGATTCAGGAAGGCAGTCTGCTTCCAACTTGTTGCAGCTTCAGCAGGAACAAGTGGCTTCTAGGGCTGTGTAGGCAAAGGAAGGAAGAAATGAAGGAGATGTTCGCTTTTAATTATGTTAGACTGGAAGTGACACATCATTTCTACTCACATTCTCATTTGCCAAAACTTACTTACACGATCCCAACCTAGCTATAAGGGATGCCAGGACACTTGGGCTTCCCACATGACCATGAGGAAATGGAGTGGAGAACTTCTACATAGCAATGCCTTTGTCACCCTCACCGCATGCATCTGTGACATTTCTAAAAAAGTAGTTTTTGCACAGTTCTAACAATTTAAAGTGAAATGTAGAGAAGCTCATTTTATAGGGAAAAATCCATAGTCCTTTTAAGAGAATCCCTATGTGATATAAACAACAACATGCTAATTTCATACTAAGTTTTCTTAAGTAGAAAATGATTGTTGCTGGGGTGCCTGGGGGGCTCAGTCATTAAGCGTTTGCCTTCAGCTCAGGTCATGATCCCATCGTCCTGGGATCGAGCCCCGCATCGGGCTCCCTGCTCAGTGGGAAGCCTGCTTCTCCCTCTCCCACTCCCCCTGCTTGTGTTCCCTCTCTCGCTGTCTCTCTCTCTCTGTCAAATAAATAAATAAAATCTTAAAAAAAAGAAAAAGAAAATGATTGTTGCTGATACCTGAGTTCTTGCTATGTGTCAGCCACCATTCTAAGTGCTCTACATCCTGAGTATTTAATCCTCACAACATTCTCTGATGTAGTAGCAGATGAGCAGTTTGAGAGGTCTTCATTTGCTCAAAGCATTAACACAAGTAGGCAGAGTCACTCACCCAAACAGTAGATTTACTTACACTTTATGTTGCAGGGACTCTGTAAGTGATTATTTGTAAAAGTCAATTTATGATAACAATTAGAATTATTAAGGTCTGGGTTGTTGCTGTCAGCATCAAAGCTAAAGATCTCGAAATCCTTCCAAAGCATCTAGGTTAAAGTCCATCCCATTCAAAGAAGGAGAAAGTTATGTAGTTATTTTCTAGATTTGTCGTTATTATATTCACTGTGCATTAGTGAGTTTGCACAGTTATAAACCGTTCAACAGATTTTGTGACATGTCTAGCGGAGGTGGCTTTAATTGTGAAGCTAACAAAGACTAAGCTTGAGAAGCCCTCACTTGCTTCGGTACTGTATAGATAAAGGGGGCTTCTAAATAGTATGCCCTTCAGGCCCCACAAAACCTAGATCCACCACTGGCTTTTAGATAGTTTTACAGAGATGTAGCCCTAGCATACAAAGGTGGAGAGCACATGCCTCGAGGCCAAACTGTGCAGATTAGAATCACCATGAGACTTTGCATAAGTTCCTTAACCTCTAAATGTTTTCATGTTTTCATGCATAAAATGAAGTCTTTGTCATGTGTGGCCACTGGTGTCTGCGATCCGTTAGCTTAGTAGTGGTCAGTTGGTGCTTTGGAAGAGTTTCTTTAAACACCTGGAGGACAGAAAAGGAAAACAAGGACAAAAATGATCTCCAGTTTTTGCCATTGGATCTGTGTTTAGGGCTTACCCAGGCTGTTTACAACCCTGTCTTAGCTTTCACTTCCTGCTCTTCAGAGCCTGCAGATGGTCAGCCAGAGGTGAACAATCGGAGTTTTTCTCAGGCCTTTCCTGAGCATGCATCCAGCACTGGGCATACATGTAGCCTTCTTGATGCCCCAGTGTACACAGGACCTTTTAAAAAGCCCTTATCCCCCCGCATGTGTCTTTTCCCAACCCCTTCCTCCTCAGGCTTTTTGATCTGTCTATTGCTCGTCCCAGCTTTATACTTTGCCCCAGCTGCTCTGGCTAGTGTTTTTGCCTTCATATGCTTTCAACAAAAGCCACTGGGGAAGCTACCCCAGTTGTGGGAATGCCCCAAATCAGGTGAAACGAAAGCAAGCTCTTGCATCTGCCCTTGAGGGAACTGCCTAACAGGTCCAAACTCACATCTTTGAGAATAAGTTCTGCATCGCACCGTCTGGTACTAGCCACCTACAGCAGGAGTGCGAGCTGCCGGCTTTATGGCTGCTGCTGATAACAGGGAGTAGATGGGCAATTTAAAATACCACAACATGGGGCGCCTGGGGGGCTCAGTCGTTAAGCGTCTGCCTTCGGCTCAGGTCATGATGCGGAGGTCCTGGGATCGAGCCCCGCACCGGGCTCCCTGCTCCGCGGGAAGCCTGCTTCTCCCTCTCCCACTCCCCCTGCTTGTGTTTCCTCTCTCGCTGTGCATCCCTCTCTCTCTGTCAAATAAATAAATAAAATCTTTTAAAAATAAATAAAATACCACAGCGCATTCTTACCACAGTGCAGCAGCTCTTTCTCTATTAATCTTTCCCTTGATTGTTTTAAGTTTTTGTATAGATTCCAGAGTTCTGCCGAAGTTGATCTGAGAGTTTTTTCAGCCTGTAAGTTGCTTTAGTGGAGGGACACAGCCCTGAAACCGCCTACTCCGCCATATACAGTAGTGTCCCTCCCCCGATCCATTTTTGATAAAGCTTCTTGAGAGTATCCAAAGCTAAGTGTTAGTTAATAAAGCTGTTTCAAAGGAAATATACTTTGAAAATAACTTCAATTACATATATGTATTTTGCTTCACGTCTTGTAAGTTTTGTAAAGAATTGATAAATAAATTTCAAAATAGAAAAAAAAATGATTGTTGTACTCCCTTGAAGTGTAAACAATAAGTTGTTTACTTGGTACCATATAAAGAACCTGGAAAATATATAGACTTACTCTACTCCACCAAAAAGATTGAAGAAGTAAAAATAACTAAATATGGCTTTGGGATACCAGCCCGTATCTGTGTGATACAGTCATTGTTATGTGCGGAAGTTACCATAATGTAACTTCGATTAACGTGTGATAAATTGGAGGGAAGAGGGAGAAGATGAGGGACATTGTTAATGCTATAAGAAAAAAAAACCACATCAGCTTATGTGATACTAAATCCAAGTAAATATTTAACTATTTTACAATACTTACCATCTGCGTTTTACTTTTAGGTGATATTATAAAGGCTGTGAGTAAACTGGATAGAGTGCATATCGTCGGTATCTTGGATATCTGTAATTTGGGTAACAATAAAGTAGAAGTCTACCTGCACAGAATTTATAGTCCAACTAATACTTCTTAAAAATTGGCAAGTGAAATGATCACAGGTTATAAAGAGGGCACTGCTTTAAAGATACTCTGTCATTTTGTTGGTAATTTCAGCAACTGGTTTTCGGCAAGAATATTACATAAGCTCTAAAGTTATTAAGTGGTTTTATGTTCACCTTGTGTTTGAAGCTAACGCACTTCATTTTAAACTCATTACTGAAAAGTTCATCGAAACAGTTTTTGTGTATCAAGAAAATCTACCTTACTTCTATATATTATCTTGACTTGTAATAATTTGTGTTCACTATTCTATTTGTGAAGTGCTTTTATTCTCAAGCCTCAGCCAAAGGCATCCTGACTTACAAGAGTAACTTCTCGTGAATATTTAACATCCTTCCACTTTTATTCACCTATAGTGGGAAATTCTGAATTGCTAATTTGAAGATTAAATTCTCCTAAAGTGGTCAACCTGCATTTTTCATGACTGTGGTGGTTACTGTCATTTTCAAAAAGCACACATGGATTGTTACCGTCCAGTTGCCTTGGTCCTTAGTTTGGTCAGCTGTACAATGAGTGTGTTAAATTGTCTTAAGACTTTCCACTCTTTATTGTGACTTCTTATCCTTTGACTTTCCAAATGTTTTGACCAGTGCGTGAACTTAAAAGCCAGAGAGGCTACAGTAGGTCTCTGTTTTTCCTGTATTCATTTGTAGTTTTGGTACATGTAATGTGAGTTTAAATAGTGAAATTTTATCTCATATTAACATTTTAAGTGTGCATATTGAAAATATAAAACAGTGACTAAGGGGATTTTATTCTGGTTATCTATTATACTTCATTTTAACTGTAAATCGCCATTCCACATTTGCGAAGCCTTGTGGTTGACAATTATGTGGTTAGATGACCAAAATGACCATCACATGAGTTAAAAAATATTCAGTGTCAAGATCAATCTGAATCTAGTTGAGCAATTACCTTGTGGGTTTTCTTCTAGCCCTATGGTTCTGTGACTTCATACGCTATATATTTTAAATGTTTTGGGCAGCTCATGAGTCTAAAGACAGATGCTGTACTTTGTTCATAAATGCATTCAGCCTTTTGTTCCTTATAATTGTGTTTAAATGTTAATTAAAATAGTGAATCCTTCTTGTGTTAAAATTTTGAGTGTATTATTAAAGTTAAAAAACACACTAACTTTTTTGGTCTCTTGTCTCATTTTTAACGTATTTGATGGCCCTCCTCCATATTTTTTGGCCAATAATAGACCTACATATGCTTGCTAAATGAGCCAATATGATTCTTCCCTATGGGTTGAAGACTTGTTTATCAAATGGAATCTGGGTTTCTGTATTAAGCCATTATAAACTTTAAAAGGCAGTTTCATTTTACTGACATGTAAATGTTGGGGAAGGGAAAAATTAATACTTACATGGCTATTGACTAAAAACCTCAGGTGAGATTTCAAAGCTACACACTTTAACAGGTATAATTTCTGTTCTCATATTGAATGAGAAATATGAACAATTTTTGAAAATTTAGGATCTTTAAAAACAACTTTCCTGGCAATTTATTTTATATTCTAGAAGTGTTTCTATCTAAATTTGGAGTTACATTTCTGTGTCCACATTTCTGGTTGTTGTAAAATGGGAGAGCTATGGTAGCATTTCCTAAGAAAAATACCAAACTACCATCAGAAGAACTTACCTACAAGTGACAATATGTGTTCATTAATTCCAAAGCCACACAAATATATTACTGTGATGTCAACTTCAAATTAAGGAATCAGTTAGTAAATTATGAAATATTGTATAATCTACTGGAGAACCACAGTCTCTCTCTTTAGATGGCACATGAGATATGCACATTGAAATCCTGTAGTAAGCTATTAAAGAAAGAATCTGAGTATCTGTTCTTCTGCTATTTTTATTTCTTTATGGAATTACCCTGCATTCATTTTATTCATATTAAGAAAAGGACTTTTAAGAAATGACTGTCACTCTTATTTGATGACGGTAATAACGTTTGATATTTTTAACTATACACCCTCTGCCAATACGGACATAGGTTATAACCGATTCTGTTATTCCAAAGGCATTTCTATGGTTTATACTGCTTGCTGTTTCACTGGTTTGCTTTTCAGGTACATTTCCTTCTTTTTTTCTTTCTTAAACATTGCTACCCAAGAATTTGCAGGTACACTGATGGGAAGTGAAATATGTATTATTCAGTCCTGATTGTTTTATTTTTTTTAAGATTTTATTTGTTTATTTGAGAGAGAGAGAGAGAGAGAGGAGAACACAAATGGTGGGGAAGGGCAGAGGGAGAGGGAGAAGCAGACTCCCCCGCCCAGGGGGTTGCCCAATGAGGACTCGATCCCAGGACACCGGGATCATGACCTGAGTGAAAGGCAGATGCTCAACTGACTGAGCCACCCAGGCGCCCCCAGTCCTGAATATTTTAGTAATCAACTACTTTTAGTAAAGAAATTTTAGGAAAAAAGGTTAAAAATTGAAAAGCAAAACCAGATTTGGGTATTATCTGAAGATTCCAGTTCTTCAAGATTATCTTTGAGTCAAGTCATATTATATTTGTGTCTATTGCCCAAAATAGAAACATTATATATAAACTCATCTCTTGGTCCAGGTCATCCCACTCATTATCTTCATTCTTACATTATTATGTTGATGCCACTTCTAGCCCTAAGTTTTTGTTTTCCTTTACACTGAAGAAATAAAATGTAGATTTTGAAGAAAACACGTTTAAAGCTAGCCATGGCTCTGTCCCTAAATGCCTGAGAAATTTTATGGAAAGCCACTTAAACTGCTAGGCCTTAGTTTCCTTATTTGTAAAATTTGCAAAATAATGGTCCCATCTGGCTCTATGATTCTTTGGGTCTATTAATACAGGTCTATTAATACAGGTATTAGAACACTGAAAATGTGTTTGTGTTATTTTTATGTGTCTCATGAAGATGTGGTTTTCTATGAAGAACATTTTAATATAATTAGACCATTTATCAATTATAGCAGCTCATTATAACAAAAAAACAGTTGAAATTTTTTCATCCCAGGGTTTTTTGGGGTTTTTTTGGGGTTTTTTTTTTTTTTTTACTGCTAGTGTTCTTCCTAACTTGTTGCCTTTTCAGCAATAATATATTATTTTTTCTCCAAAGAGAAATCTGAAATATTTTAGCTTTTTTTTTAATGATATGCACATCTTCATTGAAAGTCAAGCAACACTTTTTAAAGAATGTGAGTACTTCTGATGCTATTCTGAGATGATTGCATCTGACTCATACATAGTAGCTTAGGATCTAGAAGTTGCCCCCAAGAAGGTTTTAATATCTATTTTGTGGATGGGGAACAAAACAATAAAAGACTAAATGGTTTAATGTAAAATTGTCAAAGCAATTAAATTAGAAGGTTAGGCTTATAACTCCAAAGTCTGTTTCTTTAAGCTCTAATTTGCACCAAAGTAAGATGTTTGAATAAGGGTAACATTTCACATAATATATCAGATCACTGTGAGATAAACTTCTCCAAACGCTGGGGCTCATAAAATAAGCCAAACTATTGCAACATATATCCAAGTGTTTGAATGCTCACTCTGTGGCAAGCACTAGGTTAGCACTAGGAACACAACACAATAGAAGCAAAAACACATGGCCCGGGGCGCCTGGGTGGCTCAGTCGTTAAGCGTCTGCCTTCAGCTCAGGTCATGATCCCAGGCTCCTGGGATCGAGCCCGCGCATCGGGCTCCCCGCTCCGCGGGAAGCCTGCTTCTCCCTCTAACACTCCCTTTGCTTGTGTTCCCTCTCTCGCTGCCTCTCTCTCTGTCAAATAAATAAATAAAATCTTTAAAAAAAAAAAAAAAACACATGGCCCCTACTCTCATAGAGCTTACAGTGTTGTGGAGGAGAGAGACATTCAAAAAATTGTACACATAAGTGAGCTAAGTACTGCAAAGGAAAGATACGTGTTTTATATTAGAGCTTTTTGACAAAGGAAGCCAGGTTGGGGCGGGGGGCACTGGGAAGGTTTTTCCTGAGAAAGTGAATGTGTGTTTGAAGACTTGAATGAGAACTGATATGGCTAGAGTGCAGAAAGTGGGGTGCAAGAGGAGACAAGCAAATAGACCAAGGCTCTTGCAGGCTATGCAGAGCCTTGTAGGCCATAGTAAAGATTTTAATTTGTATCTTCAGAGCACTGGGAAGCCATTATACGGTTTGTGGCCAATATGCACCATGATTCAATTTATGTTTTAGAATGGTCATTGTCTCCTGGAAGGAGAATGGATATAAAGAGGTTGCTAGAGACTGTTAGTGGACCCTAATAACTATTCTCTTCTATAGTAGTAGATCTGTCGATTTTTAGCTGGGCACATAGCTACCTACAATAAAGAATATTTTCCCCTGGTTCCTTTGTTGCTAGATATGGCCTTGTGACTAAGTTCTAAGTTCAGAAGTGAGCATAAGTGATCTGTACAATTACTGAACCAATTCCTCAGAGGTTGCAAGAGAATGCTCTTTCCCTTTACCCCCCTTCCCATTGGCTAAAATGTGAGCCTGGTGGTGAGACATCTTGTACCCTGCAGATGAAGAGCAAAATTCTAGGGATGTGAACCCAACCAGCTAGTAGGAGCCTAGATCCCTGATATTGTGGAACTGCCATACCAGCTTTGTACTTTTTACCCGTTTGGGCTGTTACATGAGAGAAAAATAAACTATCTTGTTTATGTCACCACTATTTTGGGTCTCTGGCAGTCCAACCTGTATACTACTAATGCAGGGGGCAGAAGTGAAAGCAAGGGGACCAGCTCAATGACAAATGAGATTGGGAGCAGATATAGTCCATATAAATTTCAGAGATAACATTAAAATATAGATTCAGGCATCTTGCCCAATTCTAATGATCCAGTTCTTAACAAATTCTCACTGAAAGAAAAAAAATTTAACACTCACAAAATTCTTCCCCTCCCCCCTCAAAATCACAAAGGCAATTTCTTAGTTACCAAGTAAAATGTAGATGACTTTCATGTATCTTTGCTGTCATATGGTCGTAGGCATATTTGACTTTGGACATCGAGTGATTCTGTAATATCAGATCTCAGTTATTTCTTTTATTCAGCTTAGGCTAATATTAAAATTAATTTTTATTCCTTTTGAACATACACCAAGCTAGAGTCACCCAGCCCAGAACTGGAAGTTTGCTATGAATAATCAAGGGTTACCTGTATTCTATTAGAAACGCGGCTGTGCTTTCTTATCTTTCAATGGTGGGTTTGCCATAAATGTTGTTCAATCATATGGAGAAATTTGAAATGTTCCTTGCCTAAGAGATGAACAATTCCCTTTTCTATGCCTTTATTAATATTATGTACCTTTGCTAAGATATTTAATATTTATTAAGGTACAAGTAATCGAAAAAGTCCAGGAATATTAGATGTTTGAACAATACTGTATAGCAGTGGTTCTCAAACTTGGCTTCATATTGGTATTACCTGGCAAGTTTTAAAAATTACTATGCCTAGGTGTCATCCCCAAGTTTCTGGTTGGTGTAGCCTGGGCATCGAGGTAATTAACAGCTCCCCAGGTGATTCTAATCAGCAGACAAGTTTGAAAACCCCTGCTATATAGTACTGTTTAAAGCACTTACCAGTTTTATCAAAGCTCAAGCTTTACCCAATACTTTGAACTTACCTCTCCTTTAGGTGCTACAGTTTCAGCTACTCTCAAAGCAGTTTCATCATGAATTGTGCTGAAAGGAAGGAAAAATTAAAAACTGATAGTTTCTAAGGGCGCCTGGGTGGCTCAGTCGGTTAAACATCTGACTCTTGGTTTCGGCTCGGGTCATGATCTCAGGGTCTTGAGATCGAGCCCCGTGTTGGGCTCCACGCTCAGATCGAGTCTGTTTGAGATTCTCTTCTCTCTCTGCCCCTCCCACTTGTATGCTCTCTCGCTCTCTCTCTCTCTCAAATAAATAAAATCTTTAAAAAAATTGATAGTTTCTGAACAACTTTTATTTTCAGAGTTCTAGCATATCAGGTCTGGAAAAGACCTTATGGGTAAATAAATTCTAATCCAAACTCTTTTATTGTGTAAATGAAGAAAAAGTCCCAGAGAGGTTTTTATTTTTGAGGATGTAATAGTAGCTGTTGTAGAATCAGCACTTGTGCCAACTTCGGGTTTGCAATATACTTCAAAAATGTTCAGACTTCTACCTAAAGTACAGACAAACCTACAAATACAGATTGTACCATATGTAGGCATACGCTATATAGATAATACAAATATAGATTGGAAGCTGAAGCACAACGAGGTTGAAATAAAATGACGGCGGCAAGTCTGTCAAAACTACAACTAGATCCTGTACCATTTTCATCATGTAAAACTTTACGATCTCAAGTTCTTAAAGTGCATAAGAATTACCTGGAGAGCTTATTTAAAATGTGAATTCCTAGATATTTCCCTCAGATTCTGATTCAGGATGATTGGGAGTGGGACCCAGAAATCTTCATTTTTAATAAAATTCCAAGTGAATATAATGTAGGTGTTCCACAAACAAAACTTTAGGGGCACCTGGGTGGCTCAGTCAGCTAGGCGTCTGCCTTCAGCTCAGGTCATGATCTCAGGGTCCTGGGATCGAGCCCCTATGTCGGGCTCCCTGCTCCTCAGGGAGTCTGCTTCTCCCTCTCCCTCTGCCACTCCCTTCCACTTGTGCTCTCTCTCTCTCTCTCTCTCTCAAATAAATAAAATCTTGAAAAAAAAACTTTAGAAACACTGAATAAGTACTAGACCACTCACACCCCAGCAAATTACCTTAAGAAAAATTACATTGGTGGGTGTTTATTGTTTTGGGACTAATTTTACTTAATCGCAAATTTTTAAAAATCTAAGATTATCTTTGTAAGTTACAACTCTCTCTCTCTGAAAGTCATATAAATGCACCTATGTACAAGATATATAATGCTGGTTACCATATGAAGTCATGCACTTCAACCTTCAGAGCAATTTTAAATAGTTTAGTAAAATTATCTTTAATGCCCCAGCACTGCCACAAAATGTTACAGGAAAGTTGTCATTTTTAAGGCCTGGAATGATTTAACTTCTACAAAAAATATAATGTGAAGATTTGAAACTATTAAGTTACCATGAACGAAACTTAACTTCTAATGGATTTAGCTAGTTTCTCACTAATCTGTTTTTAAACTATTTCATGAAAAGTTTCTCCTTGAGAAGCAATTTAATACCTGGTAGGAAAAGTGAAATAAAATTTCTAGGACTTGACTAATTATTTGCATGTTGCGTGCTAATGTTGCATTTATCAGAGATGTCTATCGGCAATCAGCAAACTAATGGTTTTAGCAATAGTAACACTTCCCTTTTCAATTTGACAGTTTTCTTTGTCCATTGAGGACAGGCTTTATTATGAGTTTGAACATTGAAATCATAGTCTCAATAGCAAAATAATAAACTATTTGTGTTTACTTTTAAGTAGACCACAAGCTAATACACCTAGACCTTTAAACTTTCCGGTTCAATTCCATGAATAATTATTAACTGATTACTATGTGTAAGGTGTTTATAATAATAGGTATTGCGGAGAGGGGATACACAGGTGAGTAACCGACAGCTATAATAGGATAGAAAGGTTAAATCTGTAGCGTGCATCTGTTGGGATTTATTCATCAGTTTCTATTGCACATTTCCTGAACTCCTCCCTTCTGCTGAATAGTGTTACTGTTCATTCCTACCGCAGGGTCCACTCCAACGCTGTTATCTCAGATGCCTAAGGATAGACAAGAAGTAGGGGAAGAAATATCTTCATTGATTATCTCGTTCAACAATGTCTCCTATTTTCCTATTTTCTGTTGTCCTGTTCCCTTGGCTCTAGTAGTCTTTCTGGTTCCAGACTACTTCCCTCGGACTTCAGACCACCATTGTGCCTGCCTTCCTTTTGACCTGGTGTCCTTGGCTTCTCTGACAGCCTGATGCCTGTTTGTCTCCTTTGCTGACTCTTAGCCCAGATTCCTGATATCTCTATCTTGTTGTCCATTTATCTACCTCTTCACCAGCCCTTGGCACATATAGCAATCTCCCTAGTCCGGCCACTTGCCCAGACCGGTTGACCCCTCAGCAATACATATCAGTTGCGCTCCTGATTAAAAGCAGAGCTTACAATAAAGGAAGTGACAAAATAAATAAGTCTGCCTAGACATCTGAAAGCACTAGAATTAAAAATACTAAATATTCACAATTAAACCTTGACCAATCTTCTGTTACAGCATAACACATGGGACATAAAAATTAATGGAATGCAGCTACTCAGGTATCGGGCAATCAACAAATATTTGAGTGCCTACCATGGGCAAGGCACTGTACTTGAAAGGATCCCTAGCCACTGAAATATGTTTACTTTTCAACGGATAAACAAGGTGGCAGAAGATATTCCTTGGGGAGCCTGTTAAGAAAAATTCCACAAAGAAATAAAAGGCGGAAAGGCTATGAAACCGATTCTACTCCTACCATAGCAGTTAAACTTCTGGATCTTAACTCCTGGCTGAACTGGTTGATAGCATATTTCAGCAGGGCTTGGAAAACCAGTTTGTTTTAGATATTCTGAGAGAGGTGACTTTCAGCCTCGTCACGTGGGATTCCCAAGAGTCCAGTTCCTCATTCCGATCCACTCCATGTTTATGACATTGCATTAGCTGGCACATTAAGAAAAAAATCTCAGTGCAGGAAGTCATCCAATCCTGATAAGTTGACATGTAGAATAAAGTTTATGGTGTTATTTATTGCTAAGGTAGTCCTGGGTAAAGGTTACGTGTGTACAGCTGGAGGAGGGGCAGGCAAGGGAGAATGTAGATAACTAAAGTGAAATAGAGCTGGTGTATTCAGAGCTTACGTTGCTAGAGGTGAGATCAGTTACCTACTCGCAACTGAAATTTCAAACTTCTGCTTAGCAGGGACCTGAGTGGACAAATGGTGACTGATAGTTGGAAATACCGGCAGACATCTTAAGTTTTATGTTCAGATGAACGAGCAATGAACCAGGAGAATAAGTCCAGTTGTTTTCGGCTGCTTGTAATTTTTACCTTCTTATTTAAAACCACAGCGTCTTTTTCAGTGAATGCCTATGTGACTGTGACTTATTATAATGAAACCAGCAACTACACTACAATAGAGCGGTGTGAATGTGGTGTTTATGGATTAGCTTCACCAGTGGCTAATGCTATGGGGGTGGTGAGCATCCCTAAGAACAATAACTACCAAGCTTGTGACTACAACACTGAGTTTACTAATACTAACAGTCCCTGGATTGCGCTGATAGAAAGAGGTAATTGTACATTTCTGGAAAAAATTCAAGCAGCGGGCAGAAGAAACGCAGATGCTGTTGTGATTTACAATGTTCCAGACACTGGCAACCACACGATACAGATGGCCAATTTCGGTAAGTAACGTCTGAGGCCCAAAGAGGGTTTATGTCTTTGTTTATCTTAAAACGGTATTTCCATCTAGAATTACTCTAAGATCTGGCAATGACACTGTAAAACAATTTACTTAATTTTTTTTTTTTTTTTTTTTTTGCCCAGCACGACTTGGAATCTCTTTACTATTATTACTTAATATTTGTAATTAATTTGCTCCAAGGACAAAAACAATTCATGAAGTGATCCCTGTTTTCTTTCACGAGTTTCTTAGTTGTATTAGTTTGCTCACTGTTTATTACATAATTGCTTTTGAAGAAAATGTACCTTACCTCTGAACATTAAAGAAAACAAATATTTTATATCCATTTTCAATTTGTGTTTTCCAGTTCGATTCATTTTCTTAGGCAGAAAGGATTGTACATATTCGAGTATGCAGTAACTATAAAACTGATTAATTATTATGAGTAAACAATAGCATATTGTAAGTGTACAAAATGTTTACAGAAATGAGAATTCGACTATCTGCTGTGTATGAGATTTGAATCTGTTTGTGGGACTAATACATATAAAACTACTCCCTAAGAAAAATTATATATTGGAAAAGGCATGGTAGAAATAGGATCACACTGAAATTTACATCAAAAGTAAAAGTTTCCCTTAGAAGTATTTACTTAGGACTTCATAAGTAAATATAATCATCTAATTTATTAACTTCGTATTGGAATTTACTTCCGAGAATTACTGTTTTTATTTTATTTGTTTTGTGAAACAATGCCACTTTCCAAGTAAATGGTGTTTAAACTAGTAAAGAGCTAGATTTCTTACCCAAGTTTTCTATACTATGGGCAAGAATGGGTATTTCTAGCCCCAGATGGCTAAAGAAAAAAAAAAAAAAAGGTAAGAATTTCAAACAGGGTAAGAGTTGCAAAAACACAATATCAGGATAACTGGTTATCACCACCAAACTTGGCCCCTGAGGAAATTAATGTAAATTCAACACATTTCGGAATTGTAAAAGAGAGAAAATCAAATTTGTGTTAAGAATAGTAGCGATTGGAACATGCAGGTTATACACATGCAATATGGCAGCTTAGTACTAATGTGGGAAAACCAAGCTGCTTGTTTCTCTGGGTATCAAAACGCCAGGTAAAGACGGTCTTTTCAGCAGTACAAAATCATCATAAATGTACAAAACGCCACCCGCTAACTTTTGTAATATATCCTGGATGCTCCCAGAACTCAGGCATTCACACTTTTTTCTTTTGGAGTTCAGAGAACTCCAGAAGCCTTCCCTGTGTATTCCTACATTTTTACAGGTGACTTTTATTTTTGTAGAAATAGAGACAGCCGTCTCATGAAAATCAGAAACTAAACCTGTTCTAAGGAACCTACTTCCCTAATGTTTCAACTTGGATTCTGAGTGCTCTAGGTTTCCTTTTGTACGGACCATCGCCTTGTTTTCACTCCCCTGCTATTTTTGAAGTATAAACAGTACCAAACTAAATAGCAGTCCGGTTTTCAAAACTTGCTTTGCAACGTGCAGTAGGGGCCAATGTCTAGTGGAATGTGGGGACCCAGCCACTGATTTGAAAAGATTTGCCAAAGGTCACTTACAGTAAATCTCGCCAAAAGGCATGCACACAGTCATCTGAACGTCTGACTCCAAGCAGAGTATTAAAAACAAGGCAGTTACATTTAGCATTCGATATGTACTTCCAGCGTACTCAAGGATACGTGATCAAAAACATTTTTTAAAACTACTGCATTGTCCCTCTTTTCAAATAAATGCATTGAAAAAGAGAGCATAATGATAGTCATTGTAATAGTTTATATTTGTTGCCCTTTACTATATGTCAGGCACTGTTGTTGGGCCTTTATTTTTTCACTTTCCCTATTACCACTTTATTTTTTTATTTAAATTCAATTAGCCAACATATAGTACATCATTAGTTTCAGAGGTAGAGTTCAGTAATTCATCAATCTTATATAACACCCCGTGCTCATCACATCACGTGCCCTCCTTAATGCCCATCACCCAGTTACCCCATCCCCCCACCCCCTCCCCTCCAGCAACCCTCAGTTTATTCCCTAGAGTTAAGAGTCTCTCATGGTTTGTCTCCCTCTCTGATTATTGATCTTTAACATTCAATGTTCTCAGCCCTGAAGAATTAAAATTGTAAGTTTAGTGTTTTGCAGTTATAAGACCTGTCAAGTAGCGTGTTATTGGAGTTCTCCCTTCCCAGAAATTTCCCTTATATAGAAATTATTAGATGATGCAGTCGACAAACAGTGAAGCAAGTGTGGATACAAAAACTCTATGATCAACTTCTAGACCATTAAAGACCGAGTCATTATTTTGTAACAGAAGCCAAAATGGTGTGAATTTTTGCTGTCTTTTCATTAGTGTTCTGGGTTTGTTTTTTTTTTACTTTTGTATTATTCTTTTTTATTTTTTTAATTATTATGTTCAATTAGCCAACACATAGTACATCATTAATTTTTGATGTAGTGTTCAATGATTGTTTAAGCACAGAGGGTGGGGCAACAAATCCTCCTCCTCCTCCTCCTCCTCCTCCTCCAGAACCTCCCGGCTTCATCTCCATCACCTCATCTTTTATCACCCCTAAAAACCACCTTTTCAGAAAATCACACTCTGGCCCCCTCAGGGCTGTAGCACCCTTTCCTTCCTGCCCTGCTCCACTTACCTCTGCATTCCTTCGGTCCCATTTATCCATGCTGGGCCTTGGGAGCCTTTCCACAATGTTGTGCCTCCTTGCTTACTGATGTCGATGCCCTCTGACCAAAGACCACTAGGGGCAGACCTGTCATCGGAAAAGTTAGGTTTATTATTTACTGCAGCAAAGGGAGAATGCGCACCATGGGACACCATGGGTCACATCAATAAGAGGGTGGTAGAAGGGACTTAAAGGATTTGGGCTTGCTTTCGATGATCTGGATGAGGGTTTAGGGAAGCAAGCCATTTACCAACCATCCCAGCTCGCCTGAGACTGAAGGATTTCCTGGAATGTGGGATTTTCAGTGCTTAAACCAGGAAATTCCTGGGGAAACCAGGCTGAGTCAACTACTCTAGCTGGTTTTGTTCTTGGTTTAGAGGCTATCAGAAAGTGGGGGCAATTCTGCGATTGGATTTCTAAATCAATCTTCTGTCTAAATGGGGAAGACTGACCTGAAGCTAGAGCAGTAACCGGTAAAGAAACAACAGTCACTCGTGTTAGCCAGGATAGGAGATGTTTGGTAATTTTTGTGGGTTGGACACTTTTCATATTTTGACTATGTTCAGACATGATGGTGGAGTGGTCTTATTTTTGTCTTGATCTGTCATGGTCGCAGAGCGACCTTCCCTAATGTTGATGTTCTGTGAGACTATGTTCAACAAGAAAACACCAAGGCCCAATTAATAGTGGCAGGCTGGGTCCCAGATGTCAGAGGCTCCTTGTCTCTTTCTCACTGACAGCACACTATGCCCGTGCCTTACTGTGGTACAAATACATTCTCCTCCCGCCGCCCACCACCACCGCCATTTTATATTTCTGGGCCTCCTCTTCCCCTCTAGGCTGCCTTCAAAGTCCCGAACAAACATAAAGGATGCCTCTGCACTCCTTGCCTCTCATGGTTTCATGACGTGGGTACAGAATGTCCTTACTCCTGGGCCCAGTCTATTTATAGCCTCCCTAGTAGCAGGCTTCTTTTTTCTGAAGCGGACAACTTCGGTCTGAGAAGAGCGTCCACTGAGGAGGAATAATGGATAGCCTAATGCTTGGAGGTGAATCTTTAATTCAACGTTGTCCAATTTGCAGTCTGTTTTGACTTTGCCCTTTGACGGTGTTGGAAACAGGAGGATATGCTTATGGTATCCTTAAGTAATGATGTAACGTCTTAACAACCCTTTCCAAATGTTCCAGACATCCATCCCGTTCTGTCCCGGACATGCAAGAAAAATCAAGAGGCCCATTATGAAAGTCTAAAATTTGGAACCTGTTAAGTACTTACTGGATAAGCAAACAGGTCCTGAAAGTGAACTATGCTGTTAATAGGTAAATTGCCTTAAGAAATGCTTAGGTTTGAATGCAGTTTATTTCAGCCAGGTCAATAATCTGGAGGGGATAAAATGGTTCTTACATTTTTATCATTTCAACTGTGTCGAATGAAGGGGATCTCAGGGTAAGGTTTGAAGCATTTCAGAATCCTCCAATCTCATCAATTCCTGAGCAAGTAAGTGTAGGGATAGGAAGGATTTAATCAGAGCAGCAAATGCAAATGCTAAATGTTTTGGGGAAATGTCTTCTAGAAATGAAAGAGGAAATAAACACATAGTATATAAATAGAGAAAATAATTTAAAAAAACTTCTCTAAGGTTAGACTCAGATATACACATAAAGAACTTAATTCAAGAAAAGTAATCAGTTCCCATTCAAAGGAATCTCACATCTGTCTAGTTGTACCATCTCCAAGACTTTATCCTCAGACCGTTCCAACAACTTCCTAACTGATCTTGATTCTCTTGTCCCCTTCCAAGCCGATCCCCACACTGAAGCCAAAGTGGCTTTTGAGAAAAGATAAACCACACCCTGTCTAAAATCTTTTAGTAGCGTCCCATGGCACTTAGAGTAAATTCAAACTCTTTCCCATGTCCTTACCTAGCCGTGAATCACCTGGCTCCTGCCTACCACTCTGACCTCATCTCCTCTAACCTCCCCGCCTCCCCACCTCCACCTCCCCCGCCCCCACCCACCCCCGCCACTCCCTCAGCTCCAGCCACACTGGCTTCCTTTCAGTCCCTCCATTCCTCTGAACTCTTCCCTGCCCTTGAGCCTGAAAGTACTTGACACCTCCCTCTTCTTCACCCTTATATCTCATTAAACATAAAGTCCTGTTGATTTGACCTCCAAGCATTACTTTTTTTAAGTTTTTATTTAAATTCCAGTTAGTTAACATACAGTGTAATATTAGTTTCAAGCATACAATAGAGTAATTCAACACTTCCGTACATCACCCAGTGCTCATCACAAGTGCCCTCCTTAATCCCCATCTCCTATGTCGCCCATCCCCCAACACCATCCCCTCCGGTAACCATCAGTTTGTTCTCTAGAGTTAAGAGTCTTGTTTCTTGGTTTCTCTCTCACACTCTCTCTCTCTCTTTTTCTTGGCTTGTTTGTTTTGTTTCTTAAATTCCACATATGAGTGAAATCTTGTGGTATTTATCTTTGTCTGACTTACTTTGCTTAGCATTATACTCTCTAGCTCTATTCATGTCACTGCAAATGGCAAGATTTCATTCTTTTTATGGCCGAATAATATTCCATTGTATATATGTGTGTGTGTGTATATATATATATATATGTATGTATCTATCACAACTTCTTTGTCCATTCTCGTATCGATCCACACTTAGGATGCTTCCATAATGTGGCTATTGTAAATAATGCTGCTATAAACATCGGGGTGCATGTATTCCTTTGAATTAGTGTTCTTGTATTCTTTGGGGGAAATACCCAGTAGTTCAATTGCTGGATCATAGGGTAGTTCTATTTTTAACTTTTTGAGAAATCTCCATACTGTTTTCCACAGTGGCTGCACCGGTTTGCCTTCCCACCAACAGGGCTTGAGGGTTCCTTTTTCTCCACATCCTCGTCAACACTTGTTTCTTGTGTCGTTGATTTTAGCCATTCTGACACATGTGAGGTGATATCTCATTTAGTTTTGATTTGCATTTCCCTGATGATAAGTAATGATGAGCATCTTTTCATGTGTCTGTTGGCCATCTGGATGTCTTCTTGGAGAAATATCTGTTCATGTCTTCTGCCCATTTTTAATTGCATTATTTGTCTTTTAGGTGTTGAGTTGTATAAGTGATTTATATATTTTGGATAATAACCCTTTATCACATATGTCATTTGCAAATATTTTCTCCCATTCAGTAGGTTGCCTTTTAGTTTAGTTGATTGTTTCCTTCGCTGTGCAGAAGTTTTTTATTTTGATGCAGTCTCAATAGCTTATTTTTGCTTTTGTTTCCCTTGCCTCAGGAGACATATCTAGTAAGAAATTGCTATAGCAGTTGTCAGAGAAGTTACTGCTTACATTCTCTTCTAGGATTTTTATGATTGCAGGTCTCACATTTAGGTCTTTAATACATTATGAATTTATTTTTCTATATGGTGTAAGAAAGAGGTCCAGTGGGACGCCTGGGTGGCTCAGTCATTAAACATCTGCCTTCGACTCGGGTCATGATCTCAGGGTCCTGGGATTGAGCCCCGCATCGGGCTCCCTGCTCAGCGGGAAGCCTGCTTCTCCCTCTCCCACTCCCCCTGCTTGTATTCCCTCTCTTGCTGTGTCTCTCTCTGTCAAATAAATAAGTAAAATCTTTTTAAAAAAAAGAAAGCGGTCCAGTTTCATTGTTTTGCATGTTGCTGTCCAGTTTTCCCAAACCATTCGTTGAAGAGACTGTTTCCTCATTGGATGTTCTTTCCTGCTTTGTTGAATATCAATTGACCATATACTTGTGGGTTCGTTCTGGGTTTTCTATTCTGTTCCATTGATCTATACATCTATTTTTATGCCAGTACCATACTGTTTTGATTACTACAGCTTTGTAATATAACCCGAGGTCCGGAATTGTGATGCCTCCAGCTTTGCTTTTCTTTTTTCACGTTTGCTTTGGCTATTCAGGTTTTTTTGTGGTTCCAAATAAATTTTAGGATTGTTTGTTCTAGCTCTGTGAAAAATGCTGTTGGTATTTTTATAGGGATTACATAAAATCTGTAGATTGCTTTGGGTAGTACAGACATTTTAACAATAGTTGTTCTTCCAATCCATGAGTGTGGAATGTCTTTCCATTTCTTTGTGTCATCTTCAATTTCTTTCATCAGTGTTTTAAAGTTTTCAGAGTACAGATCTTTCCCCTCTTTGGTTAGGTTTATTCCTAAGTATCTTATTATTTTAGGTGTAATTGTAAATGAGATTGATTCCTTGATTTCTCTTTCTGCTGCTTCATTATTGGGGTATAGAAATGCAACAGATTTATATATGTTGATTTTGTATCCTGCAACTTTACTGAATTCGTTTATCAGTTCTATCAATTTTTTGGTGGAGTCTTTTGGGTTTTCTGTATATAGTATCATGTCATCTGCAAATAGTGAAAGTTTGACTCTTCCTTACCAACTTGGATGCCTTTTATTTCTTTTTGTTGTCTGATTGCTATGGCTAAGACTTCCAGTACTATGTTGAATAAAAGTGGTGAGAGTGGACATCCTTGTCTTGTTCCTGACCTTAAGGGAAATGTTCTCAGTTTTTTCCCCATTAAGGATGATGTTAGCTCTGGGTTTTTCATATGGCCTTTATTATGTTGAGGTATGTTCCCTCTAAACCTGCTTTGTTGAGGCGCCTGGATGAATCCGTTGGTTGAGTGTCTGACTCTTGGTTTTGGCTCAGGTTGTGAGCTCATGGTCATGGGATCGAGCCCCAAATTGGGCTCCCTGCTCAGCAGAGAGTCTGCTTGAGGATTCTCTCCCTCTGCGCGTCCCCCAACTCATGTTCATGTGCACATGCGTGTTCTCTCTCCCTAAAATAAATAAACCTTTAATAGAAAATAATAAAAAAATAAACCTACTTTGTTGAGGGTTTTTATCATGCATAGAAATGATCAGGTAGCTGTAAAATGATCTTATCCTTTCTCTTATTGATGTGATGCATCACATCAATTGATTTGCTAACACTGAACCACCCTTGCATTGCAGGAATAAATCCCACTTGATCATGGTGAATGATATTTTTAATGTATTGTTGAATTCAGTTTGCTATCATTTGGTTGAGAATTTTTGCATCTATGTTCATTGGCCTGTACTCTTTTTCAATCGTGTCTTTATCTAGTTTTATGATTAGGGCAATGCTGGCCTCATAGAATGAATTTGGAAGTTTTCCTTCTTTTTCTATTTTTTGGAATAGTTTAAGAATAAGTATTAGTTTTTCTTTAAATGTTTGGTAGAATTTGCCTGTGAAGCCATCTGGTCCTGTACTTTTGTTTGTTGGGAGTGTTTTGATTACTGACTCAATTTCTTTTTTGTTTTAAAGATTTTATTTATTTATTTGAGAGAGAAAGAGCAGTGGCAGAGAGAGAAGGAGAAGCAGACTCCCCTGCTGAGCAGGAAGCCCGACACGGGGCTCAATCCCAGGACCCTGGGATCATGACCTGAGCCATAGGCAGATGCTTAACCGACTAAGCCACCCAGGCATCCCCCAAAACTAAAATGATTCTGATGCAACCAGTTTGGCACCAGTCTGGGATGGGCATTCAGGAACCATGGAGTAAGACAATAAAGACAAATATGAAGGATTATTTCCAGATGGCCTTGGTTAAACTACATGTATATAATTTGGGAGGGTTTTTTTTTGTTTTGTTTTGTTTTTACTATTTAGCCTTTTTAAATTATTATTATCTTGTTCAATTAGCCAGCATGTAGTACATCATTAGTTTTTGATGTAATGTTCAACGATTCCTTAGTTGCGTATAACACCCAGTACTCATCACCACACGTGCCCTCCTTAATACCGATCTCCCGGCTAGCCCATCCCCCCACCTCCCTCCCTTCTGTAACCCTCAGTTTGTTTCCCCAAGTCCAGAGTCTCTCATGGTTTGTCTCCTTCTCTGATTTCTTCCCATTCAGTTTTCCCTCCCTTCCCCTCTGGTCCTCCGTGCTATTCCTTATGTTCCACATATGAGTGAAACCATACGATAATCGACTGACTCAATTTCTTTGCCAGTTATCAATCTGTTCAAATTTTCTATTTCTTCCTGTTTCAATTTTGGTAGTATATGTTCCTAGGAATTGTCCAATTTGTTGGCATATACTTTTTCATAATATTCTCTTATTATTGTTTGTATTTCTGTGGCGTTGGTTGTTATTTCTCCTCTCTCGTTTGTAATTTTATTTATTTGAATCCTTTCTCCTTATTCTTGATAAGTCTGGCCAGAGGTTTATCAGTTTTATTGATTTTTTTTCCAAGAACCAGCTCCTGGTTTCACTGATCTGTTCTTCTTCTTATTATTTTTTTGTTTCTATAACATTTATTTCTGCTCTCATCT
The DNA here is from genome assembly GCF_004348235.1 of Phoca vitulina. Lineage (NCBI taxonomy): Eukaryota > Metazoa > Chordata > Mammalia > Carnivora > Phocidae > Phoca > Phoca vitulina. Next base: position 7,727,031 of record NW_022589772.1, on the reverse strand, counting down.
TTATTATTTCTATTCTTCTGCTGGTTTTAAGCTTTTTTTATTGTTCCTTTTCTAGCTCCTTTAGGTGCAAGGTCAGGTTGTTTATTTGACATTTTTCTTGCTTCTTAAGGTAGGCCTGTATTGCTATAAACTTCCCTCTTCGAATGACTTTTGCTGCATCCCAGAGGTTTTGGACTGTTCTGTTTTCATTCTCATTTGTCTCCGCGTATTTTTTTTTTTTTTTACTTCTTCTTTGAGTTCCTGGTTGACCCATTCACTATTTAGTAGCATGTTATTTAACCTCCATGTATTTGTGATCTTTCCAGACTTTTTCTTGTGGTTGACTTCTAGTTTCATAGCATTGCGGCCATAAAAGGTGCAGGATATGAATTCGATCTTCTTGAATTTGTTGAGGCTTGTTTTGTGGCCTAATATGTGATCGAAATGTCTCTTATTTTGGGCAGTCTGCCTCAACCACAGTATTTCCCATCAAACCCTGCTGCTCATTTCTGTTTAAATGTCTTATGATGTGTAATTATTTTGTTATTTGTTTGTTATCTGCTTCTCCCACTTGATTGTAAGTTCCAGGAGGGCAGAAACCATGTCTGTCCTGCTTGCCATTGTATCCATTGTACTGAGCATAACTTGTGGTCTTCACTAGTTGTTGAATGAATCAAAGTTTAATAAACTAGAAAGCAATTTCCTTCTACATATTAAAATATGGGCAAATTTCAGTGAAATTAATTAGGTGAATTCAGCAAACTATTGCATTTTAAAATTGTTTTTATTTTTACCTACACAAGTAGTACTTTCTCCTTTAAAAAAAAACACTAGAGATTAAAGTCCCCTTTGATTCACCCCCAATCTCAGTCCTCTCCCAAGAAAAAAACCATTGTTATTCATCCAGTAGGTAACCTTTCAGACTTTTTTTAATTGATTTTCACATATATATATAACCTATAGAAAATACAGTCAACTTGTGTTTTATTTTTAACATTGATGAAATTATTCTGCAGCTTGCTTTTATTACTCAACTGTAGGACTTGGGGTTATTTCCATGCTAATACATTTACATTTAGATCTAATTAATTCAACTACTGCATAATATTTCATAGTGTGTACACACACATAATTTTCTTAACCACTCCCCTATTAATGAACATTTGGGTTGTTTTCAACTCTGCTCTTTTACTTCAGTGAACATAATTATCGCTGATACCTAAGGGAGTTATTGACATTGAATTTGCATCATTATTGATATGGATCTTGCCTCTGACAACCTTGTCGAACTCCTATTAATTTAAATAGTTTGACCATTGATTCTCTTGAATTTTCAAGATAAATGAAAATTTTCTCCACAAAGTTTTGCCTTGTCTTTTATATTAATTATATCTCTTAATTCTTTCCAGTGGTCTTATTCCATTATCTAGGGCTCTAGTAATGATAATAGTGAACATCCTTGATCGTGATTTTACTAAAAAATGTTCCCACTGTTCCACTATTAAGTGTGTTGTTTGATAGAAGTTTCTGGGAGATGCCTTTATCAAATTTCAGGACTTCAGTAAGGCTTCTGGATCTTGTTATTCTTACTGGCAAGCTAGGATATAAATACATATGTATATTGATACATATATGTGTAGATCAATGTAGATATAGATCAGATATATTTACTATTGTAGAATATGACCCAAAGGGAAATCCAATAGTTTACAGTCAGCTTAGGGGAAATAATAAAGTGAAACACTGAAATAATAGGTAAAAGGAACAGTTTTGTTTTTCCTTTTTTTAGATACAATTTTATTGGTACCTTGAATAAAAGTATTGAAAACATTTTTGTTGCTTATACATATGACTCCAAGTTGAGTGTCAAGTTATAAAACACAAACAAAATGTAAAAGCCTCTTGACAAATTAGAAAAATTGTTTATTAAAACAAGATAAAGTAAATAGTAGTGAATAATAAACGTAGAAACAGATGTAAAATAGAAAAACATGGGCAAAAAAAGACAGGTTTATTAACAAAATATTTAACAATCACATTGTACCACAAGTTAAATAAAGAATGACACAGTTAGGGGCTCCTGGCTGGTGCAGTCCGTTAAGCATTTGACTCTTGGTTTCGGCCCAGGTCATGATCTCAGGGTTGTGAGATTGAGAACCATGTCAGGCTCTCACCCACAGGGGAGTCTGCTTGGGATTCTCTCTCCCCTCTCCATCTGCCTCTTTCTCTCTTCCTCTCTCTCTCTCTCTCTCAAGTAAATAAATAAATCTTTTAAAAATGCTCTTTAGGGGTGCCTGGGTGGCTCAGTCGTTAAGCGTCTGCCTTCAGCTCAGGTCATGATCCCAGGGTCCTGGGATCGAGCCCCGCATCGGGCTCCCTGCTCCGCGGGAAGCCTGCTTCTTCTTCTCCCACTCCCCCTGCTTGTGTTCCCTCTCTCGCTGTCTCTTTCTCTGTCAAATAAATAAATAAATAATCTTAAAAAAATGTTATTTTAAAAATAATGACAGTTATTTTAAAAACTGATATGATCATGAGATGTACTAACAAATACATAACATGTTAGGTCTGGAAAATATCTCAGCTATGCTTAAAATTCACGAAACTGCAAACATCGCAAGCCTTAATATAACCTAGCTTACAATAACAGGATTTTTGTACCTCTTTCTCATATATTCCCAAGAGCCTCTATCGCTCTTTCTCTCTCTCTCTTCCCTCCTCTGCCTCCAGAGAAGCACATACATATGTAATCACATAAGCGTTTATCTTTTTATGGGGAAGTCAAAGGTACAGTAACTCTGGATGCTGGTTTCGGGGAAAAAAACAAAATGAGTCAATTCACTATGAGCTCTTTAAAGTACTTTTTATCTCCCTTTTCTCCATTTTAAAAATCAAAAAGTATTTTGCAAGGGTCTAAACACATGCTTTTTGTTCATTAACATATTCTTTGCTTAACTCTTGGCCTCTTCCTCTGAAGCTTTTAATGTTTATTTATTATACTATGATTTGCTGCCGGGACATTGATTTTCCCCCACATTACTGATAATTATTAGGAAAGAATGTACACATGCACGTGTGTGTGTGTGTGTGTGTGTGTGTATGTGTGAATACACACAGAGAAATGCCTGAGTAGGACTGTACAAATAAGCTAGTTCCTCTTAAGTATTCTCTCCCTCTCTTTTCAGCAATCCATGATTCCTAAGTCCTCTTACCCTAGCTACCCTTCTTCCGTTACTCAAGCCTACCTTCCCTAGGCAGCAAGGACTTCATGTAAATCAGTCTTACCCATTTCCACCTAAACTCGCAAGTCCTATGTCCTACTCATTTACGGAATGTTTAGATATGCAGGAACTACTTTGATCAAGTATCCAGGACGGAACTTCACTTGTTACCCCTGGAAACAACATAACTTATGTGAACAAACCCGATTTCCAACTGGTGATAATAACAGGACCTTTGACAGAACCATGCAACAGGAAATTTGAGGGAATTGGATGTGAGAGCACCCCTCATCACATCATATCAGAACAACCTATTCCACCTACACTCAGAACCTGCCACCATCAAATAAGTGTTTAACATTATAATAATGTTAGTTACAACTTTTTGGATTTTTCGATGTATATCATATTTTTATCCAAATTTTTAATTACATACATTCTCAGCGGGACCTTCTAATGACTTCATCATACAATGATAGTGACACCATGTGGTCAAATAAACTGGTCTCTGGCAAAAATCAATAAATAACATTGGCATCCCCTCTGTGGGAAATACAAATAGAGAGAGATGAAAATTTACTTAATAATTCACTTGCTTTCCATTTCTATTTTAAACAACTGTCTCTCAGTATCATTATTCCTAATAAGTGGAGCTCTTTTTTCTTTCAATATTGCACCTAATTCCTATTACAATTTGTTTTCCCTTGCCCTTTATGGAGGCAACTGTTAATAGTATTTTATTAGCTACGTGCCAAGCATTCTGCTAAGTATAATCATCTCGGTAACTCCTTGAGGCACATAGTGTTAATATCTCCATTTTACATATAAGGAAACTGAGGCATAGAGAGGTGAGTTAACTTCCCCATGGTCATACAGCCCGTAGGTCGCAAAACGGGGGTCTGGACCCTAATATCCTGACTCTAGAGTCTGTGCTTTCATTTAGTACACGATACTTCCTCTCTAGTGATCATATACTGTGCAAGGCCCTGTACAAAAATGGCACAAAATCCTTTTTTTATGGTTCCTTCCAGCCAGGCTGGAGGTAAAATGCATATTTTATTTTATTTTATTTTATTAACATATAATGTGTTATTTGTTTCAGGGGTACAGGTCTGTGATTCATCAGCTTACACAATTCACAGCGCTCAACATAGCACATACCCTGCCCAATGTCTATCACCCAGTCACCCCATCCCTCCCACCCCCCTCCACTCCAGCAACCCTCAGTTTGTTTCCTTTAAGAGTCTCTTATGGTTTGTTTCATTTTTCCCTCTCTTCCCCTGTGATCCTCTATCTTGTTTCTCAAATTCCTCATATCAGTGAGATCATATAATACTGGTCTTTCTCTGATTGACTTATTTCGCTTACCATAATACCCTCTAGTTCCATCCTTGTCGTTGCAAATGGCAAGATTTCTTTTTGATGGCTGCATAATATTCCATTGTGTGTGTGTGTGTGTGTGTGTGTGTGTGTGTGTGTACCACCTCTTCTTTATCCATTCATCTGTTGATGAACATCTAGGCTCTTCCCATAATTTGGCTATTGTGGACATTGCTGCTATAAACATTGGGGTGCACGTGCCCCTTCGAATCACTACATTTGTATCTTTGGGGTAAATACCCAGTAGGGCATTTGCTGGGTTGTAGGGTAGCTCTATTTTCAACTTTTTGAGATACCTCCATACTGTTTTCCAGAGTGGCAGCACCAGTTTGCATTCCCACCAACAGTGTAGGAGGGTTCCCCTTTCTCCCATCCTCACCAACATCTGTCGTTTCCTGACTTGTTAATTTTAGCCATTCAGACTGGTGTGAGGTGGTATCTCATTGAGGTTTTGATTTGGATTTCCCTGATGCTGAGTGATGTTGAGCATTTTTTTCAGGTGTCTGTTGGCCATTTGGATGTCTTCTCTGCAGAAATGTCTGTTCATGTCTTCTGCCCATTTCTTGATTGGATTATTTGTTCTCTGGGTGTTGAGTTTGATAAGTTCTTTATAGATTTTGGATACTAACCCTTTATCTGATATGTCATTTACAAATATCTTCTCCCATTCTGTCAGTTGTCTTTGGGTTTTGTTGACTATTTCCTTTGCTGAGCAAAAGCTTTTTATCTTGATGAAGCCCCAATGGTTCATTTTTGCCCTTGCTTCCCTTGCCTTCGGCAATGTTTCTAGGAACAAGTGGCTAAGGTCGAAGAGGTTGTTGCCCGTGTTCTCCTCAAGGATTTTGATGGATTCCTGTCTCACATTTAAGTGTTTCATCCATTTTGAGTCTATTTTTGTGTGTGGTGTAAGGAAATGGTCCAGTTTCATTCTGTATGGGTCTGTCCAATTTTCCCAACACCATTTGTTGAAGAGACTGTCTTTATTCCACTGGATATTCTTTCCTGCTTTGTCGAAGGTCAGTTGACCATAGAACTGAGGGTCCATTTCTGGGCTCTCTATTCTGTTCCATTGATCTATGTGTCTGTTTTTGTGCCAGTACCATACTGTCTTGATGATTACAGCTTTGTAATAGAGCTTGAAGTCCAGAATTGTGATGCCACCAGCTTTGCTTTTCTTTTTCAACATTCCTCTGGCTATTCGGGGTCTTTTCTGGTTCCATACAAATTTTAGGATTATTTGTTCCATTCCTTTGAAAAAAGTTGATGGTATTTTGATAGGTATTGCATTAAATGAAAAATGGCACAAAAACCTGATCATTGCCCTCAAGGAGGAAAATGTGGTAGGGAGAACTGACATGTATACAATCCGTAGAAGGCAGCATATGACACTATAATCAAAGTGTTAAGGGGCACCTGGGTGGCTCAGTCAGGTAAGTGGCTGCCTTCAGCTCAGGTCATGATCCCAGAGTCCTGGGATTGAGTCCTGCATCGGGCTCCTTGCTCAGCGAGGAGCCTGCTTCTCCCTCTGCCTGCCACTCCCCCTGTTCATGCTTTCTCTCTCTTTGACACATAAATAAATAAAAATCTTTTTAAAAAAGAAGTGTTACGGTTTTGGAGCTGAAGTGATTAAGAAATTATGAGGTCAGGGTATTGGAAGGGTCATCAGCATGGATGTTAAAGTTAGAGAAGATGTTGGCACAGAAGTCAAAGATCAGTAGTGGGCATATTAAAAGGGAGAGTTCTCTCTCTCTGTGTCTCAAATAAATAAATAAATAGTAAATAAATAGATTTCTCTCTCTGTCTCAAATAAATAAATAAATAAATAGTAAATAAATAAATAAAATCTTGTTTTAATAAAAAGGGAGAGCAACATGGTAGGCCATCAGAAAGTAGGGTATTTCTGTTAGGGTTTCAGAAGTTGAGCTGATCAGGATGATGATAATAACCAGAGTATGGCCATGGCAGTGGGGTGACAGAAGTGGAATGGAGGCCAAGTTCCCAGAAGTTGGATCACAATGAGTCCAGAGTATTGGATGAAGGAAGGACTTAGAGTGGAGAGGATGACTGTGATTTGAATGACAGTCTTCATATATGTGGGCGAATGCCTGGGATGTTGGTCCATGAATAAACAGGCCGAGAAGACATTGAGGGTGGTCAAACCAAGTGCCATGAGTCCCTTGACTACCCATGAGTCTTCAAGAAACCAGGGATTTATTCATGAGGGTGAGGGGAGAGTGGTCTGGAAACCACGTGCAAATGAGAAAACCCCTTATAGCCCTGAAATATGTGGGGTACAGAAGAATGAGCTGCCTCTACTGAAAGTTACTGAAGGAGAAGTGGTATCTTCAGGGGTAGTAAGATAGGTCGGGGACCACAGAGAAACGTCATAAGACTTCGTAAAACCCTCACTGAAGAGAAATGAGAAAATTGTACCTGTGAAGCATGTGTCATGGAGCCAGAGATCTTGAAGACACAGTGGAAACTTCTGGGAGGGGAGCAGTAGAAGAAGAACGAGCAGTATAGAGAGGGGAGAACAGAACTGAATATGAACCAAATTAGCTTCCAACTGGGCTAATAATAACTAAGGATGGCAGGAATGTGAGACCAGGGGACATACAGTGTAAAGGTTTCAATCTAAATTCTGGAATCAAGGTTATCTCAAACAAGTCCAGGACTTGAGAGAGCAGTGTAGAAGGCTGGCATTGCACACAGAAGGTTAAGAGAATTATTCACAAGAGAGCAGGCACTCTTGGAGGAGCTGAGAAGAGCAGAGCTGAATATGGTAGAGATAAAAATATGAAAGAATTTAGACCAAAAGGGTCCTAGAGCTGTGGCTGCAGATTACAAGGGCGAGGCGGGGTGGGGGCGGGGGATGTTCATGCTTGGGCAAGGAGGGAGAATACAGTGGAAGGTAACAGGCACTGAAAGGCCTGAACGTCAAACAACAACCTGGAAGGTTCCAAATGGAACTGTTTTAACGTCTGCAATCAGGTGCAAGTTGGGGCTTGAGTTGAGTGTGACCTGAGTATCTGGAGGATGTTGCATAAAAATGTGAAATCATTATAAAGAAGGAGCACACGACAGAATTCTTTCAGGCCATTTTAATCAATCAAATGTCCTGGGAAATGATCTGTTTGTTATGACGAATGCTAATTACCTATTTCTGCATTGAGGAGATTAGGATTTTAGTAAAAACTGGTAGAAACGTAGTCAAGGCCTTAGGATGTCAAAATTGCAATCATTAAATGCCTGGATGCCCTGCATCCCAGAATTGAATTAAATCCAATCTACGTTTGCTTGTGTATATTTTTAGCTTTTAAATGGAAATGGAAATGGAGTTATTTTCCTCAAAGCAGTCGATTCAGCGGAGGAGGATGAGGAGGAGGAGGAGTGTATAATCAGTCAAATAGGATGTTTGACATTATTTTAGCTCTAAAGATGTCTACATGGACCAAATAACCATTTTTCAAAATAATTTTTCCACTGATTATTTTTTATTAGCCTCATGCAGGATAACACTGGCATCTAAATGTGCAGTAACTTACACACGGTAAGATTAGCTGCAGTTGGGGGTCACAGCGGTTGATTCGGAGAAATTTAGTACCATCCCAAACATAGAGGCAAATGCTCTTAAAAAAATTAGTCTTGTCAAAAAGCCAGAAGATACAAAGAGGCCATATTTACCAAAGGGCTCTGTGGAGAATTTTTGGAACAGAACTCAGATGGAGAGAAGGGTAAGTTGCATTTTGGCTAAAGGAAGATGTATAATTTCTCTGACCATTTCACAGACACATCCTTTCTACCCTGAAAACTGCAGCCCTTTGGCTCCACAAGAGGAATTCAAGAATTCCAAAGAGAAATACGAGGGCTCTAAACTGATGCATATTACTCCATGACACCTGAGGTTAAACCCTAGCGTATAAAGCCCTGGGGAGCTATTTGTTCTTGTTTACATAGTCATAGCCTGGGCCCAGGGAAGCTCTGCAGCAGTAAGCCCTTAGGAGAGCAAACTCTGGCTCACAATTAGGTTTTCTAACATGGGAATGAAATAAGACATAAAAATGTGGGTTTTTTTTTTTTTTTTCATCTAAAAAGCAATGGCTTACTATCCACTCAACAAATATTTACTGAGGGCCAACTATGTGTCTTGCCTTGCCACGTTTTACATTTCAGATTTCTCTCTCTGAGCCCTCAAGCAAACAGCATGGGTTTAATGAGAAGCAGTGGAATATGGTAGTGAATCAGGGCACAGGCTCTGTAGGGAGATGGACCTGGGTTTGAATATCAGACCTACTATTTGTTTTCTAGCTGTGTGATCTTGGACAAGTTATTTAACCTCTCTGGATTCCACTCTTCTCAGCTCAGGCATCTCTTCCATAAAATGCAGATACTACAGTACTACTTTACAGGGTGGTTGTAAAGACTAAATGAAATAGCACACGTAGGGGCGCCTGGGTGGCTCAGTGGGTTAAGCATCTGCCTTCGGCTCAGGTCATGATCCCAGGGTCCTGGGATCGAGTCCTGAATCGGGCTCCCTGCTCAGCGGGGAGCCTGCTTCTCCCTCTCCCTGCTCTGCCTGCCACTCTCCCTGCTTGTACTCTCTCTCTCTGACAAATAAAATATTTTTAAAAATTTAAAAAAAAAAAACTTGGACAAAAGGTATGTGCTATTTGAAACTTTTCTCAACTCACAGTTTACCCTGATCTCTCCATTCTTTGGCACCTTGCTGATGCTTATAAACATGGGTCATGTTCATTTGCTTTTTGCCTATTCGTCTGTATTCTTATGTATTATTTGTGTCCCTCCTGGATTCCTAATTCTCGTAGAGTAATAGATTCACAGAGCAAACATAAAAGAATATGTCTTGCATGTGCACCACGAATCCGTTCAACTACCGTTGCGTCCGGGTGCCATCCATTTACTACTTGAGCACTTCCAACGACAGAGATCTCACCATCTCACCAGGCAGGCAGTTCAGTTCATTGCTGGACGGCTTAAGTTTTCAGGAGGTTATTTTCCAAACTACACCAAAATGTACCTCCCTCTATCTTTTCACACATTGTTCCTAGTTGTGCCCTCTTGAACAACATAGGACTAAATATAGGTTTATTTTAGAATCAATACAGGATTAAACTGTTTGCTACATGAAGTTACCTTCTATTTGCTTTATATCATCCATTCAATTCTCAGTCAGTGGTACTGACTTTTTGGCTTTTTTACTAATGGCAAAGTTGAATGTCAATGTTTCTTACCACTTACCACTATCATCTTTTTTTTTTTTTTTTTTTCTGTTGATGGGGAAGGAGCATTGCCTTTGCGTCTTGAGAATGACTTCACTCTTTGAGTCTTGGAGAGGATTCGGGAACCAGTCACCTGTGTGATGCAATTTGTTGGGTCCCAGGATTTTCCCTGTGATCCTCCTCCTTGTGATATCTGAAATTCCATCCATCATGAAAGCAGCATTCCTTTGGGTTTTAAAAAGCTCTAGGGTTTTTGAGGCCCTGTTTAAAAGGAACTGGGAAAGGTAACATCTTCACCTTCACAACTGATACCCACATCAGGGACTAAATCGTTGATAGTGACTTGAAAGCAAAATATCGGATAGGATAAGGCATGACCTGGACGCTGTGGCAGTTCGCTGGAGGTCCAGCGACTTCGTCTCGTTCATCTCAGGATACACAGCACTGAGCAGAGTGACTAACGCTGGGCCCTCGGTGATGAAGGAATGAATGAACGAGGCTGAAAAGGGGAGTATATGCCCATCCCAATCAATATTACCGACCTTGCTAATTCTCTCCCTAGCCAATGGAGTGGGGTCACACCAGAAATATTGGGATTCCTCGGCTTGCTAACAGCCTTGCTGGCTTTTACGGGTGTTCCTTTTCCATCAGCTCTCCCTGAGGCTATCTGGTGTCTCACCTTCAGCTAGCAGCCAGAGACATGACTTCTTTGTTAGGCTGCTTCTATATAAAGTTCTGGCAATGGGAACTGCCTAGATTACCACCGGTGATTCACACACCTACACAGAGAGCTTACACCCCCACGGGGTCATGGAGTGAAGCACCCGGATTCCCATTCAGGCCTTGTGTCACTGCAGAGTATTGTGGAATTAACATCACTCTTTCACTTATTTGTATAAGCTGTTGCAGATGTAGGGATCTGCGTTGTGCTCTGTGAATTTGGGAAGAGTGTAGTAAAACCCTCATTAATTCTTGCCAGTGTTTAATCTAAGTTAAAAATCTGGGGTTGGAGTTTTTAGTTCCACTTAAAGGAGTGGGGAGATGATGAAGTGCCTTCAGAGAATAGAAACACTTGTTAAAGCAGTACATAAAAGCAACTCTTTTCCTGCAAACAGTCTTTGCCTTCATTAAAGGACATCCAGCAGTGCTTCTCTCTGGCATGATTTTAGTAGCAATTCATTTGTGTTATTGTATTACTTGAAAATAATAAAGCTGCATTTTGTATTTTGTTAAAACTTTCAGAGGAAGCCCTATCTGACAGGAAATCAATGAACTCTGGAAGGGTATTTTTTTAAAATAGCTTTTTAGACATCTACAATAACATAATCAAGGCTAATGAAATATAGGACTCTACTTCAAAGAACAATGTAAATGGTTTTAATTAATAGTCCAATTGCTTTTATGTAAATGAATATTTCCTAAGGCACTAGAAAAATTGGTTTTCTCATTCAAGGTAACTGTTCCCAGTGCAGAATTTAGAGACACCATGAATTCCCTTTCATCATAGAATGACTACTAGCCTTTCTCCAAAATAACGAAAGCTTTCTATGTTCTGTAATTCCAATTATAGAACTTGCCAACTTCAAGCCAGTCTGATTTAGTAAAGTTCTACTCTATTTGCAAAATAATTTCATAGTGAAAGTAGAGTTCTATTTTCTTTACTCTGTATTCCTGGACTGTACTTCCAGCAATGAAAACAGTTAAATCTAAAAGAATATCCACATTGTTTCCAAAAACTGTTTAAACTATTGGATATGCTATTAATACGTCTCTGAAGAAATATTTGTCCACAGCCCGTTAATCCTCGCTCTATGAGCACTTAAAATGTTAGTGAAGTGGTAAATACTGACAAAATGTGTCTCCTTCAAGCAGTAATACATTACAAATCTGGGACTTTAGGCTTCCGTTTAATGGCCTGTGCCCTTAGCCTGAATTACATTTTAAAAACATGAAGTTGTAGTATTTTGTGGGTTTTTTTTTTTTTTTTGATATTCATCTGGGACATTTTCTGGTATAACTTCTTATGGGGATACTTCCATTTCTTTACAGTAAAATCAAAGATCTCAGAGAGAGCATGTTCTCTAAGAATGTCTTCCGAAGTCACAATACCCATTTGCACTTTAGACAAAGAAAACATTACTCAGAGTAGAAGGGTGATTCAAGATTTCTTTGCCTTCTGCCAAACAAAATGGCAAAAACAGACAAATAAAAATTCTTACCCTTAATTACTGCATAGATGGTATTCTTATTTCTGAGAAGCTAAACCATAAAGTACCATGTTCTACTGAAATAGGAAAAAATGTATAATCCCAATTCCTTTAAATATACTTGTTTTCCTGTCCTTGAGTCAGTTTCTCCCGTCTTTGACATGGCACTAACATCCATACCAAAAGGAAAGCAGTGAGAACTAACACAGCAAAAGGCAAATTTCTAGTGCTCCAAGCATTAATTTTGCACCTGTTATCATTTAATAATGGTGTAAGCAACTGAGGACAATGTGTTAGAAAACTCAGAGAACAATGATTTAATTGAAGGCATTGACTGAAATAGTCCAGAAGAATTTTCAGTGTGATAAAATGAAAACCTTTTAGATTCCCAGGGGTGTGAGAAGCTGATCTTTGTGCCTTGGGGAGAAATTCATAAAGAAACTAGCCAGCTATATTCTGGCCAGTTCTATTTTTTGAGTGCCAGTTGGCGCTGGGGAGAGTAGAAACAATAGTCTCTCTAGATTCCGTGTAGTTTCAGGATTTGCTTCTTTTGAAGCTATAAGCAGGAAAATGTGGCCAACTAAAATGTGGCTATGTGTACAATCTACACAACTGAGTTGCGTACAACTCCACTAACTGTAAAGGTGGTTGTCTGGAAGATAGTTGCTGGATATTTGTTACTTTACCACAGAGGCTGTTAAAAAATATTTTGATCCAAGAAAAAGATATAAATAACTTTTGCCAAAGAAAACACTGAGTCTAATTCCCCCAATCTTCTTCATAAGCAAACCACCCACTTAATTTATAGGACTACATACTGATTTATAAGATTGGGCCTCAGAGAAAACCACGGGGATGGGGGGCAGTGGATGGAAATGCATCTTTGCAAACCCTGCAAAAAATCTTGAATTCAAATTCAACTCCTCACAGCTGTCCTCTTGTGGCAGAATGACTGAGTTGGTTTACATAATAATGCAATAATTACACAATAACGTAATGATGGTAGAATTATTTAGTTGGTTTACATATTTATGGAGAGATTACCGGACAATAGAATCATTTCATTTCATAAAACACAGGGGATTTCCTAAGCACATAACAAAGTTTCGGTTTCTTTGCATCTAGACGGCATTTTAAATCTTCCTTGTGAAACTACGTGAGCCAGACATCCATTCCAGAAAGACTTGTGAATTGATATTTATGGTTTGCTCATCACATGTAGTACTTACAGTGGAATTCCTTTCCTCAACCCACTGTATGACCAGATGACACAGCACTTTATTGTTCCAACATTAGAAAGGCCCAGCAGAGGGCACGTTGAGCATTTTCATGGCTAATACAAACACCTTGGTATTTAAGCATATTTAAATAGTAACATGCTACCTCGGCATCTGAATCACAATTTCCAATGTCTTTTGACACCATATGGCAACTCTTTCAATTAAGAAAACACTAAGAGGGGCACCTGGCTGGCTCAGTCATTAAGCGTCTGCCTTCGGCTCAGGTCATGATCCCAGGCTCCTGGGATCGAGCCCCACATCGGGCTCCCTGCTCTGCGGGAAGCCTGCTTCTCCCTCTCCCACTCCCCCTGCTTGTGTTCCCTCCCTCACTGTCTCTCTCTCTGTCAAATAAATAAATAAAATCTTAAAGAAAACACTAAGATACTCAGTCAAGGTCAGCCAAATAGATTTGAATAAAACAAAACTCAATCTAATTGATTACTTTAAAACCAAGCACCTTGACGATGTAAATAAATTCCCGGAATGAATAAGACCCATGAGTCCATAGATTCTCTTTAGTGGTTACATGCTCACGGGAGTAAGGTGATATACAGGATATGCATATGCTAAGTTATGCCAATAATTTAATTATCTGAATTCAGCTAGTCCACTGTCAATGCTGAAATCTAAGGCTAACTGTCTTTGATCACTCATGCTACTTCAGAATCACCTCTTATGGGTCTGAAGGGAATGCCTGAGTAAAACATAAAATGAAAACGTGCTGAAAAATGCATTTCAAAGCCAACCCCAAGTGTCTTTTGATTGTCTGCTGTTTTGTATTATCTACATCACTGCTTCCCATCTACTAGTATCTATAATTGCGATCTAACTCAATTCTTTTGTAGGAGACTAAGAAACAATGACCCTGAGAAAACTATACATTCAATATAAGAATTCTGGTGTGTACCTAGCTTTAGGTGGAAAATGAATTTCAATTCAAAAAAGAAAAAAAGTGATTTCAATATTTGAAGGAGAAAACCAGGAAGGTAAGGATATTGTTTATGTTTTAAGAATATAACTCTTCTAGGGGCACCTGGCTGGCTCAGTCGGTTAAGCATCTGACTCTGGATTTCGGCTCAGGTCATGATCTCAGAGTCGTGAGTTCAAGTCCCACATTGGGCTCCATGCTGGGGTTGGAGCCTGCTTAAGATTCTCTCTCTCCCTCTGCCCTTCTCCCCCCAGAAAGAATATAATTCTTCTAATAAGGAAAAGATCATCAGAGCTTTTGTAAATGACTGCCACTTAAAGCATGAATGCCTTCTATTCCTAAAGACTTGACAAATTCAATGAACCAGAAAGCTACTTATTGCAAGACACAAGTACCCTTACATTTTCTCTACCTTTTTTCTGCCTACACATCTAAAAATGTGAGACAGGAATCCATCAAAATCCCAGAGGAGAACACAGGCAGCAACCTCTCTGACCTCAGCCACAGCAACTCTTACTAGACACGTCCCCAGAGGCAAGGGAAACAAAAGCAAAAGTGAACAATTAGGACTTCATCAAGATAAAAAGCTTCTGCACAGCGAAGGAAACTGTCAACAAAACTAAAAGGCAGCCTATGGAATGGGAGAAGATATTTGCAAATGACCTATCAGATAAAGGGCTAGTATCCAAAATCTACAAAGAACTTATCAAACTCAACATCCAAAAACCAAAAAATCCAGTCAAGAAATGGGCAGAAGACATGAACAAACATTTCTCCAAAGAAGACATACAAATGGCTAATAGACACATGAAAAAATGCTCAACATCACTCATCATCAGGGAAATACAAATCAAAATCACAATGAGATACCACCTCACACGGGTCAGAAGGGCTAAAATTAACAAGTCAGGAAACAGCAGATGTTGGTGAGGATGCGGAGAAAGGGGAACCCTCTTACACTGTTGGTGGGAATGCAAGCTGGTGCAGCCACTCTGGAAAACAGTATGGAGGTTCCTCACAAAGTTAAAAATAGAACTACCCTACCCAGCAATTGCACTAGGAGGTATTTATGTAAAGGACACAAAAATAGTAATTCAAAGGGGCACATGCACCCCAATGTTTATAGCAGCAATGTCCACAATAGCCAAACTATGGAAAGAGCCTAGATGTCCATCAACTAATGAATGGATAAAGAAGATGTGGTATATATACAATGGAATATTACTCAGCCATCAAAAAGAATGAAATCTTGCCATTTGCAATGACATGCACGAACTAGAGGATATTATGCTAAGCGAAATAAATCAGTAAGAGAAACACAAATACCATGTCATTTCACTCATATGTGGAATTTAAGAAACAAAACTGATGAACATAGGGGAAGGGGAGGAAAAATAAAGTAAGATAAAAACAAGAGGGAGGCAAACCATAAGAAACTCTTAACTACAGGAAACAAACTGAGGGTTGCTGGAGGGGAGGTGGGTGGGGGGATGGGGTAACTGGGTGATGGGCAGTACGGAGGGCACTTGGGATGTGATGAGCACTGGGTGTTCCATGCAACTGATGAATCACTAAATTCTACCCTTGAAACTAATAATACACTGTATACACTATATGTTAACTAACTCGAATTTAAATCTAAAAAAAAGTAAAAATAAAATGTTACTCAACTCAGTTATTTGTTTTCCCATCACAGCATTTAAAACATATGTCATATGTTTACATGGCACTAAAATAAATAAAAATCCTAGTTGAACAAAGCAACTGAATGTTCCACTTTTAACGAATTGTTTTGTTATTATGTAGATGAGCCTGACTCTTGACTATCTCCTAATACCTATTCATCTGTACCTATCTTCTCCTCCAAAAGTACTTCATGCACTTGAAACAATGCTTCGTACTTGCAAATGCAAGCCCTGTCTTCTTCTGCCATTGTATATAATAATTGAAATGATCATAATTTCGGTCTATAGTCTACTTAATTCAAAGGGGATTTAAATTAGTCCCTTGATTAAACCCAATAGAAAAGAAAACATTTATGGATAAAATAGAATCCACCTAAAGAGGAGGTTCTTAGGCTGGGAGTGTCGGGGGAGGGGGGTCCTTGGAGGTGCACAGGTGGGTCACACAGGGTCTTTATGCAGCTAAAGTATTCTTGAAGTTATAAGTACATGGAGTTGCTTTTTAAAATATAAAGTAAATCTTATCCTAAATGTTCTACAGCAATTCAGTTCACTAGAACATTCAGTTCTGTCTCTGTACTAATACATAACTACAAGCTACCTACCTGTGGCCATTGAGCACTTGAAATGTGGCTAATGTGCCTGAAGAACTGAATTTTTTATTTTATTTCATTTTAAATAGTCACATGGGGCTATTGGCTACCACATAGAACAGTATAGCTGTAGACCAACATTAACATGGGGTCATTGGATAAACTTCATGAGGCCCATAAAACCCCTTGAAATTGGGCACAAAACTGTGTGTGCTCATTTATTCTGTACATAAGTTTCATCAAATTTTCAGAAGTAGCTCTCTTTTTAAAAAAAAAAAATTTAAGACTTTATTTATTTATTTGTCAGAGAGAGAGATGAGAGAGAGAGCAAGCACAAGCAAGGGAAGCTGCAGGCAGAGGGAGAGGGAGAAGCAGGCTCCCTGCTGAGCAGGGAACCAGACGTGGGGCTCGATCCCAGGACCCTGGGATCATGACCTGAGCCGAAGGCAGACGCTTAACCAACTGAGCCACCCAGGCGTCCCAGAAATAGCTCTGACTCTTAAAAAAGGTTTAGAACCACTCTAGCAGAAGCAGAAGTAGTTGCCCTCCTTGGGCTCCTTGTTTCTTGACAACATAGCTGAAACTAGAAACATGGTGAATTTTACTGTTGGTTTTTTTTTTTTTTTTTTTTTAATGCCATAAGAAAACATACAGATTCCTTGGCAAAAAAAACAAAAATAATTTCCTAAAGTTAATTCAAGTAATGCCGTATACATTTCTACAACCAACACATATTCCTCTCTTTAAAAAACTTTTTATTCTGAGAAAATTGTAGATTCACGTGCAGTTGTAAGAAATAGAGATAACATAATAATAAAAAAAAGAAAAGGAAAGGAAAAAGAAATAGAGATATCCTATACCCTTCATCCAGGTTCTCCCAGTGATATTACCTTAAGTAACTAGAGCACAATATCACAACCAGGAAATTGACATCGATCTGATCCACCCACCTTCTTTGGATTTTACTAGTTTTAAGGCACTCATCGGCATGCGCTATGCAATTTTATCACGTGTGTAGGTTTGTGTGACCATCACCACAGTCAAGATTCAGAGCAACTGCATCACTACAGGCTCTTTCGTGTTGCCCTTTATAGCCACCCCACCTCCACCCCACACTCTCTCTTTAACTCTGGGCAACCACTAATCTGTTCTCCATTACTATAATATTCTTGTCTCAAAAACAGTATATAAATGGAATCATACTGCAGGTAGCCTTTTGGGATTGGCTTTTTTTTTTTTTTTTTAACTCAGCATAATTCTCTGGCGATTCATCCAGATTGGTCCATATATTCATAGTTCATTCCTTTTTATTACTGAGCAGTATTCCAGGGTATGGATGTACCACAGTTTAAACATCCATCTATTGAAGAACATCTGGGTTGTTTCCAGTTTGGGGCAATTATGAATGAAGCTGCTATGAACATTCACATTCAGGTTTTAGTGACCATAATTTTTCATTTATCTGAGATAAAGGCTCATGAAACTAATGAAATTGCTGAGTCATGTGGTAGTTGAATGTTTAGTTTTATAAGAAATTGCCAGACTTGTTCAAGAGGGGCGCCTGGGTGGCTCAGTCAGTGAAGCGTCTGCCTTCGGCTCAGGTCCTGGTCCCGGCATCCTGGGATCGAGCCCCACATCGGGCTCCCTGCTCAGCGGGGAGTCTGCTTCTCCCTCTCCCTCTCTCCCTCTCCCCCACTCATGCTCTCTCTCGCTTTTGCTCTCTCTCAATAAATAAATAAAATCTTAAAAAAAGAGAAAGAAACGGCTAGACTGCTTTCCAGATTGGCTGTGCCATTTTACATTCCCATCAACAATGTATTTGTATATGTGATCCTGTTTCTCCACATGCTCATCATCATTTGGTGTTACTACTTTTTTTAAGCCATTCTGGGAGGCACTCCGTGATATCACATTGTGGTTTTGATTTGCATTTCCCTAATGGCTAAGGATGTTGAACACCTTCTCATGTGCTTATTTGCCATCTGCATATCCTCTTCGGTCAAAAGTCTATTCTTTTATTTTATTTTATTTTTTTTTTAAATTTTTTTTTTTAAGATTTTATTTATTTGCGAGAGAGAGAATGAGAGACAGAGAGCATGAGAGGGAGGAGGGTCAGAGGGAGAAGCAGACTCCCTGCCGAGCAGGGAACCCGATGCGGGACTCGATCCCGGGACTCCAGGATCATGACCTGAGCCGAAGGCAGTCGCTTAACCAACTGAGCCACCCAGGCGCCCTCAAAAGTCTATTCTTGTCTAAGAGGAAAAGCATCCAAAATAGGAAGGGGTTCTTTTTGCATAGAAATCTGGATAATACTGGTGGGTAATATGGTTTTACAAAAGAAACTAATGCTGTTAAGCTGGGACTTGTTTATTGGCTCTCTGCTAAAGATAGAAGCCCTAACATAAATTCTTGCCCCTGTGAAGGTGTTTCTGTGGAGAACTAGGAAAAGAGGATCCAGGAACAATACTTGGCTTTTTGATACCTTGACTATAGAGAGAATTGAGAGAATACAAATGAATGGAGAGATAAGGGAGCTTTTTGTAGGTGTTGGATTCAGTCATATCATGAACACACATTCTAGCAAGTACTGTTAGTGCGGATATTTTATATCTTTGGTATGCTTTTGATATATTTCGATGTCATTTGTTGCCCTGTTGTACACTCACCCCGACAGAGGACAACAACTTACTTCAGCTCTGGCAGGACAGCATAATTACCTGCAGGCAGAAGTATTACTCTCCTCAAAGAAGAGTCTGAATCGAAAACCTGCAATGGCTGACCACTGCCTCATAAAATCAAGACCAAATTCTTAAATAGGTATTCAAGGTCAGCAAAGCCCTAACCTGTCTCCCGCTACTCCTCCTCTTGTACCCTAGCCGAAGCTTAACAGTGTTTTCTAAATCCACTCTGCTCTCCCCTGACTCTGAGCTTTTGTTCCCGCTGTATCCTTTCCTGATATATCGTCCCTTGCCATTCATACCTATAAAAACCCCACCTGTCCCTTAAGGCCCTGCTCAGATGTTACTTTCTCCATGGAATCTCCTCTAATTCCTTGAGTCAGAAGCAAACATTCTCGCCTCTATACTC
The DNA here is from genome assembly GCF_004348235.1 of Phoca vitulina. Classification (NCBI taxonomy): domain Eukaryota; kingdom Metazoa; phylum Chordata; class Mammalia; order Carnivora; family Phocidae; genus Phoca; species Phoca vitulina. The sequence goes on along the minus strand of NW_022589772.1, from coordinate 7,707,437 downwards.
ACACAGGACTTTGTACCCCCTCACAGCACCCATCTCTTTGACAACTCTTTTGTTTAAATGTCATGCCAACGCAATAACATGGATGAATCTCAAATGCATTTTGCTAAGTGAAAGAAGTTAGACACAAAAAGCTACATACTGAATGCCCCCATTTATCTGACATTCTGGAAAAAGCGAAACCATAGGGACAGAAAACAGACTAGGGGTTGCCAGGGTAAGGGTGCGGGGCAGGGTTTTGACTAGAAAGGCATAACACAAGGGAAGTTGGGGAGTGACGAGAGTGTTCTGTGTCTTGACTGTGGTCGTGGCTACACAACGATACGTTTGTCAAAGCTTGCAGAACTATACACTTAAAAAGGGTGAGTTTTACAGTATGTAAATTATACCTAAACAAAAACAATGGGAAAAATTCATACCAGATAGACAGCCTGCCCTTCAGCTCTGGCCAGCCATTTCTTCGTTCTTCAAACGTACTCTAAGGTGCCAGGGTAAGAGCTGGGGCTGCCAAGAAGAAAAATATGCGGTCCCTCCTCTCAAGGAACTGTCTCTGATGGAGGTGATAGATATGTAGGGAAATAAAAGTAGCAGAGTCTGGAAGATGTTATCTATATAACACAGGTCCAGTCAGATACATAAAGGAAGCAGTGCTCAGATGGACCTCTATTGTGGAGGACTAGCCTTTCAAGTTTAGGAGTTTATATTTTATTCAATATGCAATGAGAAGTGACAGAATCATAGCTATGTTTCAGAAAGCATAATATGGCAGTAAGATGAAGGATGGTGTGGAGTGGGGGAGAGACAAAAAGCAGAGAGATCAATTAGAAAGCTATTTACAATAGTCTAAGAGAAAATTAATATCACTGTTCCATTAGTAGACATTTGAGATTGGACAAAGCTTTCAATTAAAGCTTGTATTGCTGATAATCTAGATGCATGCAGGCGAAAACAAAGAGAAGACCCACAAAATTTTTCTTGATACAATTTACCCCCAGTAGCCTGAGATATTTAATGGAGGGACCATGTTGCATTGATCTTTTTATCTTCCGCAGCAACTGTCATAAGACTTTATAGATATTAAAAGCTCTAAAAAAGTTTATTATACTTTTTTTAAAAAAAATATCTATTTATTTATTTGAGAGAGTGAGTGAGCAAGAGAGAGAGCACAAGCAGGGGGAGGGGCAGAGGGAGAGAGAGAAGCAGGCTCCCTGCTGATCAGGGAGCCTAGCGCACTTGGGGCTTGATCCCAGGACCCCGGGGATCGTGACCTGAGCCGAAAGCAGATGCTTAACCGACTGAGCCACCCAGGCGCCCCCCCAAAATTTATTATTCTAATGAATAAGTTAGAGATTGGGCGAATTTTCTTTTAAATCACTGAAACTCCAAAAGAGAAAATTATAATTCCTGCATGCCCAATGATACTTGCTGCTTACAATTTTGTATGTCAGACAGTCCACAGGGTCAAGGTTAGTAAAAATGTTTTATTCCTAAATTTATATATTGACTGCAGTGATTGGGTGGAAAGAGTCTGGCAATTCCCCACCCCCACCCCCCCCACCCCCACCCCCGCAGAAAGTCTGCTGCTTCTTTGCTTGTTCCCTGCTACCTAACACAACTTGCAGTGACAGGGGTAAGATTCTGTGAAAAAAAGAAAGCAGGCATTATAAATACACTTTTTTTTTTTTTTTTTTACTATTACCTCTGTCTTAGAACCTCTGCTGAAAATGCCTATGAGGGGCATAACTGAAAGCACTGAGAGAAGATAGCTGCCTTCTTGAAATGTGTGTGAAGTTTTCATCCCGTCTTGAATCCAACCAAATAGCAGGTCCTGGAATCAGCAGGGTGCGCTACCGTAAACACGGTGTGTAGGGCCCCAGCATGTGCTCTCATCAGGTCTCTAAACACCTCGGCCATCCCCACTTCAGAAAAACGAAGACACTTAATGAACTGGGGCGATTATTGCAGGTAAATTCGACGAGCCTCTTCTTCAAACAAACAAGAGCTTCAGGCTTTCAATTTCTGTTTTTGTTTTTTTTTTTCCTCACGAAGAGCAAACATTACTGAGCCACTTCATTGCCTCTGGTGAAAGGCTTTCTGTGGCTCCAGAGTTGACAACATCCAGAATATTAAGCAGTCACTGACTTCCAAGGCTGAACTAGTTTGCTATGAAGAACATGAAGTATACTGATGCTATCTGCCCCCAAAGTTACACAGAGACAACTTAGGAAAAAAAAAAAAAAAAGTGAACCTGCTCCCTGCTAATTGGAAGATTGTCAGCTAAGGGAGAGGGATTTTGTAGATTCCAGAGCGTGCTGTGGTTCAGTGGATCTGGACATTTTTTTCCTTTGGTTGTTCCCGGTAGCATTTTCCCCCCGTTAATGTTCCTACGCTTTACACTGCATGATTTGTGATGAAGTCAAACCAAAGTAAGTTTTGTAGCCACAAAATATCCTTTTGTTGAAGGCCTCCTTGTCCTTTGCCTGGTTCCTGCGACCAATATAACCATAACACTTATCTAATTCTGGTGTGACAGAACTTAGTTATTGTGTGAATTATGAGTGGTAAGCCAGCCGATTTCAGTTGTCTCAACTATGTGATAGCACCGAGTCACTTATTGCCAAATACTTGTTTACTACGTGTTATTGATCAGTTTTCAGCCCTGGCCAGCTGTGGCTAATCCTAATGCATATAATTGGCAGCTGAGAATTTGTGACTTTGCCCCTTGGAATACAAAGGCTGCCTTTGCCCACACTCAGGCAGACTTGAGCTTCTAAAAAAGCAAGCCTTGGCCTCAGTAGGTGATCGCGATACAATATAAGCATGTTTATTCTTAAATTGCTTTTCAGAAATCCCAGGTCTACTGGGAATTATCAAATTATGTTCCTATTAAAAAATGAATCCCAGGGGCGCCTGGGTGGCTCAGTCGGTTAAGCGTCTGCCTTTGGCTCAGGTCATGATCCCAGGGTCCCGGGATCGAGCCCCGAGTTGGGCTCCCTGCTCAGCGGGAAGCCTGCTTCTCCTTCTTCCACTCCCCCTGCTTGTGTTCCCTCTCTCTGTCAAATAAATAAAATAGTTAAAAAAATAATAAAAAAATGAATCCCATTCTGTCTGTAGGTTAAACAAAAGCCTCACTGCCCATGTACATTTTTAAGACCTCCCCTCCTCACTAATTTAGCAAACAGATCCTATCCTCGCCTGCCAGGCCCACTCCCTTCTGTCATTTGTCCTAGGCAGTGGCAAGATCAGAGATACTTCTTTAGATATACTATCCGATTTGTTAGGCTTTAATCTGAGGGAACATTACGTGGTTCAAAATATAGCTATGTAATTTTGCATTATTATTATCCCTGTTTTATAGTTGAACAAGAAGAAAGAGAAACTTCCTCAGTGTCACATAACCAGTCAACAGCAAAGTTAAAAATAACAACAAAGGGAATGGGGGAGTTGTGTGAATCTAGTCTAGTAAGTAGCAGGAATGGGTTGGAAGTAAAGCTCAAATATGTGTTCATATGTGTAGGGCAAATTCATTAAAAACATTTTTCTCTGGACGCCTGGGTGGTTCAGTCAGTTAAGCGTCTGCCTTCAGCTCAGGTCATGATCCCAGAGTCCTGGGATCAAGCCCCGCATCAGGCTCCTTGCTCAGCGGGGAGCCTGCCGCTCCCCCTGTTTGTGTGCTCTCTCTCTCTCTCCCCCTGACAAATAAGTAAATAAAATCTTAAAAAAAAAAAAAAACACATTTTTCTCTCCCATTTTCTCCCAAGTAATTGTTTTCCTTTCTTTCCATAGCATATATGTAAATCTCTTGTGGTCACAGATTTATTTCTTTTGAAACCTTCTTCTGAAAAGGCAAGAGAGGAGACTGCCTGTGACCAGATGAGTCTCCCGACTAGGTTGTCCCGATACTGGCAGTGGAGGGTAAAAACCACTCCCACTCGAGTCCATAGTCCTTTCCGGCCCCGCCCCCCCAGCACTGGCCCTGCCCAACATTTCCCTGAAGCCCTTCCTGCTCCCCATACCTTGGGCTCTTCCCCACCCTTGTTCCTCTTTAGCAATCCAGGATCCCCTCAATCATCTCTCCAAACTCAAGATAGTTAATCTGACCCCCCAGTAGCAACCAAGTCGACACAGTTGAGCACAAATTTTCTGCATTGTCCTCCATCAATACAATTCCTTTCTGTACCAGTTTTCATCAATGGACACAAAACGCCCTTTCTGCACGTGACACACGTTCAGGCACTCCTCTCCACACACTCATGAGTGCGAGTGTGCTCAACAGAAAACGTAGGCATTTATAAATGACGATGATGTGCTTGACTAAACGTACTTTCATAACCTCTGTTTAGGAATTTGGGGGCTGCACGGTAGGAAATCAGGGCACTCTGGTGAGGGGGTTCTTAGTATACTAAAGTATGTCACTGGATGTGGCTGTAAAAATACCCATCCCTTATTGAGGGGGGCACGTGTGGTGATGAGCACTGGGTGTTATACGTAACTAATGAATCGTTGAACACTACATCAAAAACTCATACAGTGGCTAACTGAACATAGTAACAACAACAAAAAAATACCCATTCTTTCCACCCTCTAATAATATCCTTACTATGTATGTGGAGAGACAGTACGGCAGAGCGAAAATGGCATAGAATTTGGAGTCATACTCCCAGTGTGAGTTCCAACTCTGCCACATACTGGCTGTGTGATCTTTGGCAAGATACTGTACCTTTCTGAGCCTCATCTTCCTCATCTGAAAAAAAAAAAGGGAATTATAATAATTATAATTACAATGGGATTTCATTACCTGTTCTAAGAATCAACTGATAGAATTAAGGCATGTAAAGTGTCTGGCACATAGTAGGTTCTCAATAAATACATTGCCTTCCTACCTCTACTTTCGAAGGCACTGTTGGATAGAGCGGCAAGCGGTGTAATGGGAAGAGCGTAGCTTTGTACTAAGACATGGCGTCAAATTCCAATTCTGCCATTTGGTTACCATGGGTCACCTCAGCAAGTTACTTAACCTGAGCCTCAGTTTCTTCTTCTGTAACAAGTAGCATATAATACTTATCTCATAGGTGGAAAGTACCTGGCCTATGGTAGGTTCTCGATGGTAGCTATTAGTGTTACGGATATGAGAAGACTGCTTCAGATACAGCAGCCCCACTATTGTAAAACCCCTCTCTGAAATTCTGTCTTCTCTTTGAGTGCATGAAAGCTTGGTTTAAAAAAAAAAAAAGATGCCCTGTTTTCTAATGGCTGTATACCCACTTGAGCTGAGATGTACCTGCACTCAGAAATGATGTTATTTTGAAGTATGCTGCACCATCCCATTTTGGGCTTTTTGTTTTGTTTGGCTGCTCGCTCTCTCCACACCCCCCATCCATTTCTTCTTGCTCTCCGCAGAACAGCTGCCTGGAGCAGAAATTTGTGGCCATCCCTTCTCTAGGCATTCTCTACACCTAGGTGGTGGAGCTGCGTAGCCACGACATTGCTTAGATGCCAGGACACTATTTGTCCCAGATGGTGCCTTGCCATTTATCTAATGGTAAGAAGCCAGATGTGATGTCTCATTTCTTGCAGACATATTAAAGGCGGAACGCTATCGTCCATCTTTGCGCCTCTGCAGCGACTCAGTGTGACGGGAAACTTAATCGGCCCGCAGTGGTGCCTTGCTGCTGCTTTTGCAGGATGCTGCTCGGCTTATTAGTTCATTATTAGATAGTGCACCGCTCGGGGCAGCTTTCAATTCAGTACTGCTGGTACAAATATTTGGCAGGGTTAGCCTTTGTGGTAGGATTTGAGGAATTCAAAAAGGCTCCTGGCCCAAGTGTGTCTCCCTCACGGGTTACAGTGCCTGAAATGCATACAAGAAACATTTCACTTGAACTGCCTTTGGTATAAGGCGATGTTAAAATGCGAATGGCACCCTCCAGAGGGAAGACACAGCTGTTAATACTTACGAGTCAGAACTGCACTGGAATCCTGATTCTGTGACTAGTCATATGACCTTAGGCAGGTTGCTAGTTCTCTCTGAGCCAGTTTCCTCTTCTGCAAATGGGAATAATAATGGATGACTGTGAGAGTTAAATGAGATAATGCATGTAAAGTACAGAGTATAAACGTTCAACGAACAGCAGCTGTTATTAATTAGCCTTAGGGACGGCAGGACCCCGAGGGAATACATCTAGGGCTAGGACATTTGGTTTGAGGGTATAAGGAATATATATATGAATAAAGTGAGGTCCCAGGACCGAGGCAAAATCAAACTGAGCTTACACAAACCTTCCAGCAAGGAAAGTATAGCACTACTCAGGATGCAATGCTCTGACGCTGGGAGTGTTCAAGCAGAGGCTGGGTGCTGGCTACCCATCAGGAATAGTCTACCCCAGGGCCTCTCAAACTTATGTGCATGTACAAGTCACCTGGGGATCTTGTTAAAACGTGGGTTCTGACTCAGCAGGTCTGGGGTGGGACCCAACATTCTTCATGTCTCACAAGCTCCCTACTAATGCTGATGCTCCTGATCCACAGACCTCATTGTTAGCAGCAAGGCTCTGTTGCAGTTTGAAAAGAAATCACAGCGAGACAGAGGGATACGATCGGAGAAAGCCATGGAGTTACCCAGACAAGTCCCCACAGAGGGGAATGACTTTGATGTAGTCGTGATGCGCAGTCTGGCTCCTAGCTTTGTAGGCTTTGAAATTTGATTGGTGGTATAACCAGAGACCGGGCTCCTGGGGACTGACTCACACTTCACCAAATTCACAAGAGACCAATACATACGCCAGAATGCCAACTGATTAATTTATAATGAGAAGTATAACTTCCAAGTGGACCAGATACTAGTGTTTGCTGATCAGTGCATTATCTCCCTGTAGGCATATTTACATGAGGCACTAAAGGATAATGAGGTTGCTTGGTGAGAATGGACTCATAGCAAGGGGAGTTCATAGGATGATTTTAACAGTTCATCGTCTGATACCTCCATCTCCACAACTGGGCTAGACCTCCATAATAGTGCTGTGGAGGTGAGCTTCCTCACTAGTCCCTCAGCCTCCGGTCTTGTCCTCGTACAACCCAGATGCTCTATTTAAGCTTAGGTCCGACAACAATCATTTATTTGCTCCACTGACTTTCATATAAATTCACAATTTAAAACTCATCATTGCAAAATGCTTAAAATACAGAGACAAGTTGAAAAAAATAGTACAGTGAGCACCTACAGACCCACCATCTAGACTCAACAGTTACCATTTTGCCATATTCACTTTGAGTGTGCGTGTGTATGCAAGTACATATGCAATGAGTTGACACTCTCTAGCACAATTTTCTAAACTCTTCATGTTCTGGCATAACCTACTTGACCAGCTTCACTTCCCCTGGCTTTCCCTTTGCTACTTGCCTCCCAGCCATACTTGACTAAATAACGTTAGTTCCCTGAAAGCTCCTGGTGTTTTCAAGTAATAGACTATTGCCTCTGCCTCAATATCCTTATTCTCTTTGCTTGATTAACTCTATTTGTTCCTAAAGACTCAGCCACACCCATGTTGCCATAGTACTCCATGTTTTTCTCAGTCATAACATTTATTAAACTGTGCTGTTATTATCTGTTTACCTCTCTGACTTGCCTACTAAACTGTGAACTCATTGAGGGCAAGGGCAGGGACTTTTTTTTTTTTTTTTTTTGGTCTCTGTGTACCTACACCTCGCCAATGGCTTGCACTTGGTAGGTGTTCAGTAATCAGAAAATCCAGCTGCCCACCAGACAGTGCTACCTAGTTACATCATAGGCACCTCAAGATCAACAGGTCTACACTGAGCTCATCTCTCCTCCTACCCTTTCTACACATTTAAAACCCTCCTCCCGATTGAATGCCATCCAGTCTTCCAAGCCAAAAACCTCAGAGCAATCCCTAATTCATCCCTCTCTTTCATCCTCCAAAATACATTTCCAATCTGTCCACTTCTCTTCATCTCCTGGGTCTGGGCTGGGCCACCTTCATCTCTCACCTGGAGCACTGCCAAAAATCTTCTCTCTGGGCTCCCTGCTTCTAGTCTTGCCCCCTCCAATCTATTATCCACAGAGAAGCCATAATGATCTCTCAAATTCAGATCTGATTATATTACTCCATGCGTAAACCCTGATTGTATTACTCCTTGCTTTTGGATAAAGTCCAAACTCCCTAGCTTTACCGAAAGGCCTCTCAAGAACTGACCTCTGTGTACCTGCTGAACTTTATGTCTCGTACTCTGGGTTCCAACCCTTTTGTGTTTACAGAGCCCGTAGTACTTGCTGTCTCCCAACATTGTCAGTTTCATGCCTCAGTGCATTCATTCCCTTGTGTTATTCTCAGCCTTGGAAGGCTAACCATCTCAAGCTCAGCACAGGTGTAACCTCCTCTGGGCAGCTTTTCCTTACTTCCCAGTCTGGGTGAGGTTCCTCTTTTCTGTTACCCATTACTGCCCTGTGCACACCTCTGTCATAGCATTTGCACTATGTACATATAGCACTCTATACTGCAACTATCAGTTTGCTTGTTTGTCTCATAAAAGCTAATTCGTGAATTCTTTTGACAGCAGAGTTAATGTCTTATTTGATTTTTTTTTACCCCAATGCTTAGCCCGTGGCTGGCATACAGTTGAGGTGGCGTAAATATTTAAGATTGGATACTAACAAATATCTGTGTAACGGTCATTTTTGTAGATGCGTTATAACAGATCTCTTTAATTTTAAACACAGTGTTTCTTTAAAGTACAATATAGTTGATTGCCATGCAGGCAATATTTATTGAATTTTGAGTGTTTTTCACCAACAAATTCAGACAATTTCTGGAACTGTACCATTTCTTAGAGATGATCGATCCTACCCTTTCTTTTTTCCCTAGGTAATTTTTATCCCGGAGATTAACATCATCAGTAGTTAGGGGTGCCATGCTATTGGCCTCCCATACCAGCCTTGACCTCTAATATAATGTTCTTTTCAGTATATAGGGTTTATGTTTCATAGAACTGCCCATTTATTTGGATTCTACAGGCTGTTTAGTTATGGTGTTAATTTTCCTCTAGGTTTCTCTCAAGCCATAAGAGTATCAAGTGAAGAATTGTCCCATGCTTAATCTTTGGGAATAATATTGATTAAGTAAATGTTGGGCCAAGGACTGAGGGGACTGATTGATTGGGAATTTAACAAATGCTGGGCTGGATAAAGTGAATTATATCCCTTTGAACTGAAAAAGTGGCTAAAACATCCTGAACATCATTTTCTCTGATTTTTATCTCAAAGTGACAACTTTAAGATTATTTAAAAGGTATGGTGGGGTCCCTGACCCTGTTTAGTAATAATAGTATTTAACAGATATATTTTTTACACTCTGCTAAGCACTGTTCTCAGTGCTTTATACGTATGAACTCATTTAATCGTCTGAACAACTTTATGAGGTAGGTAATATTATTATCCCCATTTTACAGATGATGAGGAAACTGAGGCACAGAGAAGTAATTTCCCCAAGGTCAAAAGTTATCCATTGCTGTCATAAAACAGGTGTATTAATTCAGTTCAATCCAATGCATATTTCTGGAGCACCTATTAAATGCAGTAATTGACTGGGTAGATAAAACTTGTACACTTAAAGGAAGGAGGAATCATAATGCAACAGTGCCATGAATGAATCGCCGAGTCAGGGTCCTTTCAGTTGGTGGGAAATGGGGAAGGGTTGTGTAGTTAAGGTCAGGAATGGTGCAGATATATAGATTTGAGTAAACCTGGTTTGTGGAAGATGAAGGAAAGAGGCTTAGTTTTGAGGTGTATGGAAACGTTATTAATTCTTTTCTGAGGACTAAGATTACTTTCAGAAGGGGCTTCTGATGCAGTCTATTTAGCATGAGGTAAGCGTTAAGAAAATACCCAGGTATGACGCCTGTCTGGAGCAGGAAAGGAGAAAGGTTTAAAAAAAAAAAAAAAAAAAGTAACAACGCGCTTTTCCTGCCCCCCCCCCCCCCCAGACTCAATATGAACAGCTGCCCCCAGCACCACCCACCTACCCAAAAATCCCTTGACTCCAACTCAGACCCTTCGGATCTGTGCTTTTCAGAAGTACTTTCACATTCTGGCACCTTAAGGCTAAAACGGCCTTTAGGCAAATGTTCGGAGGGAAAAACCCATTCTCGCAATGCAAAACGGACTCGGATCCTACCGGAGAGCTTTTCTGGTCGCAGATTCTGTAGTTCCCGGCCTGACCATCTTTTTAGAACACGCCGCGACACACCTGGCCGCACAGCCTGAGCGCCTACCCTAACGCCTGCCCATCCCGTTACCCTTTTAAGAGGCGGATCCCGCAGTGTCCTTTCCTCCCTCCCTGCCACCTCTACCCCCAGTCGCCTGGGCGGAGCTTCTTGCTAAAGCCCCAGAGCCCGACGCGGCCGCGGCAGTAGCGGAGAGCAGAGGACGGGAGCTGCGAGGAGCTGCATCTGCCGCAACCGCTCGGCCCGACGCTACGTGCCTCGCGGCTCCCACCTCGCTCCCCGCGCGCGCCGGCCCCTCCGCACCTGGCGCGCACCTGGGCCCGGCCGGGGTCCTGCCGAGAGCCGGGAGGGCGCGGGCCAGGGGCCCTCGGGAACCGCAGAGCGCGCGCGCCATGGGGCCGCCGCCCGGGGCCGGGGTCTTGTGCCGCGGCGGTTGCGGCTTTTCCCGATTGCTGGCGTGGTGCTTCCTGCTGGCGCTGAGCCCCCATGCCCCCGGCTCCCGGGGAGCCGAGGCAGTGTGGACCGCGTACCTCAACGTGTCCTGGCGGGTTCCGCACACCGGAGTGAACCGCACAGTGTGGGAGCTGAGCGAGGAGGGCGTGTACGGCCAGGATTCGCCGCTCGAGCCTGTGGCTGGGGTCCTGGTGCCGCCCGACGGGCCGGGGGCGCTCAACGCCTGTAACCCGCACACGAATTTCACGGTGCCCACGGTCCCGGGGGACTGGGGAAGCACCGTGCAGGTCTCTTGGTTGGCCCTCATCCAGCGCGGCGGGGGCTGCACCTTCGCCGACAAGATCCATCTGGCTTACGAGAGAGGGGCGTCTGGAGCCGTCATCTTTAACTTCCCGGGGACCCGCAATGAGGTCATCCCCATGTCTCACCCGGGTGAGTGCAGCTACTACATTGCGCCCCATCAACCCCCTGCCGAGGCCAGTTTTTGTTCTTTTTTGTGGCTTTTTTTTTTCTTTCTTATTTTCCTCCGTGCTGTCTTCCCCCTATCCCCTTGCTCCGAAGGAAAGCGAGCGTCCTTTCTGTCCCCACCGAGTGGGGCAGGGTCCTCTCCTTCCCGAGATTTCACCCTGCGTGGGGGGTTGGGCGAGAAAATCCTCCAGATTTTGCCTGGCTGGGGGGAAAAGGGTAAGACTTACACCGAGTGCGGAGGCTGGCAACTCGAGAAGGACTGTTTGGGCTCTTTGCGTCGCCTTTTCCTGGTGTTCCACAAGGGTGTCTTGCCCTGGCTGCTTTGGTGGTGGGCACTGGCTTTGAAATAATGACTGGAGAGAAGGCGGCCTGAAAATCCCTTCCTCACTCTTTCCATGTTTAACAGACTCAGGCCCAAGGCAGGGTTTTCCCTCTTCTCTCCCTGTTTTTCTCTCCATGTTTCCTAGTATCAAGTTCGAGATTGTGTTACTGTGCCCTGTTAACCTCATTGCAGTTTGGGCAGAAACTTTGCCTAGTTCTTGGGCTCTTCTCTGCCCCCGGGGGTCTCGGGTCCCAAGTGATTGTCGGTATCAGTGCTTTTGTTGGCCTTTGAAAAATCCGATTTAGGTTATTGAGTGGCGAAACAGGTGATTAATGTTACTGAAAAAAGAGCTTTGTGCATGAGGGTAGCAAAGGCCTAGACTTTGGGGAAAAAGTAATCTGGGTGCGTCTTCAGTTTGTGGAGATCTTGTGGGTTACTGTTTTTCCCTGTTCGGTGATTCTTCCAGAAACCTTATTTGTGATTAGGTAGTCTTAGCATATGTATGATCCTAAGCCCCAAAGGACAGAGAAAAAAAAAATTGGGTAGAAGGGAAGGGACACATAATAGTAGTATATCATAGTTGTTGAGAGCTGGGGCCCAAGTCAGATCTTGGTTAAATTCCGGCTCCATTGCTAACTAGTCCTGTGACCTTCGGCAACTTATTTGAAGTTTTGGAGTCTGTGTTCTCTCATCTATCAAAAGGGAAGGAACTAAGAAAGAACTACTCCCACAGGTTTGCCTTGAGGATGAGGTGAAATAATGCCTGTAAAGAGTTTAACACATCATCCTTCTCAGTAAAGGCTAGCTGATAGGATTAGCCTTTTAGGGAGTCACTGGGGAGATGAATCTGCTTATTTAAGTGCTAGAGGTTTTGCGTTTTTCTTAAAAGCAGTGGGTTTGGTCCTGCCTAGAGAGAGCATTCACATTGAGTGACTGGGTGGTATAATGGAAAGAGCACTGAACTGGAACTCAGGAGATCGGAGTTCTTTTAGTCCCTTCTGTGCCTCTAGCAGCTTTGTGACCTTGTACAAATTACTCACTAGCCAAATAATAATAGAGAGGTAGAAGGTGGAGGCCAAATTGGCAGAGTGTGCAGAGGCAAAAGCGAACTAGATGAACTCTTAAGATCCCTTCCAGCTCTAAACTGCTGTGATTCTTAGATTTGAATGTCTGTTAAAGGAGCAGCTGTATCTCTCTTGGTTGATAATTCATTGGTTAGAATGAAATTACTTTTTAAAGCCTAATAAAAATGACAATGAAGGATTTGGTAAAATTTAAAGTCCTTACATTTCCATTGGCTACGTAAATGCAAAGGTTTGACTTTGTCTCCTCCAAATGAGATTCATTTGCATGGATGATTGGGAAATGAAGAATACCCTTTAATTAAAGTTCCCGTTTAGAGTGCTTTCATCCTAATTCTGTTAAGGATATAGGCTTATATTTGTCCGATAGTTTTGAGGGACAAAAAAATTAACTTTTGTTGAGCTCCCACTGAGTGCCAGGCACTCTACATACATCTTTCTTGTATGTTATTCAGAGACCATATGGTGTACTAGAAAAAGCACAGGCCCTGTAGTCAAGAACGGGTATCAGATTCTGGTTTTACTACGCAATAGCTTTGTGTCGTTGGTCAGGTTCTTTAACTTCACTGAGACTCCGCTTCTGCCTCCGTAAGATGGAGATACTTACATTGCCATGATTCTTAAGGATAATAAATCTAAACCACCTAGCAGATAATAATTACACTCAATTAAAGTCAGTTATTACGATAGGTTAATGCTAACAAGAGGCAGAAAAAACATACAGATAAATGTTCATGCAGCTGTCAGTTTGAATCTAATCATGGCTGTTTTGTTTTAGGATACTATATAGAAATAAAGCCCTCAGTATTGACCACTTAGCTAAATTACACTCAGAAAGGTATTTGAGGACTTTAAAATTTCTTCTGGACATGATAACTGTAGCAAACTTTACCATTAGGGTAACTAGCCATCAAAAAACTAGCTAGTTACTTTAAGTATAGAATCACATTTCTTCCGTAAACTCCTAGAGAAACTGCTTTTCAACACAGGGGGAGAAAATCACTTTGCATTTCATGCACGTGTGTTGTTGAACATTTGTTCCCAAAGTTCTGTGTGTTTTGCTTTGTTCATTCCTGAGTAAGCCTAGGGTTCATTGTAATCTCTGATCAGAAACAACTTATCCGGGATCTTCGTGGCAAAAAGGTGGGATTGAGGTTTAAGTGTTGATTAACTCAATGTGTATTGGCTTGAATTATACAAGGCCACCAAATGTTGAAAAGCCGTTGCTGTCCTAGGTGTTTATGAAACCTCTCTTGACCCACTCTCAGCGGAGCCTGTGCTTGAATTGTTTGTTCTTTAAGTTTATGCTGAACATCCATACTCTCACCTATCACAGGCCTGGGAACATGAAGGAAGACCCGTTTCTTTGAAGTAACAGAACTAACTGGTTTAGAGCAGTTGCTTTAAAACTTTTGTTTATTGGAGAGAAACTCCACTTTAAAGAGCATTCAGTTGGGAAAATGAGGCTTTTTTTTTTTTAAGATTTATTTATTCGAGAGAGAAAGAGAGAGAGAGAGGGAGCACCAGCTAGGGTGGGGGGGGGAAGGGCAGAGGGAGAGGGAAAGCAGGCTTCCCGCTGAGCGGAGAGCCAGATGTGGGGCTGGATCCTAGGACCCTGGGATTACAACCTGAGCCAAAGGCAGACGCTTCACCCACTGAGCCACCCAGACACCCCGAGGCTGTTTTTATATATACCAAAATGTCACAGGAGGTGATTTTAGCCTTGCATCAACCAATGCGGTTTGTTCCCATACCTCATTTTGGGGTTGCAAAGTGTCCAGAAAATCCTGATTCACACAGATAAATAATTGCAAATGATAGATGTTTATTAACAGTTTGTCTTGCAGTCTCTGGGTATTTTTCAGTCAAATTGATCCAGAATCCTGGAAGAAAATTAGGAGAAATTTTTGGTTTCCAAGGTTAATCACTATTCATATAGCTTATCTTAAGTATGAGAATGAAATAAGCAACCAAAACTGAGAGTAAGCATGAAAGCCATGTAAAATGTAGGATTGTCACGGTGAGACACGCTACACGTGCTATTGTGCAACTAACTGTTCTGCTTTTCCGAGGCAGATGGGCCTGAACCTTGCATGCTGTCTAATTGAGCACAGCCCACGGGTTGAAGTGGTATAGGTACTTGCTTGTACAATTTTCCTTGAGTCAATATGCGCAGACATGAATTAATTGAAAGAGAGCTACAACCTTTCTAATCCATGACACATTTACAGGAACTTGAAACATATTCAAAGGCATGACAGGAGAAGCATTATTCCTGAGGGCTGTTAAAACAAAAAAAAAAAGTGAATAAACCAAGCAGTTTAAGTCAATGATTTGGTGGTCTCCGATGGGATGTATAAAACGGTTGCTTTGTATACATTGTTGAAACATATTAAGAGGTTGGGCTCTGCCACTTAAACTACAGAACTTCCTCGACTTCCGATGGGGTTACGTCCCTGATAAACCCATCATAAGTTGAAAATATTAAGTCGAAAATGTGTTTAATACACCTTAACCTACCGAATATAGTTTAGCCTGACCTACCTTAAACGTGCTCAGAACACCTACTTTAGCCTACAGTTGGGCACGATCATCTAACACAAAGCCTATTTGATACCGAAGTATTGACTGTCTCATGTGATTTATTGAATGCTGTAATGAAAGGGAAAAACGGAATGGTTGTATGGTACAGAAGGGATATAAGTGTACAGATTGTTCACCACCATGACCGCTTGTCTGACTGGGCGTCCCCGGTGGCTGCCACTGCCCAGCATCCTGAGAGCGGATCTCCTGCAAATTGCTACCTCCCGAAAAGATCAGCGTTCCAGATGTGAAGCACGGTTTCTACTGAATGCATTTTGCTTTGAAGCAGTCATTAAGTTGAATCATCGGAAGTCAGGGACTTTCTGTATCTTTAAAATCTTAGGCCAGTCATTTTACTTCTTTAAGTCTCTGTTTTCTCCTGTGTAGGATGGGCATAGTGATTATCTTGCCACATAAGATCGCTGGGAGGGACACCTGGGTGGCTCAGTCGGTTAAGTGTCTGCCTTCGGCTCAGGTCATGATCCCGGGGTCCTGGGATCGAGTCCTGCATCGGGCTCCCTGCTCAATTGGGAGCCTGCTTCTCCCTCTCCCTCTGCCTGCCGCTCCCCCTGCTTGTGCACGCGCGTTTTCTCTCTCTCCCTCTCTCTGACAAATAAATAAAATCTTTAAAAAAAAAGATCTCTGGGATTAAAAGAGATAATGCAAATACAGTGTTTAACACAGTGCCTGGCATATTGGAAGCTACTAAAAAAGTGTTTTTATGACAATGAAGATAGTTAAATGTATTTTAGAAAACAAAAATGGAATCTGATGTTGGTAGTACATAATTTGAAGATGAATAGCCTGGAGTACTTCAAAGTCCACATTACCTAAAATGCTACCTTCAACACTTTAGGAATCGGGTGAACCGACTGAATTCTTTACAAGAAAATGATCTTTGGGCCCACCTGTGTTTGTCATTCTTTTTTCATATAACTACTTCTCCCTCAAGCTACCAATCTTCTCCTTCACAAAGGACTTTGAGATAATATTTTACACTGATTTATCACCACCCAGTCCCTTGTCAGCCACATGACATTTAATTGTTAGTCTGCTTTTTTTTCTAGGATGTTGACTTTGAAAAGAACCTTTTTTAATAGAGAGGTTCCAAAGAAGATGAGAAGAGACTGGGTGGTGATGATTTACCAATGTAAAGTACTGGTTCAAAATCAATTTCTAGATACATCCTTTTTGATATCTCTGCAGTACTGTATTTAACACTGTTGACCACTCCTTTGAAATTCTCCCAAGCAGTCTTTTGTTTCTCTTGCTTCTCTTTTGTTTTATTTCTGTTATTTTATTAATTCATTCATCCAACACCTCTTCTTCCTTACATTCACGCCCAGGCCACCAGCAGCCCCACCTCTGATGAATAACTGCCACGTCCAGATGATTCTATCACTTTAAATCTTCTCACATAATGTCCCATTCTCCCTTTCAACTGTTATTACCCTGCTTTTCGTTCCTGTGTCTTCTCATAGGAACAAATGCTTAGGCTTCTAATTGGTCTCCACCTCCAGTCATTTCTTCCCACCGTTCTTCCACATATACCACTGGAACACAGCTCTGATCACGTCTATGCCATTACTTACGAATTTTAGACTGTATTTCCCAGCATGGCACATAAGCCTCTTAATCTGGTCCCGACACCCTTTCAAAGCTTTATATACCTCCTCTCTCATGTTGACCCCTAAATGCCCTCTGTCCTTTCCCATTATCATTCCTTTGTTTGTACTGCTTTTCCTCCATACCCTTTTCTTCCCAGCTCTGCTAGCCAAAAATTTACCCATCCTTCATAAAAACCCAACACAGATGCCTCCTCATCTTTGAAACCTTTCTCAATTCCTTCTTTTCCTCTTCCCACCACAGCCCACACCAAAACCAAAATAATCCTTTTGTTTTGCTCTCATGGCACTCCATGTCTTATAGTACTTTTTGCATTTTGCTGGTAGTTATATGTTTACTTATCTTGCCTTCCTACTGGACTGTAACATTTGATTAATTTTCATCTTCCTCATGGGAACCTTTGTACTGTATGTGCTCTAAAAATGCTTGTTGGGTTGCTCTAAGTACCCAAGAATGAAAAAAAAAATACCCAAGAATGCCAGAGGGTCATAAGATTCACTAGAAAAGTATCTAATGGGGAAGGGGATTAAAGTTCAATTCATTGAGGGGTGCTTACGTGGCTCAGTCAGCTAGGCGTCTGCCCTTTGGCCCAGGTCATGACCTCAGGGTCCTGGGATCAGGGCTCCCTGCTTAGCGGGGAGTCTGTTTTTCTCTCTCTGCTCATGTTCTCTCTCTCTCTCGGTCTCTCTCTCTCTCAAATAAGTAAAATCTTTAAAAAAATAAGTTCAATTCATTGAGCTTTTATCAAGGATCTATTGTATGCATACTGTGCTTCTTGCCTGAATATACAAAATAATTAAGGTAAAGTAGGAGGAATAAGAGTGTACAAATGCTTCCAGATTGCAAGCTCCCTAATTTTTATGGTGATCACCATCATAGGCCAGTTTATAGGGTTTTAATGATGAAATGACCTAGGTAACAGATAGTGAGAATGAGTATTTACATTGAACTTTCCCTGTTCTGTTTTTTGTTTTGTTTTGTTTTGTTTTAGAAACTTGGTTGACACCAGCATTCAATTTATGTCTCCAATTAAAATGCTTCCATTGAACATGTTGGTGATAATGTGGAATTCCATTACATACAAACCTTAAAAAAAAAAAAAAAAAGAAATACAGCTCGATCAGCAAATTGTTTTTCTAAGCACATAAAGAAGTCCACGCCCCCCTCAGTCCCTGGAAGATGTGTTATCTCCTACAGAATGCCATATTTAATCTCTGTTCCCAGGCTTAAATGGAGTAAACAGGGGAGTATCAAAGACATTTTCCATGTTATTTCTGATGATAAAATTAATCCTCCTTCTTGCGGAAAACTTGGAAAATACAGAAAAGTATAAAACTAAAAAGCTATGCATAATTCCACAATTCCATTAATATTCCTTCTTGTCTCCTTTTTCATGTATAGATAGGGTTTTATATCCTGCTTTGATCATAATGGTTTTTTTAATGAATATTAATGTAGCATTAAAATACAATTTAAAGAAAAACATAAAAATCTATAGATATAAGCATTTTAGCATTTTGGGGTGTTTTTGTTGTCATTTTCTTCTTTTGCTCTGCATATATATTTAAAGAATTATAAATATATACTGTATGTACGATTTTGTATCCAACTTGTTATTGTAAGCATTTCCCCATGTAATTAAAAATAGAGGATTTCCTTATAAGTTGAAGGAGGTAGTTTTTGACTGGGGGGTTAGGGATCCAGCTTCTCTTTCATTAACCAGCAGAAAGAAAGTGCAGAAATGGTGGCAGGGAGGGGTATGAATTGGAAAATTTAAAACAAAAATATGCTCTATAGAGCTTTACCTAAATGTATACTTCTGGCCATAAACGTGATCAGGTCTAACCCATATGCATTGCCTGTTGTGGCCTTGATCTTTTGAGAGGTTTGATCACCATGTGTGCTTTTAGCTCCTCTTCTCCGATGATATTCCTAGAGGTGATGTCTTTGTCACAAATGAGGTTTGCACCTAGTTTCCCTGTTGCTTGGTTAAGTAGCACCTTATTGGCTAAAATGGCTTTTCGTTTTCACGATGGCCACTGAACTGTACACTGTTGTTGGAGTTTTGCCCAGAGTTTACTTGATAGGGTATCACGAATATTATCTGGGGATGAAGAATTTTTGGTATATGCAAATTTTGTTGAAGTGTAACGTACGTACCAAAGGGGTACAGAAATCATTGGTCTGTAGCTCAGTGGATTTTCACAAAGTGAACATGCCTGTGCAGCGAGTGCCTAGATCAAGAAACAGAACCGTACCAGAAGGCTGGAAGACTACCTCACGCCCCCAGATGAAGAATTTTTGAAGTTTGTGTCCTGAGGGAGTGACCTCTTGTTAGCGTGTGGTAGGAACCGAGTCACCCACAGAAACCGTCACCTTGCCGCTCTGGAGCTAGTTACCGGTGGTGGTCCTCAGCTCCGTACTGTAGGGGAGTGCTTTCCAAGCTCAGAGGACGTGCACTTCTGTGCACTTTCTGATGCAGTTACCAAGCCAGTTCGGAGTTGCCACATTTTGCTGTTAACACCCACTTTGGAGCCCAATGAGCAAAGCAGAGCACAAGGGCTCTTTGTTGTTGTTCTATTTCCTGTTCTTTTTTCTCTTTATGCTGTATGTATGTCTTTCTATATATCAGGGCACATGCTTGCTGCTTGAATTTACCCATAGGCTTGTTACAATATTGATTTCTTTGGAAAAGAAAGTTTGGTGATTCATGCCTGACTTCATGGAGGCCGTTAGGTTCAGAACCTAGTCGTGATTTACTTGGTTTTAATGCTTGAAAGCTTAAGTTAGCTACAAATCAGTGATTTTAAATTAACCCTATTTATTTTGAGCTTTTTTGAAAGAAGATGGTCTAGAACTCACTTGATGATGATGATGTGTTTGTGTGTGTGTGTGTGTTTCTCTCAAGATATTAGTCATTATCGTTTCAGATAAAATGTTGAAGTAGCTTAGTGAAATGCTTCCTGCAACTAAAAAGTCTTAGCTTAAATGTTAACCTTGACTATTTCCGGTTGGTAGAATTATGGACGATTATTATTCTTTTCATCATGTTTTTCTGTATTTTCTGAATTTCCTATGCTGAATATATTTTATACTTGTAATCAGAAAAAATCAGTTATTTTTTAAAAACCCAAAAAATATTCCTATAGCATTGATAATCCTAAAGAAAGCATTAATAATGTGACTATAGCAACAATAGGAACAAACCATATCTGATAATAGAAATGATTTACAGACTATTATGAAAATTTAAAGAATTCCTTTGGCCTTTTGAATATATCTAACCCGAATGATTATTAATGTGGTCCTTTCTTGTTAACACTAATTGGTTTCTTCATATGTAGAATAACCTTGAACACCAAAGAATTTTAAAGACTGACTTTTCCTATTTTAATATGAACTATTTCTCTTTATCCTTTGTATCACTATTTACGTATTCCCCCTCCCCCGCACTCCCCCACCCCCGCTTACACATACACATACCTCTCACCTTTCTCTGTATTTTTGTTTCTTTCCCATAAGAAGCCTGCTTCCCCTCACTTGCCCCCTTCAATATCTGTTCTTTTCAGTACTTATAAGAATAGTGCTAAGTTTAACAGCTTTGTATGAAGAATTCGATATATTGGCAATTCTTACCTATGACACACTGGGTTCATCTGATGACGGTAGTTTTTGTCATTCAAGAAAAGAGGAAAATTTGTTAGAGTAAGGGCAGAGGAGAATCATGGTGTTCTTATTTTACACTTTATTGGTGATATGCCGAACATACAAGCTCAATCAAGATGATACTTAAGACATCATTAAAATTGAATTACTTGTTTTTAAAATTAGCATTTCCCTTGAAGTGATAGTCCGCTAGACAAAACTCCACCAATTAGCAGTTCACATAAGAAATTCAAATTCAAGGGTACCTTCTGTGCCACTTCTTTTCCTCTGAGGACAGATTTTGTATCTGACTTTTCCACCCTCTTCCCCTGCCTTTCATAGCTTGATTAATTCTACCTTAGATGATCTTGCACATACACACACACACCCTCACACGCTCTTGGAGCCCCCTCTTCATTTTTAAAAAATCTGAGCTTCCAGGGCGCCTGGGTGGCTGTTGATTAAGCATCTGATTCTTCATTTCAGCTTGGTGATGATCTCAGGGTCCTGAGATCAGCCCCCAGTCGGGCTCCCTGCTCAGTGGGGAGTCTGCTTGAGATTCTTTCTCTCCCTCTGCCCCTCCCCCAGCTCACACTCTCTCTTTTTCTCTCTCTCTCAAATAAATAAATAAATCTTTTAAAAAGTCTGAGCTTCCTTCTATGTTGTTCCACTTCTTTTGAAGTGAAATTAAACATCATAACAAATCACGGCTCTCATATCTTAACAACCTTGAATGTGTCCATAACTTACTCCTGTAATCTCCACAAAAACCTCCCAAGAGCCATGTAATCCTCCTGATTAAATATGTATTTTCTTATGTCCTAATATTTAAGATAAATTTGAAATGCTTTTGTTGGTTTTGCTTTAGGTATTCCAGTGATACTCTTTCCTGCAAAGTTTTATTACAAATAGGGGTTAAATAATCATATTTGCTTTGCAGATTTTAGTCCTCGAAGCCTTTCACATGCAATCATTTGTGGGCTCATTTGGGAACCCAAACACTGTTTAGCAACATTACTATGGGAAAATGTGTTGCCTCTACTTCCCAACAACTGACTTACAAATGAATTTTTGAAACACAACCCATTAGGGTTTCCTGTGTGGCTTTTGTTCATAATGATAGTCTGGTGAGATATAGTTCATTATATTTGTCCCGATCATGCTGGTTTAGAATTTTCCCTGCTTATTTATTTTCTTTGTAATGTTCACTCTAGCTCTGCCTTACCTTTTCCATGTGTTTCACCTTAAGGATTCTACATATTTGTTTTCCTAACCTGTGGTCTAACCTATGATGATCTCAGAAGTTGGCTTATTTTAATAGCATTTGTAATGTTCCTGAAAGTTTTAAGAACATAACTATGATTTGTAACTTAGTTAGCCATTAATATATTTTCAAGTGGTGCATCTTTTCTATTTTAGAGGCTCTCAACAATCATTTAGATGAAGGCTAGAAAACCGTGATTATATCGAGTGAGGTCTCCATTCATAGACCTATGAGCAACATATATTTAACGTTGTCCCAAAATACTTTGAGTCTAGTGGTATTTCAAAGTCTTGTTTTCTGCCACCTTCATTTCATTTTTGGCAAGAGGACAAGGATGTTTGAGAGACTGAAACTGGCTAATGCCAGCCCACCAGTCACCTCCCTTGCCCTAGCCCCCGTCCTCCAACCCTTTTTGCCATTCCTATTTGACTGATGCCTTTTGGTTGAATTGATGAAGAAGAGGTTGTTGACTTACCTTGAGTAATGTAATTAAAGACTAACAGATTATTCTTTGATGATAAGGAAAGCTACATGATTGCTCTGTTTTTATTTCAATCTAGTGTACCAAGGATGAATGTGTTCTATTTGAAATTGAAAGATAGCATATTACAATGGAAGAATGGGTGTCCTTGAGTCACACTGCTTAGCTTGAATTCCAGTTCTACCAATTAATAAATATGTGATCTTGGGCAAGTTGTGAACCTGGGCTTCATTGATCTTGTTCATAAAAAGTGGAATAGAAATGCCCATTTTCTATGATTTTGTAAATAAAGTGTTTGACATGGAGGGACATTTAGCAAATGTTAGTTCTCTCGAACCTTTTGCTAACAGTTTTATTACTAAACGTAGTATTTCTCCTTTCGTTATTGTAGCTGTTCACTACCACATTTTGAAATATGTAATTGTTTTATGTGTAAAAGCAGGAGGAAAAAACCCATGACATCCAAATTGCTGTTTTTCTGGATAGTTTTTGAGAAACGCAGGGAGAAATCACATAATCAAGAAGCTGAAACAACTATCTTGTTCTTCTCCCTGTGCATTTCCATTTTAAGCAGCAACAACTCCTTAAAATCAAGATGTTACACTATAACAATAGAAATGGCTATGGACCTTTTGATGGCGTGGTGACAAAGAGAGGGGACTTAGGAATCAGATGGATTTTGATTTGAATCCCAACTCTGTCATGTAATAGCTTTATATATAACCTTAGCCAGATTAACCTCTTTAAGACTCAGCTTTTTTGGGGCGCCTGGGTGGCTCAGTCGTTAAGTATCTGCCTTCAGCTCTGGTCATGATCCCAGGGTCCTGGGATCAAGCCCCACAGCAGGCTCCCTGCTCTCGGGAAGCCTGCTTCTCCCTCTCCCACTCCCCCTGCTTGTGTTCCCTCTCTTGCTGTGTCTCTCTCTGTCAAATAAATAAATAAAATCTTTACCAAAAAAAGACTCAGTTTTTTCATCTATAGAATGGGAGGTGATAATCGTACCTACCTTGTAGGGTTATTGTGAGGGATAAATCAAATAACATATAAAGCACGAAGTACTACACAGCCAGGTTCTTTAAAGGAATTAACAACCTCCTTACCCTCATCTGTAGCACTTTTTTTTGGAGATTGGCAATGCAGATCACTGCACGGCTTCTCAGAGCCCCTGATATGCTAAAGAAGCACTGTTCAACTTGGTTCCATGGATCATTTTCTAAACTTACTGATCTATAGAACCCTTTTTTTCTTAAAACACTTAACCACCTGAAATAGAATTTGGAAAACACTGATATTGCCATGCATTTGAAAACTCCTCCCTCCTTCTTTCCTCCTCCCTTATTTTATTAGCCTGGCCTCAGATTTCAACTGTATCAAAGTATTGTCAGTGTCGAGGAGTGACTAACCTAGTTATCTCACTCTGATAAGAACAGCATGTTTTAGACGTGATGACAAACCTTTTAGTTATATTTCTTTGTACTAATGTGGTTGGTACCTTTTGTATCAAGTTAATGTGACTTCAAAGTATAGTTCTCTACAGGCTAGGCTTATTTTCCTTACTGACTTTCAGAAACAATTTATTGTGAAAGTATAAAAACACAAGCGAGACCAGTTTATGTTTGTTTTTATATTTAGTGTGTGGACCTTAGTACAAAAGTTAGCTTTTGTGGGCGCCTGGGTGGCTCAGTCGGTTAAGCGTCTGCCTTCAGCTCAGGTCATGATCCCAGGGTCCTGGGATGGAGCCCCGCATCGGGCTCCCTGCTCTGTGGGGAGCCTGCTTCTCCCTCTCCTCCCTACTTGTGCTCTCTCTCTCACTATCTCTGTCTCTCTCTCTCAAATAAATAAAATCAAAAAAAAAAATTTTTAAAAGTTAGCTTTTGTAATACTTCATACAGGAGGAAATTTAATATTCTCAGTTAGTGGAGTGTCCTTGTTTATGAGTTTTTTAATACTAAATGATACCAGAATTTCTGCAGAGGCATACCAAATTCTCTTTTTCTCTAATCCAGAGACCTAATAGAATACTAATGGGACATCTGTGACTTTTGTACCCTTGGGTTCTTATGGTCAGGTCAAGATGAATACCAGATCTCTAAACACAATGCTCTTCCTAATTTTAATGATTAATGAAATTTCCAGTGTAATTCCCCTCTCACAAACTGTACCTAAAGAGAATGCGTGCAAAAAGAAGTTCCAATTTAAACACAATTTTGAATACCCTTTATGACCAGCACTGTGCTGGGTATTGTGGTAGGAGAAGAGTGAGCAGGGAGTAGCTAAAGATAAACAATGACGTGGTCCTTTTCTTCCAGGGAGCCCCGCTTTTCAGCCCTTATTGCATTTTTTTTTTTTTTTTTTTTTTGGCCAATGATATTTTAGTCTGACACTAAAACATCAATTTAGATGGGGCTTTTTAGATCTACACAAAAATGGCACTCCCTAGAGTTCGGAAATATTTAGGGTACAAAGTGCATGTCCCTTCCATACATTCTTTTTTTTTTTTTTTAAAGATTTTATTTATTTATTTGACAGAGAGAGACACAGTGAGAGAGGGAACACAGGCAGGGGGAGTGGGAGAGGGAGAAGCAGGCTTCCCGCCGAGCAGGGAGCCCGATGCGGGGCTCGATCCCAGGACCCTGGGATCATGACCTGAGCCGAAGGCAGACGCTTAATGACTGAGCCACCCAGGCGCCCCCCTTCCATACATTCTTGTACTAGTGTCACTTGGTCTGAAAGGTTGAGGGTAAAGTGGCAAGTAGTGAAGACCATGTCCCAGTTTTATTGGAAGTCTAGGCTGTGGCTTGGTTTTGTGCTAATATTTTCCCTGTGGTTACAGCAGCAATTTATTCACTGGAATTCTCCTTCCCAAGGTCTCATGTTACAGGGAAACAGAACTGATTAATACAAGGACAAATGATCACCATAATTTCTTACACTCCTTTGTCTAAGTTTCCTTTGCCCCAAACCCCTAAATCTCTTGTTTATCCTTTTTTACTGCCCGACAAATATCTAATTGTTTTTAACCTGTGGTGTCCACGTTGCTAGTCAGTGGTTGCTTCACCTTGCACCATCAAATATTCTTATCTTATCAGATTCTGAACAGCTCTGGATATTGCACAATTTATTATCCCGAAGCATTGAATAAATACATTGATGCGGTGGAGTTTACCGGCTAACCTTCCTCCAGAAAACATTAATAAACAGCAACAACAAATGTTGCATTTGCTTTCTAGAAACCTTACTACCCCAAAACAAAAACTATGACAATAGAACTTTCGCATAAAAATTTTACTACAATTACAGAATACCCTATTAATGAAATAACATACATACTACAGTTTCTGCATAGTCTTGCAATAGCACATCTTATTGTTTTCCTCTCCTTAGTATCAGCACAAATTGAAGGTTGTATAGACATTAAACCTCTTCCAGCTGTTTCCAGACTTCTCTTTTATGTCCTCTGAACCTCCTCATAAGTGGCTGAATTACCAGTCTCCCAGTGAGCCGGGATGACTGGGTTCTAACTTGAGCTTGGGGCTGAAATGGCCATCTGTCCTAGCTCCTGAATGTAAATGGGAAACTGAGGTATGGTCAGGGCCCAGGTTGGAGAGGGATTAGTGCGGCCATTAGTGCTTCCCTGTGGCAGTAGGCGTCACATTAAACCCAAAGTCTTTAGAGTAGAATTAGTGTTTAACTTGTTATCTGTGTACGTATAATGTGTCCTTGCTGTAGGCAGACATGCCCTCTCAGGATATGCCGTCTTTGACTGTAGGAGGAGGCACACCTTAGACTCTGTTCACCGCAATTATCTTTAAGGATAAATTTGTTTTCAGATTGAATCACGATTCACATTATCACTACGTACAGCATACTTAACATGACATTTATCAAACATTTATATGACATATATTATGTGCCAGGCACTCTGCTAGATGTTGTAGGTACAGTGATGAAAGACAGTCCCTAACCTGAAGGGGTTCATAGTTAGCAAAACTCAAAAAACCCAGATAACTTCAAGGGAAGTCTGTGCTAGACAGTGTAAAAGCTCAGTTCCTAACCCAGATGGGTGGGGATCTTATAAGAGGAGATTGAACTTTATTCTGTAGGTGAAATAGAGCTCCTTTAAGGGCCTTTAGCAAAGGAATAATACGAACATTTTTCCCCTTTAGAAAAATTTATCTGGTAGCTGTGGAAGAATGAATTGGAGGCTAATACTGGTGGCTCGAAGACCAGTTAGGAGGTTGTTATAGAGATTTAGGTAAGAAACAAGGGAGAGGCAACGGAGATGTATGCTAACAGGAAAGGAATGGGCCTGTTTCTGATGTGGCTAATTTTTGAACTTCTCTGTATGAAGTACTTACTGATAAAAACAAAATAATTCTATTGGCGGCGTTCTTCTATGCAGAGTGAAGGATTAGTGTTGATCTGGCCAGAGAGAACCACTATCTTGAAATTCCTTGACCATAACATCAAGCTATAATTCAAACTCCAGCCCAGTATCTCTGAAAGTATGAGCCACAGACCACATGCAGCAAAAGAACCCAGAGAACTTGTTAAACTACAGATTTCTGAGTCTGGCCTCAGACAGACTGAATCAGGGAATGGGGCCCAGGAAGTTCAGTGTTTTAACAAGTTTCTCAAGTAATCATCATGCATATTAAAGTTTGAGGACCATTAATCTAGCCCAACAATTTTAAAAATATAATCTGGGACCACTGGTCCCTCAGACTCTTTCAGGGGTCCATGAATTGAAAACTGTTTTCATAATAATACACAGACATAATTTGCCAGAGTCACTGTGTTGATGTTTACACAGCTGGTGTAAAAGCAAGGGTGGGAAAATACTGCTGGCACCTTTAGCAGAAATTAAGACAGAGGCACCAAGATGTATCGTATACTATATCTCTATGCATTTATAATTTAAAAAATTCCAGTTTCACTTAGGAATGCCCTTGACGAATCAGTATGCATAATTAATTTTATTAAATCTCTGCCCTGTCATGCACAGCTGTTTTGGAATATTCTGTGCGATGAAATGGGAGATAGGCATAAAGCACTTCTGCACCATACCAAAGTATGAGGGTTGTCAGAAGGAAAAGCACTTGTATGACTGAGTTGTGAGCTGAAGTAGCCTTTCTTTTTTTTAAAGATTTTATTTATTTATTTATCTGAGAGAGAGAGAGAGAGAGCACAAGCAGGGGGAGGGGCAGAGAGAGAAGGAGAAGCAGACTCCCTGCTGAGCAGGGAGCCCGACTCGGGGCTCATTCCCCGGACCCCGGGATCATGACCTGAGCCGAAGGCAGATGCCTAACCAATTGAGCCACCCAGGCGTCCCGTAATAGACTCTTTTAGTTAAAAATATTTCCCCCCAAAAAGTAATGAGTGGCATTGTCATTTGTGAAACCTCTTTAAACTTAATAGAGGACAGCTGGATCTTCATATCTGCATTAGATCTATTGTGATCTGTTCTTCTGGTTTAGGTAAATGAAGGAAATCTGTACTCATGCAGATTGGTAATTAGAAAATTGTATTTATAGCACTTAATAGCATTTTGAAATAATTGTATACATCTTTGGTACTGCACCAAAACTCAACAAGTGGCAGTTTCTTAAAGGTTAGGTGCAAGGTAGAATTTGAAACTGTATTAGTGAACTCTTTGTACTAAATAAAAATGCACGGATCTGTCTTACATATCAAATAGATCCTTTATCCATGCATGGTTTTGTAATTCATGCATTGGTCATTTGGAAAGTACTGGTTCCCTGAGTTACGCAGATCTTACGGTGATTCAAGATTATACAATATCAAAAAATCATGGTTATTTAATATCATCACTGATCTCATCAGAAAAATCTAAGTATTAGGAAGTTGTCAAGTTCATGTGGTAGATAAAAGTTTTCTAAAATTCTAATTTTTGCTTGAACACTTACATTTTACCATTAGCAACAAATGCTGTTATTTTTTTCCCTTGAAATGACAGGCTCACTTGATTCAATTTTTATTTTATTTTTTTTAATATTTTATTTATTTGACAGAGAGAGACACAGCGAGAGAGGAAACACAAGCAGGGGGAGTGGGAGAGGGAGAAGCAGGCTTCCCGTGGAGCAGGGAGCCCGATGTGGGGCTCAATCCCAGGACCCTGAGATCATGACCTGAGCTGAAGGCAGACGCTTAGCGACTGAGCCACCCAGGCGCCCCTCACTTGATTCAATTTTTAGAAAAGGTCGTCCAGATACCCAAGTCTTAATCATCTGTCAGTAGTACTTCTAAGTTAAAAAGGAGCTGTTTAAAGAAGGGTTACTTCAGGGGCGCCTCTCTCTCAAATAAAATCTTTTTTAAAAAGTCTGTTACATTAACATCTATTTACAATTGTGATTTTAAATGAATGAATAAATATTTTAAAAATTTTCCAGTGTTAAAAAATTTTTTCCAAGTGTTAATTTCTAATATGGTAACTATAACTAGAAATAATGCACTAAACAGCAGTTCTTTGGATTCCTCAATAACTTTAAAAAGTATAAAGGAGTCCTGAGACTAAAAACTTGGGAGAAATGATGATCTAGCCCTTTGGTTCTTAACAATATGCTAAACATACCCTAATGAAAATCAGAATAGTCTGGACAGGGCTAGGTATTTTTAAATAATAATTCTAAGAATTGTTTACCTGTGAATATGACCTGTCATCCACAAATTATGAAAATGTGACCTTTGAACAGTGCTGCTTCTAATTCCCTGGTGTCTTTAATATGCTGTTTTCTGAGGTCTCCCCAGTGCCAGAGATTTTTTGGTGCTATATCAAATCTGAGACCTATTCCATAATGTAGTATTGTTTTCAAAACCTATAGCAGAAGTATCTGTGGGTTCAGGGCAGAAAGAAAGGCAACTTGCCGTACTACGCATGGTTGTCCACCTCAGCACCTTTTTTTTTTTTTGGCTTAAAACAATGATTACAGTCCTGCACTGGGCTCCTTGCTCGGCAGAGAGCCTGCTGCTCCCTCTGCTTGTGCCCCACCCCTCGACAAATAAATGAATAAAATTTAAAAATTTAAAAAGAATGATAATAAAAGGTGATTTTAGTCTTTTTTGCTGTCACCATCCCTCCCCCCAAAAAGGTAACTTGTTAACAATACAGAATGTTAAGAACCATTGCTTTACCCAACAGCTAACCTGTACTAATGCCTATTTCATATCCTGCAACAGACTACAATTTAACTAAAAGGCTAGTTAACTAGGAGCATAATGACATATTTAAAGAGGTGTGCAGTACTGATTTGTCTGATTCCCAGTGAACCACAGGCCTATATTTCCAATACCTTTGAGAAATCATTTGTATGTCTCTCGGGGTGCAATGGTAGAACTTTTTTTTTTTTAATCGAGAGAGTTGATGTGAAGAAGTCAATTTAAGAAACCTAAATTTGGTTCATCTGTGGCTGGCAGCAATCAAAAGGGGGTAAAAAAAAGTCACAAGGCAGGAATTTGAAGAAAGATAAGCTAGTCAGACTTAAAAGTTTACATAATTTTTTTTTTTACTAGTTTAAAAAATGCCACTTAGAACTCCTTGGTCTTAGGATCTTTAGTGTTCCTCTTTGAAATACATTGACCTTCCCTAGTTGCCCAAAGTTGAAATATGTTGACCTACCCTAATTGCTATGGGGGGGCGGGGAGAGACTGAGCCTTTGAAAGCTAAAGTGAACGAAATGAATATTCAGAAGTCCACTTGAATTGGTTCTAGATTTTCTAATGGAGGAAATGTTTGTTGGAGAATCATATTGGAATTCTTCACACCTAGATCTTATTCATCCTACATATGAGTGAATTCAGAAGTGCTGACCTCACTGTATTATCAAGATGTTGGGCAGTATTGAATGTGAGCTTAGTTTTGGAAGAGCTACTTTGGCCTTCGGTAGCCCTTACCAATCTTGTAAGTCATTCATTGCAAATATCCTCTTTCCTAATATTAAAAGTGGAATACTGGTTGAAAGAGATACTAGAACAGCATTCCACACCCCCTTGTATTTTGTGTTTGAATGCCACAGTGCTGTAAGTATGCCATCATTATACTTAGACTATTTCATATATTGTAAAATGCTTTAGAATGTATTTTACATTTTGACACATTAATATTTAAATGTGGGGGGGGAAGGTCCAGAAGCACAGAACTTACTACATAGTTTGTACTTGATATTTGTTCAGTGAATTTGTCTGTGTTCACGAATAAGTAAGATTAGGCCAAAACCATAATATCATTAGCTTTTTGAAGGAAATGAAAGGGCTTGGCCACCAGCAGAATCCGAGATCAAATTTCTATATATTATGAATAATAACTGGAAAGTGTCTTTCACCAGTAGTGCCAAGGATCAACGCACTTTATTTATATGAACATTTTAATTAAATGATATTCTGTAAGAGTATAAGAGTTACTACAGTCTATTTTATTACCTTCGTTCCCAAGATAGGCACAGGCACAAACCATTATTCACTGTTGAACATTTGAAACTGGAGTATTTCTTCTGCATGATTGTTACCTATCCCTAATCTGTCCCTTCTCCCAAAATATTTTAGGTAGCAGAGTGAAAATGTAAAAAACAAAACTTGAGCTCCTTGGTGTTGTTAATGATTTTTAAGTAGCAAGTTCAAGGATTCCTTCTTGAATTGAGTGAATGCTATCAAGATAATTGTACCCAGGGGCGCCTGGGTGGCTCAGTCAGTTTAGCATCTGACTTGGTTTTCAGCTCAGGTCATGATATCAGGGTCCTGAGATCTGAGACCCTCTCAGGCTCTGTGCTCAGCAGGGAGTCTGCTTCCTCTCTCCCTCTCCCTCTGCCCCACCCCACTCAGGCATGCTCTCTCTCTCTCTCAAAATAAATGAATCTTTAAAGAAAAAAAAAAAGGTAATTGTACCCATATTTTCCCAACTGTGCACTCATATGGCCAAGGGAGGATTATTTATGCCATGGAAATTGACACGCACTACACATCAAGGCTTCCTCCATGTTAAATATTTGCCACAACCCCCCTCATCCTGAATGTATCTATTTAATTTTCATTTTTACAGTAAAATAATAGCTTTAGGTTTCACTGTGATGTAGAATGGTGGTGAAGAGACACTGGAGCCAAACTTCCTGGGTTCAGATACCAGTTCTGTACTTACTAGCTTGTGTTATCCTAGGCAAGTCAGTCGATCTTATCTTTAATGAGATAATAGCAATGTCTACCTTATAGGGTGGATACGAGGATTAAATATGTTAATGCATGTAAAGCACTTAGAACAGGGTCTAGTTTATAGATAAATCTTACATCTGGCAACCTCAATTACCCAGAGCATAGCCAGGATTCAGGAAGCAAACAAAAATGTCACTGAGCAACCAATATAAATATCAGAGGGTACTTGCAACTGAAGCCCTCCAGCTCTCTTTGGAAGTCTGTTTTACTTTTTCTTTAGACCAAAGCTTCATTGACTTTTCAGAGTTGAAAGCAGATTGGAAGTATAAAATTAGAAAGAGGGAGAGACACTGCTAGAGGCAGCAAGTGAGGACCTCGCCCCCGACCAAAAAAAATTACCCAAAGTGAGAACTCAAAAATGAGTCAGACTGGATGACCTCTAAGGTCCATTCTAGCTCCAAAAATCTATGGCTTTGGTGGAAAATCTTAACAGTTTGGGGACAAATAACCTTACCAGTACCATATCAAATAATGGCTCACAAAGATGATCCACTGTCAATAATAAATCATAATCTGTATATCTTAGTTAGGAAAATAGGACAGTATAGATTACTTTCTTAAATGTTGTTAAAATTATTTGTATAAAACTTTTTGTTACTTGGAAGTTTTACTTTTACAGGATACCTAATTCCCTGACAATACCAGTTAAAGGAAAGCATTACTGTAGTTCATTAAAAGACAGTCTCTGTCCTTAAAATGCTCTTAATTTAGAGAGGGACTACAACATGCCAATTGAAATGCAAAGGAAAATGAAGTATTAGACAAAGGTTAAAAACCAAGGGACAAGGGAACAAAGAGGGAACATTTACGTTCTCTCTGGGAACTTGGGAAAAGAATATAGGAGGCAGCATTTGAGCTGGGATTTGGGTAATGCACAGGCAGAGAAGGAGGGGGGAGTGTCAGCAGATAAAGGAAATTTTAGTCTGAGGGAACAGAATGAACAAAAAGGAGAATTATAAAAAGTGAATGACAATAGCCTATGCCATGTGCCTGGATCTGAGTGTTCATGAGATGGGGTTGTAGTGGAGATATATCAAACTGGAAAGGTCAGTTGGGACCAGATCATAAAAGTGTTTAAATGCTAGGCCAACGAGTCAGGAAAGACTTTAGAGCCAGAAGGAGGCATGATGCAACCAAGTGATGGCAAAAGTCAACCAGGAAGGTAAACTCTGATGAAACTTTAAAGGACAGGGAAATATTGGATATAGAGTGACAAGTTAGGAGATTACTGAAGGAGTTCAGGCAAGGAAATTAGGAGGACCTATATTAAATAGGTAGCAGGAATGGAAGGAAGGATCTGATAATGGGAGACACCAAGGAATTAGCATCTACGTGACTGACTAGGTTAGCAGTGAGTATTCAGACAGGATTCTGAGTATTCACACTGGATGACCAGAGGGTTGTGATACCATAACTGTGATTGGGAAGGGAAGGAGGGAGCAATTTTTAAATAGTTGCAAAGGTGTGGGGAGGAGGAGATGTATAAGAATATTTAGAAATAGGTCTTGTATATGATTAGAAAACTAATTCAATAGATATTTGGACTATATATAGCATGTATGAATATGAATTTGGGGCAACTGAAGCACAGCATTGTTCCCTATGTGTAGACAAAGTACATTTCTTGACTTTCTTTGTTTTTTAATTGCCATCTGGCCACAATGGTCCATATGTTCCTGAGCATCCACCCCTGCCACCCACCTCATATCTTCTAAAAGAATTAAAACTTATTTCTATTAGTCAAAAAGTTTAGGACACATCTGTGATTTAAAAAGAAATCTTTAAAATTAAATTCTAAAGCTTGATTTTTAGAATTATCTCTACTTTTCAAAGATTATACAGGTTACAATATCAGAAATAAATGCTGGGTTATATAATAAATCTTTATAACCCAAAATTTTCCTGACAGATGGCTTGTAGAGGAAAGACAAATAATGACAAAAGAGAATTGAAATAATATCTGTGCTTTTAGTGCCAAAGCTAGAAATGTAAAACTCCCAAGTAAATAGAAAAATTAGCTGCCGTCTTGCAAAATAGCCAATTCTCTAGATCTGTAAGGGATATTTGGGTCATATACTAATAGAGGAAAAAGATATATCAAAAGGCTTTTCAGACCCCTCCATTTCCCATTGCTTTCGAGATTTTCTTCATGTAAATGAGAAGAGACTAAGTTGTCAGTATCTACCAAACTAAGTATTGGCAAATTAGCAAAGTTGTAAAAGGTTTTAACTGAATGGCTCTCATATATTTTTTTTTTTAAAAAGTGTCTTTAGCACTTTAAGGATCTGTAATAATACCCTATGACTCTGTTTTTTGAATTAGTAACTTCAAGTAAGATCATCTTGATCTATTGAAGACTTTGGCCACTAGGGACCATAAACTTAAGGGATTACTCGGGTAGTAATTCTGCTATGTACATTGTCATTTAAGGTTTGTACTCGTAATTTGACCATTGAAAGTATGAATACTATTTCAGTAATGTACTTTTGTGTTTAAATTCTAAAGTCTATTACCTTATAAATTGAGAAAATTACATAGTTAAGTCTAGTTAAAGAGATTAAGCCTTTTAGAGCCCTGTGTGTGTGTGTGCGTGCGCGCTTGCTCACGGGCGACTGTGTGGGTGGGTGTGGGGTTGTGTTTATTCCAGATTGGAGTTTGATCATTAACCAAGATTAGTACCTTAACCTAATATCGGCGGGAGGTTTCTCTGGTTGGTAATCTCTTAACATTCAAAGAACTCTATTCTTTTGCTTAAGATTATTGGTCTCAGGTCATATAAATTAGAAGGAATATAAACCTTGATAAGCATTGGAATGGCATGAGTAATCTGACGTTCTCACAACACAGGGAAAGATAATGTTTGTCCTTTATTTTTTTCACAAGATTTATATAGTTGGGGGTAGAGAGGGAGGTGTTAAAGAGATTAAGCCTCTAGACTAAGATTTAGACTATTAGACTGTTAGTCTAATTTCAGGCTTGACCTTAGTTGGTGTTGAATAGAACCATACGTTACTATTAATTTTACATGCTCTATTCATTGTTAACCTGATTAGGTCCGTGCAAAACTTTAGAGTACCTTGGACAAATTTTATATTGCTTTAGAGGATATGGGAAAATGGCACATGGAGATAGATAGATGATAGATACATAGATAGATAGATAGATAGATAGATAGATAGATAGATAGAATGTTTGGGCTGGTAAACATCTCAGATTACTACTCCTGATATGTAAATTCTTATATGTTTTAGTAGTGAGCTCATGAGACAGTCTATCACCTTATAAATTGGGAAAGTATGTAGTTAATTATTTCTGTCTTCCCCAAATCTCAGATTCCCTAGGATGTAAGCCCTCTTCTTTACCATCTGGGGGACTATTTATCTTTAAGAAAGCCTTCATGTGGGGCGCCTGGGTGGCTCAGTCGTTGGGCGTCTGCCTTTGGCTCAGGTCATGATCTCAGGATCCTGGGATCGAGCCCCGCATCAGGCTCCCTACTCGGCGGGAAGCCTGCTTCTCCCTCTCCCTCTCCCCCTGCTTGTGTTCCCTCTCTCGCTGTCTCTCTCTCTGTCAAATAAATAAATAAAATCTTTAAAAAAAAAAAAAAAGCCTTCATGTAAGAGGCAAATTTGGCCCTTACCTCAATACTGTTGAATTATAGGTGGTTAACCTGAAGAGAGGAGAAGAGGTATTTGTTATATGTCATAGCTTCCTTACTATACTATGAGTTCCTTAAGATCAGTAACCAAGTCTCAGCATGTTTATATCCCCTATAACATATATGCATAGTAGGTGCCCAATGTACGTTAATTGAATGAATGAGTATCCTCCCATTGTCTCACTGGGAATACTGTAAAATCACTTTAGCAATTGGATTTTTATACTCAGAATGCTTTACCAAAGCTAAAACTGAATTTCTTTTCTTTTACAGGTGCAGGAGACATTGTTGCAATCATGATTGGCAATCTGAAAGGCACAAAAATTCTACAATCTATTCAAAGAGGCATACAAGTAACAATGGTCATCGAAGTAGGGAAAAAACATGGCCCTTGGGTGAATCACTATTCAATTTTCTTCGTTTCTGTGTCCTTTTTTATTATTACGGCAGCAACTGTGGGCTATTTTATCTTTTATTCTGCTCGAAGATTACGGAATGCAAGAGCTCAAAGCAGGAAACAGGTTTGCAGTGGTTCTTTCTTCCAATCTAAAAACACTTTTTTAAAAAAGATTTTATTTTTAAGTAATCTCTACACCCAGCGTCGGGCTCAAACTCACAACCCCAAGATCAAGAGTCACATGCTCCACTGACTGAAACAGCCAGGAGCCCCAAAAATACTCTTTTAATTGTGGTTTCAGAGTCATGCATTTTAATATATTTCACTTGCTAGACAGTGATCCATGCATGTTTTATGAAAACTGATAGTTTTTAAAGCATACCAGCTTCCATCCTCTCAAAAGTTTTATTTTCTGTAATTTGTCTATGGCCTTAATCCTGCTTGATTAAGTCTTCTGACACCTCATTAGGGAGCACAGCCAGCATTTAATTATATATGGGTGTAAATGCATATGTTCTTTTAATTTTTTTTCTAAATTATCAAAGCATTTTGTGCTCAATGTAGAAAATTTAGAAATCAGAAAGTACAAAGAAA
The DNA here is from genome assembly GCF_004348235.1 of Phoca vitulina. Lineage (NCBI taxonomy): Eukaryota > Metazoa > Chordata > Mammalia > Carnivora > Phocidae > Phoca > Phoca vitulina. The sequence continues at coordinate 7,671,412 of NW_022589772.1, read as the reverse complement.
AAACCTTCACCCAAACTCCATGTAACAAAAAAACTGCAGTCACCACCAAAAGGTAACCACTGTTATTTTACATGTGTGTGTGCGTCTGTGCATGTGTGTATTTGCATGTGGGATCAGGGCTGGGAAGAGAGACTAGGCTGAATATCATGAGAAGGCAGGTTTAAAGATCTGATGGTACATGATATAGTGCTAGGCTCCGGTCACATATTCATAATTTCTATCATATCATATTTTAACAACTGATGTATAAATAGGTACAAAGTATAGAATCAGTAGAGCAAAAACACAAAAGCATCACTGAGCCAGGGAATTACCTGTGGTTGTGTGCCATTGATCCTAGCACTTTTAAACTGTCCCTCATCCCCTTGATACCCTCACTTCTCTCCTTCCCCACCTTCACTTCCATGGTCACTTCCACGTATACATCTTCAGTTCCTTTGGCCCTTCTCTCTCTTTGTTACACTTGCTGTCAAAATCCAACCCTGGTTAAATCCTACTTCCTCCCTACTCTGTGCCTGCACTTCGAAGTAGCAGAAAAAACACTGACCTCAGTACAAACTAATCTCACTTTAAATTTATGACCACAAACTTGGAGTGAGCCCTTAATGCTGCCAACAATCGTACTACGTTTTCTTAGCCACCCCCCTGCTTTCGCAAGTAACTAATCATAACATGTTCCTTTCTCCTTAAACCTCCAGCACCTCCTCTAACTTTACTCTCTGCTTGTAGTTTGGATTTTATTCCACTGAGGAAATTGAAATGATCCAAAGAGTACTTCTCCTTGCTTCCGCCACAGCTATTCATCTGTGTGTATCTGTGTCTGTATCCTATGTCCTCTGCCCTGTCTTCTGTCACTGTGGACACACAAACATGCTATTATTGCTTCCCTTTTCAAAAGAACTTCTCTTGACCCCAGGCCAGAAATCTTGGAGTTATCCTTTATTTCTCTTTTACCTCTCACTTCCCATATAACTTCCATCAGCAAATCCTGTTGGTTCTACCTTCATTAAATATCCAGAATCCACTTACTGCTTACCACTTCCATTGCTTCCACCCTGGTCCCAGCCATCATCATTTCTTAGCTCCTCCCCCTCTCAAGTAGTCTCAGTACAGTAGAGTGCGGTGCTATTTCTCCAGAATGCTCAGTAGGGATTTAATGCATTCAGCTGATCATATAGTAAGGGCAGGAATACATTTTTATATGTACTGAGAAGTTCCTCCCAAGGCAATGAAATTCTGGCCACTTATGTACCCTCTTTCCAAGAAGGAAAGGTGAACCCAATTTATTTGGGAGTGGGGGAGCAGTGAAGATTTCTATATTGAAGTTAATTGAATTTAGGAACAGATTAGAAATTGAAATCTTATTATAAAACCTTCATAAAGATTAGACACCAGTATATGATAATGAATGATGATTATCTCAATGTTTAAAGTTAATTGACTTCTGTTCCTCTCCTGAGAGAAGCAGCTTATCACATTGGTGGCAAGTTCAGCCTGTTACTAGCTGTGGTCAAAAGGATGTTTAAAATTCTTATGCCAAGCCATTCAGTAGTTTCACAGTGTGTTAATATTTGACATTTATATATTGTGCTGTTTTTATCTCTGAGGTTGGAGAGAAATTGGTATCCAGTATGACTATTAAAGGTTATGGATACAATGACAAGAGTGTTTGGTTTGTATATGTTCATGGTGGGGTATGTATTTCTGAATTCTAAGTGCTATAATCTGTTAACATGGCATTAAACCCTATCAGAAAGTAATACAGTTTATAAAGAACTGACTGGTGTCACATAACTTCCATTGAATATTTAACTCTGGTCTCATCATTCATTTAAGTAATTTTCATAGTTTATAATATATTTTATGAAAATTAAGTTGTGTAAAGAATAGCATTACAGGGTGCCTGGGTGGCTCAGTCAGTTAAGTGTATGACTCTTGATTTTGGCTCAGGTCATGATTTCAGGGTCATGGGATCAAGCTACCAGCGCCAGCCTCCGTGCTCAGCACAGAGTCAGCTTGAGATTCTCTCCCTCTCCCCCTACCTCTCCCCCTCCCCCCCGCTCATGTGCGCGCACGCTCACGCACCCTCTTTCCCTTTCAAATAAATAAATAAAATCTTTAAAAAAAAGAATAGCATTAAAACTTCTCACCTTTTAGAGAAGGCTTTGGAAAGGGCTTCTTTCACTACTTAGTGGGCTATTTCTGTGTATCCTTTGGTGACTAAAGGATTACATATGTGACTGGTAATCCCTTTTGCTTATTAATATTTGAAGGTGTCACAATGTCATTTACATGTTGTTCAGTTTTCCTGACTTCCTATTTATTTATTTATTTATTTATTTTTATTTTTATTTGACAGAGAGAGACACAGTGAGAGAGGGAACACAAGCAGGGGGAGTGGGAGAGGGAGAAGCAGGCTTCCCGTGGAGCAGGGAGCCCAATGCGGGGCTCGATCCCAGGACCCTGGGATCGTGACCTGAGCCGAAGGCAGTTGCTTAACCAACTGAGCCACCCAGGCACCCCTCCTATTTATTTTTAAAAGGTAGAGCTTGATATACATGATGGTTATAACTATACTAAATACTTAACCGCATTATTCCCATTTTACAGGTAGAAATGGTAATGAAACTGAGTTATGGAAACTTGCCTTCATTAGAATATGAGGAATTCATTAGAATATTCAGGAATGTCTTCCCTCTGAACTATTATAATGCATAGTATATAATGTCAGGCAAACTGATAAATGTGTAATCATAAATTTTGATGACCAAGAGCCCAAATATAATGAGCAGCACATAGTGGCCACATGCCTGAGATGTCATAGTACGATGTGTGAGAATACATATCATCCCTGTTCCTGTGCATAGAAAGCTTTTAAACAACTGAAAAGTATCAATGGGCTGTGAATGAAAATAACATATCAGGCATTACATGGTGGATTTGTGTCCACACTGGGAACAACCCTAACCTGAGACCAGGAAGATTATGGAAAACCTTTTGGTGTGCTCAAACTAATGAATTTGGGAGTGACCACTATAACTTGATTCTGGCATGAGACACCCAGAATTTTGGTGTGTGGTGCATGTATCCTAACTGTACTTAAGCAGTTAATACTCAGTGGCAACAAGGCATGTGTTGGATTAAACATTGGCTAGTGAAATAAAAGAGGGCTCTAGGTGAAATAGAAGCTGGCCTAGGTATAATGGAAGAAGCTGAATTAACTTTTGAAGAGTGACTTTCAGAAGAAAAGAATTTATTCTTTGAAATTAGGCATTGGAAGGAATCATCTGCCAGGAGGGCAAAAATGGGAATCCTCTTGGAAAGAGGGTAAAGCCTTGATAATATGGTCATACAGACCCAGTACATAATGCTAGAGAGTGCTAGCACTCAACACTGGGAAAGAGCATGTTTCTGACACAACAGGGTCTGTTAACTATTTTACTGCAAATGGAGGCCCAAGGACCCATGTAGTAACGGCCTCCCATTTTTAGCTATGGAAGCTCAGGGAGAACATCTTTGAGACACATGCAGATCCCCAACCTTGTGGAATTTTTTTGAGTGAAATTGTAACTTACATTGCTGATCTCTAACTTACCTTGACCAAAGGGATGGACCAAAATAAGACGAGCTAGTAGGAATAATATTGAATGATACCCGTGTATTCTTCATGGGAGGGAGATGGCCTTCCTGCACAATAGTCAGTGAGAACCTATAACTATATAATAGTGTGATTTGAACCAAGTGATTTGTTTTGTCTTCAGTTAACATGGAACCTAGAAATGACAGAATCATCCTCACTGGTGATAACACTTGTCCATAATAATATCTAGTATGTGGGCAAAGAACAATTCTTCTAGGAAGGTTTAATAAACACTTCTGTGGTACTTCCTGATTTATTTTGTAACCAAACCAAACTGTATCCTAGCCATATTGTGATATGGTGTAATACTAGTATTGTTGGCAAAATTCAACTATCTTATATAAATAAATCACGTGATAGTCAAATGTATTGGGAAACCGAACTAAAACCTCCAAAGAATATGATACCAATGGAGAGTGATTGGCCTGAGGAAGAACTAGATTTAGTTCCATTACCATATTAAATGGCTCTATACAGTTTTATCACAAAGTTCAAGTAGTCATAGAACAAGGAAGTAAACAGATAATTAAACTGGTACATCAATATAAAGATGTTTGAAATGGTCTTACAGATTAAAAGAAGCCTATTTATGCCCTTCATTGGCTTCTGCAAGTATTAGGTATGCTTATGTTGTTCTTATTGCACCTTATGTATAAATGCTATACTGACTGCAGAAGTCCAAATAACTATGACTATTTTGTTGTTAAAAAGACCTTGATCGGGGCGCCTGGGTGGCTCAGTTGGTAAAGCCGCTGCCTTCGGCTCAGGTCATGATCCTGGAGTCCCTGGATTGAGTCCCGCATCGGGCTCCCTGCTCGGCAGGGGGTCTGCTTCTCCCTCTGGCCCTAACCCCTCTCATGCTCTCTGTCTCTCATTCTCTCTCTCTCAAATAAATAAATAAAATCTTTGAAGAAAAAAAAAAAAAGACCTTGATCAAGAGATGGGGGTGGGGGGCACCAGAGTGGCTCAGTTGGTTAAGGGTCGGACTCTTAATCTCAGCTCAGGTCTTGATCTCAGGGGTCATGAGTTCAAGCCCCATGTTGGGCTCCATGCTGGGCGTGGAACCTACTTAAAAAAAAGACTACTTTAAAAGAAAAAGAGAGATAGGGGATGGATTGTGATGAAAGGTAGCACAGTAGATCTAGTTGCTTACTCCTTACCAGTCTCCAAGGGAACGATGACTGGCCTTTGGGAATGTGGCCCTCAAAGTGTTTTTTATGTTAGTTATTGATGATTTTGTTATACACACCTGGAGCAATGGACCATGTTGTACCAGCTTGTCATGCTTGCTTGGCACTGTAGTCGAGATTGATGATATGCACCTATTTTCATTGTTGGGGTCCTGAGTTTCAGGCAGTATGGCGAGTTGCTAGCAGGATTATCTAGTGACCAGCCACCCATCTGAGCCTCAGACCCTGAGACTCAAATTGGTTCCCTGGGCAAAGATATGCCACACATGTCTTTGTAGTTTGCTGCCAAAAAGATAGCACTCTTTGTGGTCTCACATGAGGAAAAACTAAGCTACGTTATTATCTTAAAATTTGTCCTTGAACTGAAAGCATGACTAATAATATCTGAAATAGTTCTGGTTACATTAGGTTTTCTTCACTAGTACATGAAATTAACTGGAAGACTTATCAGGTGTCTGCATATCTACCAATGTCAATATACACATTTGTGGTGGGTGTATGCATACATATGTATCTGTTCCTGCTCAAATTTGAGACTTATTGGAGCCTTTTACAAAACCATTATTTTGGCTCTTAGATAAGAAGAGTAGATTAAATAAATTATTCTCTTAGTAGGACCTAGTTTTATAGTCTTTCGCTGACTCTCACTGAACAAAAGGAAGCTCTTACAATGGGTCTCAAGATTTTTGTATATTCACTTACTCTAATCTTACATTTACATCACTAATTCTAAAGGTTTTGATTGTCTTTTTTGAAAAATGCAATAATCTGAGTCATAACTTACCTACTGGGTCAAATTCCCCTTTCCCTCACTGCTCTTCCTGATAGTGCATTTCCTCACACTGTTCACAGTGTGATCACCTTCAGGCAAGTAGTCTGTACTCCTATTTATCCCCATCTCCATAGTTCCATAGACTTATGGGAAACTGTTTTATAGCCTGTACCTCTTCTTTCCTTTAGGAATCCTTCATTAAAATATGCATAGGTTTTTATTGGGAAAAAAAAGATTTCTTTCATTTCTCATATATCTGAACAGCCACATGACTCAGACATTGATTTTGTTCACAGGAATAGATCTGAGGGAAAGAATCCTGTTACCATAAGTCTTGATTCTGTTCTATAAATTCTGAGTCAAACTTTTATGAAAATTTTCATTTTAAAAGAAGTGATGACTTAAAGCAAGAAAATCTGGTTTGCTTATATCCACCCTCCTTTCTTGCTTTTGCATACCCTGCCCCCCATCAAGTAATTAGGTTTGACTACATGCCTAGTGTTATTCATGTGGGTTTCAGTTATGCTAAAAGCTGAATGCCTTGGGACCAAAAACCAGGCTGACAAATCACCAGCCTGGAACATTTATTTTACTTAATTAGATGTAAATACACAAATAAACTAAGTAGAATATCTTTGAGTTTATAATTTAAAAATTGAACATTGTAATATAGGATAAGAATTGGCTTGACTTTTCATTTTCAGCCCAAATAAAGTCTCACTCAGAACTAAGAAAACTATATAGCCGAGATTTCTTCAGTGACTAGAATGATCACAGCTTTTGAACAGAGTAATGACATTAAGCTTCTGTTAAGAAAATTGGCCGACCACCAAGCTTTTTTGAATTAGTCTTCAAGTCTGTTGCCAAATATTCTTACACCAGGTATCTCTTTGGATTGGAGAGGAGGCAGGGAGAGTCTGTTGGTATAAAATACTTGCTTAAAAGAGTTCCCCCAAATCACAGTAAGTAGCGAATTTAGGAAGGATTTGAAGATTGGATAATAGCTGACTTTGAGGTTTTTGTTTTTTTTCTTATTTCTTTCATTTATCTTCTTCACAAGGAATGTGAAGCCTTTTAAAGGCTTCTTTGCTATTACACAATGGAGGCAGTGTACTATAGTGGAGAGATCATGGGCTTTAAAGCCAGATAGAACCTGGACTTGAATTGAATCACAGCTCTGCAACTAACCAGCTGCCTGGACTTTAGTCAAGCTTCTGAACCTTTTCTTGTCTATAAACCTTGGATATTAAAATACCTATTCCATAAGGTTGTTAATGATTAAACAAGATGACACATGTAAAAAAGCTTAGGGTTGAACCTGACCATGGTGGGGGCCAATACCTGTTCCCTAAGCCTTTCTTTCCCCAGTTTTTGTGGAATAGAGGCTTTTAATGAGTACAGCTGTGACTTGGATGAGAAAATCATGAAAATCTGTTTTGATTTCTAAATTCAGAAGCTATTCTTTGAGCAATTACTAGGCTCTATGGGAAATTAAAAAAAAAATGTTTAAGGCCCAGTCCTCCAGCTACTTGCAATCTAGTAGGAGAGAGAGACACATGAATAGTGCAATTACAGAATATGATAAGAGGTAGAGGGGTGACTGGGTAGCTCAGTCAGTTAAGCGTCTGCCTTTGGCTTGGGTCATGATCCCAGGGTCCCTCAGCAGGGAGTCTGCTTATCCATCTCTCTCTCTCCCTCTGCCCCTCCCCCCGCTTGTGCACGCTCTCTCTCTCAAATAAATACTTTCACAAAAAGAGGTAGAAACAATATGCTATTGGAACTTATAAGGTAGGAGGGAATTCTGAAATGGTGGAAAGACACCGGGAAAGTGTCCAGTGTAATTTGTGTAACAAACTAGATATATGCTTGAAGTTATGTTTTTAAGGAATAAAATACAAATTACAGTTTGATTTGGGACACATTTTCTTTAAATGTGGAGGCATATTTGGGCACCCAGAAGTTTGATTTAAGTAATATATCCAAACATATGTATTTAATATAAACTGCTTAATCTTAATGTTCTCGTATTTCAGTTTTTAGAGGAATGAATGCATCTGGGAAACTCTTGCTATCAGTGTGACAGTGAACTGTTTTGAGTACTAATGGCAGTTTTGTGAGTGATCTTCATTTAAGCTCTAAAAACAGTTTGTGCTTCTTACCAAAATCATGTGTCTCACATCCATATTTAAAGAAAATGGTTTTCCTTTTTCTTTATAAAATTCAGTAGGAGTTATTGGAATTACCTGAATTTCCTTTTAAAGGGCTTGTTTTTTTTTAATTCCAAAGCTGCTTTGTTAAACATTGGTTTATACTATGATGCAAGTCTTTTAGAGATCCTTCAAAATCAAGTCCCTTGCCTAGGATCTTCTGGCATCTTGGATTTTGCTGTGTTTTTATATCCTCCTTGCTTTTTTTTTTTTTTTTTTTTTAAGCATTGGTCTTAATGTGAGTTCCATTCTCATAAGCGTAGACTTGGACATTACATTTTGAGCTTGCCTTTGAGCCCATCCCTCAAATTTGCATTAGTCTTGCATATAATTAAACAAAGTTATATATTTCACAGTCATTCCTAATAAATTAATAAGCACTAGCACTGGAGACTCAGGCATTTATATTGTGTTGAATATTTTAGAATGAGAAATCAGACTACATAGACTCAAGTAAATACACTAGAGATGTATCACCTCCTTGTGAGTACAATTCCCCAATTATGTCACACAGCTTGTTTAAATCAGACGTGCTCTAAAGACAAAGTGCAAAATGACTGTCAAAGACTTACCATCAACCACATTTTTTTCTTTTCCTGTTTTTCTTCTTGGCTCCTTTTTTTTTTTTTTTTTTTTTTTTAACCATTTGCAGTTTTCACAATAGGTTTCTAAATAGCTCATGATCTATGTGAAAAGAAAATACTGATGTGTGGAAGTCTAGGCCAGGGCCAGGACCCTTAGGCATACTGGTTATTCACTATAAGGACTGGCCACAATTTCACAGATCATAGAATCCAGGAGTTGGAAAAACTTCAAAAGGTAGCCGAATTACAGATGTATTGTAATGGAATATTGAAATATGAAGAGCAGAGTCCCAGTAACAGCTCTGTCATTTCGAGGGTGTGCGCCCTTTTGGATGAGTTATTTAACTTATCCAAACCTCCATTTGCTCATCTCTAAAATGGGAATATTATCTCCTTCAGGGGGTTGTTAGGATTAAATGAGGTAACAGACATCAAAAATAATTTTAAATTAGAAAATAACTACATAAATATAAAGAAGTAGTACTAGCTTCCTGCTGCAAGCCACAGTAAAAAAAAGAAAAAGAAAAAGAAAAGATGCTACCTTGATATTAGGGGAAGGAACACTTAACTCTAGGCTTTAGTGGGACTGACACCAACTCTGTGATTTTGATTTTACGTCTTCCACTGTAGGCATCAGTTTTCTTATCCGTCAGATTAGATATCAGGCTAGGTGAATTCTAAGAGTTCTTCCAGCTCTAAAGATCCTAAGTGTGCTTCCTTTTATTGTCCCTCTATTATTTACTTATGATGCAAGTAACAGAACAGAAAACATGTGTGCATAAAATAAAGTACCATCATTGAATTGCCCTTTTCTTAAGATTTTATTTTTTTGAGAGAGGAAGAGAGAGCACAGAAGGAGAGTGGGAGGGAGAAGCAGATTCCCTGCTGAGCAGAGAGCCTGACGTGATGCTGGGCTTGATCCCAGGACCCTGAGATCATGACCTGAGCTGAAGGCAGATGCTTAACCGACTGAGCCACCCAGGCGCCCCTGAACTGCCCTTTTGAGTTAACTCACAATTAAGTCCCAAAGTGGGAGTGAAAGGGTCTCAATTAGCATCCTTCCTTCAAAGGACTAGCTAGGCCTTCCTATTAACTTTCTGTTAAGCTATTTCTGCTCGTCAGGTAACAATCTAAGAAGTTTCTGGGGTTCCTGAGACAGCAAAGAAATAGTTTGGCTAGTAATCTCCTTGGCATTAAGCCAAATACTTTTCACAAAATGACATCTTATATAGGAGGCAGATTTGGGCATTAAAGAATTTCCTCATATACCTATACTCATGGATTATTCCCTTCCAAAGTATATTTGCTACAGATGTGTATAAACATGTTACAAGAACCTGTTATGCTTATTGATGAATAGTAGTTTATATTTTCATTTAATAAACATTTTGAGTGTCTGCTATATGCCAGACATGATGCTAGATACTTTATATTATCTCTAATTTTCACATATTCTTCATGTCAGTTGGGGGTTTTCCTGCTGGGGATGGAGGTACATAGTCACAGTGACCTCTGGTTCTGAGTGCCTGCTGTTTGCTGAATTTCTAGTAAAGTTCATTTTACACTACAAAATAGGAGATTTGCTAATCATCTTGCCATGCCGCACATGCTTCTCTATGCCAAGCAGCGTCTGCCCAAGTGTGAAAGCTGGCCTTTTCTTCAATTTACACATATATTCACTTGAGGCATTTGTGTGTGTGATAGATATTAACTAAAAGGGAAGGAAGGATTTATTTGCAGCATTACAAATAATTTTAAATCAACACTAAATATCTCACACCACCTGGGATTTTTTTCCATTTGGCCACTTCACCCCACAAAGAGGGACAGTCTTTTCGTTGATTCTTTCTCACCTTGCCCTTACCTCTTAGATTTCCTCCTAAACCCCAGCTTCACTTCTTGTACTATTATTGAGGTAAAAATGATATATAACATTAAATTTTAGGTGCACAACATAATATGAGATCTGTATGCACTACAAAATGATCACTACCAAAAGTCTAGTTATCATCCATCACCATTCATTTGACCCCCTGTACCCATTTTGTCGAACCCCTTCCTCTCTGGTAACCATCAATTTGTTCTTTGTATCTATGAGTTTGTTTTTATATTATTTTGTTTGTTTTTTCCTGGATTCCACCTATAAGTGAGATCATAGGGTATTTGTCTTTCTCTGCCTGACTTATTTCACTTAGCATAATATTCTCAAGGTCCATCCATCTTATCATAAGTGACAAGATTTCATTCTTTATGGCTGAATAGTATTCCTCTGTGTGTGTGTGTGTGTGTGTCTGTGTGTCTGTGTGTCTGTGTGTCTGTGTGTCTGTGTCTGTGTGTACCACATACTCTTTATCCATTCATCTGATGGATATTTAGATTGTTTCCATATCTTGGCTATTGTAAATAATGTGGCAATGAAGATAGGGTGCATGTATCTTTTTGAATTAGTGATTTTGTGTTCTTTTGATAAATACCCAGAAGTAGAACAGCTAGATCATATGATAGATCTATTCTTAATTTTTTAAAGATTTAATTTATTTTACTATAGAGAGAGAGAGTGGGGGGAGGGGGAGAGGGAGAGAGAGAATCTCAAACCTACTCCACGCTGAGTGTGGAGCCTGACATAGGGCTCAATCTCATGACCCTGAGATCCTGACCTGAGCCAAAACCAAGAGTTGGGCACTCAACTGACTGAGCCACCCAGGTGTCCCTATTCTTAATTTTTTGAGGAACCTTCATACTGTTTTCCTAGTGGCTGTGCCAGCTTACATTCCAACATCCTATCTAACATTAGTTATTTCTTATCTTTTTGATAATAGCCATTCTAACAGGTGTGAGGTGGTATTTCAGTGTATTTGTGATTTGCGTTTTCCTAATACTTAGTGATGTTGAATATCTTTCATGTGCCTGTTGGCCATCTGTATGTCTTCTTTGGAAAAACGTCTATTCAGACCTTTTGTCCCCTTATTAAATTGGGTTGTTTGGTTTTTTATTGTTGAACTGTAAGAGTTTTTTCTGTATTTTGGCTATTAACCCCTTATCGGATATATGATTTGCAAGTATCTTCTCCCATTGAGTAGGTTGCCTTTTCATTTTGATGGTGATTTCCTTTGCTGTGCAGAAGCTTTTTAGTTTGATGTAGTCCTGTTGGTTTATTTTTGCTTTTGTTTTCCTTGCCTTTGGAGTCAGATCCACAAATATGTCACTAAGACCCCTGTCAAGGAGCTTACTGCCTATGTTTTCTTCTGGAATTTTATGGTTTCAGGTCTTACACTCAAGTCTTTAATCTATTTTAATTTGTGTATGGTATAAGATAGTGGCCTAGTTTCTATTCTTTACATATAGCTGTCGGGTTTTCTCCGAGCACCATTTATTGAAGAGAATGTCCTTTCTCCATTGTATATTCTTGGCTCCTTTGTCATAAATTAATTGTCTGTATATGTGTGGATTTATTCCTGGGCTCTAAATTCTGTTCTATTGATCTGTGTCTGTCTTTATGCCAATGCCATACTGTTTTGATTACTGTATAGCTTTGTAGTATAGTTTGAAATCTGGGAGCATGATACTCCAGGTTTGTTCTTCTTTCTCAAGATTGCCCTGGTTATTTGGGATCTTTTGTGGTTCCATACAAATTTTAGAATTATTCTCTTTCTGTGAAAAATGCCATTGGAATTTTGATAGGGATTGCATTGTAGATTGCTTTAGGTTGTATGGACATTTTAGCAATATTAATTCTTCCAATCCATGAGCATGGGATATCTTTCCTTTTATTTGTGTCATCTTCAGCTTCTTTCATCTTAGGTTTTCAGTGTACAGGTTTTTCACCTACTTGGTTAAATTTATTCCTAGCTATTTTATTGTTATTGATGCAATTGTAAATGAGATTGCTTTCTTAATTTCTCTTTATGATAGTTAATTATTAGTGTATAGAAATATAACAGATTTCTGTATATTGATTTTATATTCTACAACTTTACTGAATTCATTTATTCTAACTTTTTTTAGTGGAAACTTCAGGGTTTTATATATATAGTATCATGTCATCTGCAGTTTTACTTCTTCCTTTCCTATTTGGATGTGTTTTATTCCATTTTCTTACCTTATTGCTGTGGTTAGGACATCCAATACTATGTTGAATAAAAGTGATGAGTGGGCATCCTTGTCTTGTTTCTGATCTTAGAGGAAAAACTTTCAGTTTTTTCACCATTGAATATGATGTTAGCTGTGTGTTTGTCATATATAGCCTTTATTATGTTGAGGTATATTCCTTCTATACCCACTTTGTTGAGAGTTTTTATCATAAACGGATGTTGAATTTTGTCAGTGCTTTTTCTGCATCTACTAAGATGATATGATTTTTTTCCTTCGTTTTATTAATGTGGTGTATCAGGTTGATTGATTTGCAGATGTCGAACCATCCTTGTATCCCTGAAATAAGTCCTACTTGATTGTGCTTAATTATCCTTTTAATGTTTTGTTGAATTCAGTTTGTTGAATTTTGTTGAGGATTTTTGTTGAGAATTTTTGCAGCTGTGTTCCTCAAAGATATTGGCCTGTAATTTTCTATGTGGTGTCCTTGTCTGGTTTTGGCATCAGGGTAATGCTGGCCTTGTAAAATGAGTTTGGAAATGTTCCTTCCTCTTCAATTTTTGGAAGAGTTTGAGAAGCAAAGGTATTAAATATTCTTTGGATGTTTGGTCGAGTTCACCAGTGAAACCATCTGGCCCTAGGCTTTTGTTTATTGGGAAGTTTTTCATTACTGATTTAATCTCCTTACTAGAAATCAGTCTATTCAGATTTTCTATTTCTTCATAATTAGACTTGGAAGGTTGTGTGTTACTTGGAATTTATCCATTTCTTCTAGGTTGTCCAACTTGTTGGCATATAATTGTAGTAATTTCTTATGACCCTTGTATTTCTGTGGTATCAGTTATAAATTCTCTTTCATTTTTGATTTTATTTACTTGAACCTCTCTCTTTTTTCCTTGGTTAGTGTAGCGAAAGGTTTATCAATTTTGTTTCTCTTTTCAGAGAACCAGCTCTTAGTTTTATTGATCTTTTCTACTGTCTTTTTAGTCTTTGTTTCACTTATTTCCACTGTGATCTTTATTATCTCCTCTAAGGTGTAAAGTTATTTGTTTGAGATTTTTCTTGTTTCTTGAGGTAGGCCTATATTACTATGAATTTCCCTCATAGAGGTGCTTTTATTGCATCACATAGGTTTTTGGTATGTTGTATTTCTGTTTTCATTTGTCTCTAGATATTTTTTTATTTCCTCTTTGATTTTTTTCAGTGACTCATTGGTTGTTTAGTAGCATGTTTCATTTCTACATTTTTGTGTCTTTTTTCCATTTTTCTTTAATTGATTTCTAGTCTTCTACCAGCATGTTTGGAAAAGATACTTGATGTGATTTCAGTCTTCTTGAACTTGAGACTTGTTTTGTGCCATAACATGTGATCTATCCTGGAGACTGTTTCAGATGCACTTGAGAAGAATGTATATTCCGCTGTGTTTGAATGGAATGTTCTATATATACCTATCAACCCCATCTGATCTGATGTGCTGTTTAAGGCTGATGTGTCTTTATTGATTTTCTGTCTGAATGATCTATCCAATGATGTAAATGTGTTGTTAAAGTCCCCTACCATTATTGTATTGCTGTCAATTTCTCCCTGTAGGTCTGTTAATATTTGCTTTATATATGCTGGTCCTTCTGTGATGGGTGTATGTATATTTGTAAATGTTATATCCTCTAGCTAGATTGACAACTTTATCATTATGTAATGCCCTTCTTTGTCCTTTATTACAATCTTTGTTTTAAAGTCTGTTTTATCTGGTATGAGTATAGCTACACCATCTTTCTTTTTGTTTCTGTTTGCATGGAATATCTTTCTCTATCCTTTCACTTTCAGACTCTGTATCTTTACTTCTGAAGTGAGTCTCTTGTAGGCAGCATAAAGTTGGGTCTTTTTTTTTTTTAATCCGTTTACCTACTCTGTGCCTTTTGATTGGAGAATCTAGTCCATTTACATTTAAAGTAATTATTGATAGGCATGTACTTACTGCCATTTTGTTACTTGTTTTCTGGATTTTTTGGTAGTTTCTTCTCTTCCTTCCTTCCTCTCTTTCTCTTCCCTTGTGGTTTAATGGCTTTCTTTAGTGTTAAACATTTCGATTTCTTTCTTATTTTGTGTATTTACTAAGGTTTTTGCCTTGTGGTTACCATGATGTTCACATATAACATAATGGGTATATAATGATTGGTTTTAAGTTGATAGGAACTTAAATTTGAACACATTCCAAAACTTTTTAGTCCCCCCCACATTTTATATCTTTGATGTCACATTTTATATCTTTTGTTTTATGCAAACCTTAAATAATTACTGTAGTCTTAGTTAAATTTACTACTAATGGCTGTTGATCTTATACTTGCATTATAAGTGATTAATCCACTATCTTTACTATATATTTACCTTTTCCAGTGAAATTTTTACAGTTTTGTAACAAGTAAAAATTTTCTTGTTATTTGATTAGTGCTGTATCTTTTTAGCTTAAAGAAGTGCCTTTAACATTTCTTGTAAGGCTGAATTAATGGTCATGAACTTGTTCAGTTCTTACTTATCTGCAAACCTCTTAACCTCCCCTTCAATTCTGAAATATAACATTGCTGGTAGAAAATTCTTGTTTGGACTTTTTTTTTTTTTTTTACCTCCAGCACTTAAATATGTCGTACCATTCCCTTCTCGCCTGAAAGTTTCTGGTGAAAAATCTGCTGGTAGACTTATGGGCTTTCCTCTATAAGTAGCAAGTTATATTTCTCTTGGTGCTTTTAAAATTCTGTCTTTATCTTTAACTTTTACCATTTTTAATTATGGTGTTTCTTGGTGTGGATCTCTTTGGGTTCCTCTTAGTTGAAATTCTTTGGGGTTTCTGGACCTTGTTCTTTCATTTGGAACATATTCCTCTCATTTTGCCTGATGTTCTATGCTTATTTCTATGTATTAGGCAAATCAGCTACCTCTCCCAGCCTTGAAGGAGCGGCCTTGTGTAAGAGATGTCCCATAGAGCTCCGAAGTGCTATGCTCCTGGCCACCTGCACCAGGCCCTCAAGGGATGACCTCTGTGTGAGCTGTGCATTCCTGCCTGCTTTGGTGGGGCCACAGCTCTGGCATGGGGATGGGTGGGGCCCTCAGTGGGGTGTACTCTCTAGCACCAACAGGCTAGAGGAAGAGTTCCAAATTGTCACTGCCAGGACCAGCATCAGCAAATTAGAATGAGTTATCAAAAATGGCACTTACCAGTGTCTCCATTCCCCAGTAGAGTCCCAACAAGTTTCTGGCTCTCTGGCGGACCCTTCAAACTGGTGTTTTTATACTGGGTCTGGTGGTGATTGAATCTGTGCATGAACCTTTTGAGAGGGGATTCTCTGTTCCCTATACATCTGGAACTAATCCCAGTTGGCTTTCAAAGCCAGGCATTTGGGGGGTTTGTCTCGCCTATGCAAGATGTAGGGGCTGGGGTTCCTGATGTGAAGCACAAACCCCTTGCTTCTTAGGGAAAAGTTCCATATTTGTGAGATCCCTCTCAATTGTGGATCACTGTATCTGGGGTGGTTTGTTTTGTTTGTTTGGTTTTGGTGAGACTATGTCTCTGCCTCTCTCACCCATTTTGATGCTGTTCTTTTATCCTTTGTTATGGAGGTTCTGTTTATCCAGTTTTTAGCTCTTTTTCAGAGGAAATTATTACATATGTTAATTTGTTGTGTCTGTGGGAGGATCAGGATCAGGATCTTCCTATGCCACCATCTTGAATTGCCCAACTTCACTT
Organism: Phoca vitulina; assembly: GCF_004348235.1. Taxonomy (NCBI): domain Eukaryota; kingdom Metazoa; phylum Chordata; class Mammalia; order Carnivora; family Phocidae; genus Phoca; species Phoca vitulina. Next base: position 7,655,191 of record NW_022589772.1, on the reverse strand, counting down.
CTGATCAGTTATGCATATTTTAGTCCTTATTCCCAAAATGAGCCTTGGGCTTGCTTTTTCATATCTGGACTGATATACATATATGTCCAGTGAAACAAGAAAGGCTTACTACTTTCAGAATCCACCCTCCTTATAATAAGGCAGTAGTGGTTATAAACAGCAGTTTTCCCCCTAATGCGAAATAACACTCTATGGATTGATATTATCCTCATTTTAATAGGTGAGTAAACAAGCTCAGCAATTTAATTACCTGTCCAGGATTATTCATTTAGTAAGTGACAAACAGAGATTTTGAATCTAAGTCCATTTAAATCCAAATCCTGTGCACTATCTACCAAACAAGACACGATTCAAAAGAGAAATTGGGAAAAGATGCATTTTAAGATACTCAAAGGCTGAAAATAGGAAAATTGCTTTGAAAATTCATAGCATCTGAATCCATTTGGAATAGTAGATTTGTCATTGTAGCCCAAAGGTGCTATTTAAGAACATTGGGAAACATAAGTGAAAAGTTTAGTAATTTGAAAATTCTGCCTGATAGCAGATAAATAAGTCATTTATTATGGTTAATTAAATTATATCTTTAAAAATTCACTTATACATTGACTTGTACCTGATAAATATTTATTAATCCTCTCTACCTTTTTAATCCTATTCCTTTTAAAATAGTTTTTCTAATACCTGCTATTTCTATTACAGAGACAATTAAAGGCAGATGCTAAAAAAGCTATTGGAAGGCTTCAACTACGTACACTGAAACAAGGAGACAAGGTGCATATTTGACTTTTAAATGCTGTTTGTTTTAAAGCAATGCTACCAAGTTAACGTTAAAACTAAATGTCATTCCAGAGTATGCTTTTCAGTGGAATTTATCAATCTTACTGACTTTTTTAATCTATATGATGCTGGAGGTAGCCTGAATAATGGCCATTGGGTCCATAGATATCTAGGTTTTAATCCCTGGAACCTGTAAATATTACCTTATATGGCAGAAAGGACTTTGCAGATGAAAGTTAAGGATCTTGAGATGGGGAGATTATCCTGGATTATCCAGGTGGGTCCTAAATGTAATCACATTTGATGTTATAAGAAGGAGGAAAAGGGAGATTTGACTGCAGTGCAATAGAATATTTAGCAATGGAAGTAAGAGGTTATAGTGATGCAAGAAAGGGGCCATGAGCCAAGGAATACAGACAGCCTCTTAGAAGCTAGAAAAGGCAAGGAAATGGATTCTCCCCTGAAGCTTCCAGAAGGAACATAGCACTGCCAACACATTGACTTTTAGACTTCTGATTTCTAGAACAATAAGAGAATAAGTCTGTGTTATTTTAAGCCACTAAGTTATGGTCATTTTTAAAGCAAAACCAGGAAACTAATACAATGCCTTAGTGCAACTTTACCTGAACATCCTTTTTTAGATTTAGGACAGTTAAGAACTACCTTTGGTGTGTAAAACATGTATCAAAAAATAGCTATAGAACATATTGAATTAAAAATTACCATTTATAATAGCACCAGAACCATTCAGTACTTAGGTATAAATCTTGCAAAATATGTACACGATCTGTATGCTGAAAACTGGAAAACACCAATGAAAGAAATCAAAGAAGACCTAAATAAATGGAGAGATATGCCATGTTCATGGGTCAGAAGACTCACTGTTGTCAAGATGTCAGAACCCCCCCAACTAATCTATAGATTCGATGCAGTTCCAAGTAAATCCTAGTGGGATCCTTTGTATTTATTGACAGGTTGATGCTAAGTTTATATGGAAAAGCAAAAGACCTAGAATAACCAAAACAATTTTTATAATGAAGAACAAATTTGGATGACTCATATTGCCTAATTTGCAGAATTATTTTAAAGATACAGTAGTCAATATAGTGTGGTATTGAAGAAAGGATAGACATTTAGATCAGTGGAACAGAAGAGAGTTCAGAAATAGACTCACACATATATGGTCAATTGATTTTTGACAAAGGTACACAGGCAATTAAATGGAAAAAGGGCAGTCAGTTATTGGCCCTCCATAGGCAATGATTGGGTATCCTTATGCAAAAAACATGAACCTCGATCCATACTTCATACTGTCTATAAAGTATAAGTCAAAATATGTCACAGACCTAAATATAAAACCTAGAGCTATGAAATTCTTAGAAGAAAACTTTGGAGAAAAATATCTTCAAGACTTGGGTTAGGCAGAGAGTACTTAGATATGACAGCAAAACCAAGCCCATTAAAGAAAACAACAGAAATTTGACTTTGTCAAAATTAAGAACTATTGTTCTTTAACATGGTTAAGAAGATGAAAAGACAAGACAAGCCACAGACTGGGAGAAAATATTTGCAAATCACATATCTGAGAAGGGACTGTATCTAGACTATCTCAAGAACTCTCAAAGCTCAGTAGTAAGAAAACAAACAGCATAGGGAAAAAGGGGCAAAACAGGCATCTACCAAAGAAAATATATGGATGGCAAAAAAGCACATAAAAAAGATGTTCAACATCATTAGTCATTAGGGAAGTGCAAATTAAAACCACAATGAGATACCACAGCACATTCATTAAAATAGCTAAAACCAGTACAACTGACAATACCGGAGAGCTGGCCAGATATGGAACAGCTGGAACTGTTATACATTTTGCTGGTGAGAATGTAATGTGTAGCCAGTTTCGAAAACAATTTGGCAGTTCTTTGTGAAGTCAAAAATAACACTTTCCAAAGAACCCAGCAATCTCAACTACTAGATAGTTAACCTAGAATAAAAAAGCATGTTTACATAAAAACTTGTACATAATTGTTCATGGCAGCTTTACTCATAATCACCAAAAATGGAAAGAACCCAGATGTCCTTCAAATGGTGAATGGATGAACAAACTGTGGCACAACCACATCACAGAATACCATTTAGCAATACAAAAGGGTTTGTGTTGGCGGCAGAGACCCTGTTGATGCACATAATATCGTGGATGAGTATTAAATGTATTAGGTTAAGTGAAAGAAGCCAAACGCAAAGGCACAATTCCATTTATATGACATTCAGGAAAAGCAAAAAGTATGGGAACTGAAAACAGATTAGTGGTTGCCAGAGGATGGGAGTGAGAGTAGAGGTTAACTACAAAGGGGTATAGAGGAATTTGTTGGGGCCGTAGAACTATCCTATATCTTGATTGCGGTGAGGATTGAGTGACTGCATATTTGTTCACACTTGTAAAACTGTATACTAAAAACAGTGAATTTTACTGCATGTGAATTTTACCTTAATTTTTTCTTAAATGGGAAAACATAGCTATAGAACTTGTACAAATGGCATCTTAAATAAATGCTACCTGTTCTTCTTTGTACTGTTCCTCTTTTGGTTGACTTTATTCTTTTACTTTTTTTAAGTCTAAATGATCTTCAGATTTCAATTGTATAAGAGTGTTATCAACTGTCGCCACAATGTTTTACATTAGATCCTCAGACCTTATTCGTATTATAACTGAACGTTTGTACACTTTGACCATCTACTCCTTATTTCCCCCATCCTCCAGCCTCTGGCAACCACTTTTCTACTCTGTTTCTAGAAGTTTGACCTTTTTTTAGATTCCAGTCAGGTCTAAATCTTACATCGCTTATTGAAAGAATCTATGCAATTTAAGTACATACATTTTCTGATCTTGCTCTGTAGTTTAACGTATCTTTTCTCATCCATCAGAGTAACAATAACTATTTGCTCATAGGAAATTGGCCCTGATGGAGATAGTTGTGCTGTGTGTATTGAACTATATAAACCAAATGATTTGGTGCGCATCTTAACCTGCAAGTAAGTTTGATTTTCTTTTATATCATCAATAAGAATAACTGGCTTATTGAAATGATAGTAACGGAGGAAACTATTTTGAATGTTTCCAAATTGATGTAAAGAAAATATTTATTTTCATTTAAATATAGGTGAATGCTTTATATATTAATATCATTGAAATTGTTATAAGGCTAATTATATAAAGTTCCCATTATCTGGTACAATTTGGAAACTAGTTCCATATAAAACTAAGAACCTAGCCAGCACTGCCATAATTTACACATACACGCATAGATAGATAGATAGATAGATAGATAGATAGATAGATAACTGGATTATTTAAAATCATTTTAACAATCCTATTGAGGGAAAAAATATAAATCAACTCAGTGGGCACCTATTTGGAAGTATTCATTCTTTAGTTTTCTGTTACCCTTCTCCTGGAAGTTGTTCTTAACACTCTTTCTTTTAGCTATTAAATAGTGGTGTTCTTAGAACTTATCACATGACCTAAAGTATCAGCGTTATCTTGTACTCTGTACTATATTATTGAGAATGACTGTGCTATTTTTATAGTTAGGGAATGACAAGATAATAAAGATCTGAAATACTGAACAAAGTCTTAGGTCAGATAACATCTTAGCCATTTTTGAAGTAATAAGTAATGAAAATAGTTTTTTTTTTGAAGCTAAGGTAATGAGGCTTTTATATTTAAAAGTACTGTATTATGAGCCAGATGGCAGAGGAATAGACCCAAATTTCGCCTGGTCCCAGGAATTCAGCTAGATAGTTATCAAACCATTCTGAACACCTACAAACTCAACAGGAGATCGAAGAAAAGAATAGCAGCAACTCTCTGAACAGAAAAGCGACCACTTTCTGGAAGGTAGGACGTGCGGAGAAGTGAATCCGAGGTGATATTCGGGAAGATAGACTGTTGGCGGGGGGGGACTCCATCATCCAGCTACCAGCAAGTGATAGAGCTGTGGAGCACAAAATTGGAACTTTTAGAAGTTGGCTCTGCTGAGGGACGTCACTCCAGTGGCTAAGCGGGGGATGGAACTCTCGCTGGGACAGTGTGGTCTCCGGACCCTCGGGGTCACAGAAAGACCGAGGGTGCCTGAGTGCGGCAGAGCTCCCAGGTATCGGAGCAGGGAAGCTGGCTGCAGAGACGGAGCCGAGGAGCGGGCTCTCAGCTCGGGGTGGCCATAAACCGTGATCTGTGGCACAGTCGGGCCACTGCTCCTCCAGCAGGGACCCAACAAGCGGCAGATCCGGGGAGACTCACCTTCCTCCCCCGGGAGGAGCGGCGCGGGAGCGCACCGCAGGGATCTGCTGGGTTTGGAGACTCCACATGGGGTCGGGTGCCAGAGATAGAAACGCTGGGTCACAGGCCGGGTGAGCACGGAGTGCGGCCGGAGACCGGGGAGACGGGAGTGACTGACTGCTTTTCTCTGGGGGCTCACTGAGGAGTGGGGCCCCGAGTTCTCGGCTCCTCCCGGGCGGAGATTGGGAGGCCACCATTTTCACTCTCATTCTCCAAAGCTGTACGGAAAGCTTGCAGGGAACAAAAGCTCCCGAGAGCAAACCGGAGCAGATAACTTAGCCCCAGACCGGCAAGGGCGGGGCAATTCCGCCTCCGGCAAAGACATTTGAGAATCTCTGCAACAGGCCCCTCCCCCAGAAGATCAGCAAGAACAGCCAGCCAAGACCAAGTTTACCGATCAATGAGAACGGCAAAATCCCAGAGCTGGGGGAATACAGCACATAGAATTCATGGCTTTTTTCCCATGATTTTTTACTCTTTCAAAGTTAAATTTTAAAATTTTCTTTATTTTTTCTTTTTCTATTTCTTTTTTTAAAAATTTTCTTCTTTTTCAACCAACATCTTATCTTATCCATTCCTTTTTAAAAATCTTTTTGAATTTTCATCTGTACAGTCATATTCTATCACTTCATCGTATTTACCCTCATTTTTGTATATGTATAAGTTTTTCTTTTTTTAAAATTTTGGGAAGCAGTTTCTTCTAAAAGACCAAAATAAAGCCAAAATCTAGTGTGTGGCTCTGTTCTATTCACCAGCCTGATCATATTCTTTTTTTTTTCTTTCCCTCCCGGTTTTCAGTCTCTTCTGATTTGTTTAGTGTATATTTTTCTGGGGTCATTGTTACCCTTTTAGCATTTTGTTCTCTCATTCATCTGTTCTTCTCTGGACAAAATGACAAGACAGAAAAACTTACCTCAAAATAACAAGAGGCAATACCGACTGCCAGGGACCTAATCAATACAGATATTAGTAAGATGTCGGAACTAGAGTTCAGAATGACGATTATAAATATACTACTAGCTGAGCTTGAGAAAAGCATAGAAGATACTCGAGAATCCCTTCCTGGAGAAATAAAAGAACTAAAATCTAACTAAGTCAAAATCAAAAAGGCTATTAATGAGGTGCAATCAAAAATGGAGGCTCTAACTGCTAGGATAAATGAGGCAGAAGAGAGAATTAGTGATACAGAAGAACAAATGATGGAGAATAAAGAAGCTGAGAAAAAGAGAGGTGAACAACTACTGGATCACGAGGGGAGAATTTGAAAGATAAGTGATACCATAAGATGAAACAATGTTAGAATAATTGGGATCCCAGAAGAAGAAGAGAGAGGGGGGCAGAACATATATTAGAGCAAATTATAGCAGAGAACTTCCCTAATTTGGGGAAGGAAACAAGCATCAAAATCCAGGAGGCACAGAGAACACCCCTCAAAATCAATAAAAATAGGTCAACACCCCAACATCTAATAGTAAAACTTACAGGTCTCAGAGACAAAGAGGAAATCCTGAAAGCAGCTCGGGACAAGAGGTCTGTAACCTACAATGGTAGAAACATTAGATTGGCAGCAGACCTATCCACAGAGACCTGGCAGGCCAGAAAGGAGTGACATGATATATTCAGAGCACTAAATGAGAAAAATATGCAGCTAGGCTGTCATTGAAAATAGGAGGAGAGATAAAAAGCTTCCAGGACAAACAAAAACTAAAAGAACTTGCAAACATGAAACCAGCCCTACAAGAAATATTGAAAGGGGTCCTCTAAGCAAAGAGAGAGCCTAAAAGTAACATAGAGCAGAAAGGAACACACACAATATACAGTAACAATCACCTTACAGGCAATACAGTGGCACTAAATTCATATCTTTCAGTAGTTACCCTGAATGTAAATGGGCTAAATGCCCCAATCAAAGGCACGGGGTATCAGATTGGATAAAAAGACAAGACCCATCATTATGCTGTTTGCAAGAGACTCATTTTAGACCCAAAGACACCCCCAGATTGAAAGTGAGGGGTGGAAAACAATTTACCATGCTAATGGACATCAAAAGAAAGCTGGGGTGGCAATCCTTATATCAGACAAATTAGATTTTAAACCAAAGACTATAATAAGAGATGAGGAAGGACATTACATCCTACTTAAAGGGTCTATCCAACAAGAAGATCTAACAATTGTAAATATCTATACCTCTAACATGGGAGCAGCCAATTATATAAGCCAATTAATAACAAAAGCAAAGAAACACATCGACAATAATACAATAATAGTAGGGGACTTTAACACCCCCATCATCTAAGCAAAACATCAACAAGGAAATAAAGGCTTTAAATGGTACACTGGACCAGGTGGACTTCACAGATATATTCAGAACATTCCATCCCAAAGCAACAGAATACACATTCTTCGCTAGTGACATGGAACATTCTCCAGAATAGATCACATCCTGGGTCACAAATCAGGTCTCAACTGGTACCAAATGATTGGGATCAATCCCTGCATATGTTCGGACCACAATGCTTTGAAACTAGAACTCAATCACAAGAGGAAAGTTGGAAAGAACTCAAATACATGGAGGCTAAAGAGCATCCTACTAAAGAATGAATGGGTCAACCAAGAAATTAAAGAAGAATTAAATTCATGGAAACCAATGAAAATGAAAACACAACTATTCAAAATCTTTGGGATGCAGCAAAGGCGGTCCTAAGAGGAAAGTATATAGCAATACAAGCCTTTCTCAAGAAACAAGAAAGGTCTCAAATATACAACCTAACCCTACACCTAAAAGAGCTGGAGAAAGAACAGTAAATAATGCCTAAACCCAGCACAAGAGAAATAATAAAGATCAGAGCAGAAATCAATGAAATAGAAACCAAAAGAACAGTTGAACAGATCAATGAAACTAGGAGCTGGTTCTTTGAGAGAATTAATAAGATTGATAAACCCCTGGCCAGGCTTATCAAAAAGAAAAGAGAAAGGACCCAAATAAATAAAATCATAAATGAAAGAGGAGATACCACAACCAAAACCAAAGAAATACAATCATAAGAACATATTATGAGCAACTATATGCCAGCAAATTAGATAATCTGGAAGAAATGGATGCATTCCTACAGACGTATAAACTACCAAAATGAACCAGGAAGAAATAGAAGACCTGAACAGACCCATAACCAGTAAGGAAATTGAAGCAGTAATCAAAAATCTCCCAAAAAACAAGAGCCCATGGCCAGATGGCTTCCCAGGGGAATTCTACCAAACATTTAAAGAAGAATTAATACCTATTCTTCTGAAACTGTTCCAAAAAAATAGAAATGGAAGGAAAGCTTCCAAACTCATTTTATGAGGCCAGCATTACCTTGATCCCAAAACCAGCCAAAGACCCCATCCAAAAGGAGAATTACAGACCAATATCCCTGATGAACATGGATGCAAAAATTCTCAACAAAATACTAGCCAATAGGATTCAACAGTACATTAAAAGGATTATTCATCACGACCAAGTGGGATTTATCCCTCGGCTGCAAGTTTGGTTCAACATCTGCAAATCAATCAATGTGACACAATACATTAATAAAAGAGAGAACAAGAACCATATGATCCTCTCAATAGATGCAGAAAAAGTATTTGACAAAGTACAGCATCCTTTCTTGATTAAAACTCTTCAGAGTGTAGGGATAGAGGGTACATACCTCAATATCATAAAAGCCAACTATGAAGAACCCACAGCGAATATCATTCTCAATGGGGAAAAACTGAGAGCTTTCCCCCTAAGGTCAGGAACACGGCAGGGATGTCCACTCACCACTGCTATTCAACATACTACTAGAAGTCCTAGCCTCAGCAATCAGACAACAAAAAGAAATAAAAAGCATACGAATTGGCAAAGAAGAAGTCAAACTCTCACTCTTTGCAGATGATATGATACTTTATGTGGAAAACCCGAAAGACTCCACCCCAAAACTGCTAGAGCTTATACAGGAATTCAGTAAAGTGGCAGGATATAAAATCAATGCACAGAAATCCATTGCATTTCTATACACCAACAACAAGGCAGAAGAAAGAGAAATTAAGGAGTCGATCCAATTTACAAGTACACTCAAAACCCTAAGATACCTAGGAATAAATCTAACCAAAGAAGCAAAGGATCTGTATTCAGAAAACTACAGAATACTCATGAAGGAAACTGAGGAAGACACAAAGAAATGGAAAAACGTTCCATGCTCATGGATTGGAAGAACAAATATTGTGAAAATGTCCATGCCACCTAGAGCAGTCTACACATTTAATGCAATCCCTATTAAAACAGCATCAACTTTTTTTCAAAGAAATGGAACAAATAATCCTAAAATACGTATGGAACCAGAAAAGACCTCGAATACCCAGAGGAATTTTGAAAAAGAAAAGCAAAACTGGTGGCATCACAATTCCAGACTTCAAGCTCTATTACAAAGCTGTAATCATCAAGACAGTATGGTACTGACCCAAAAACAGACATATAGATCAATGGAATAGAATAGAGAGACCAGAAATGGACCCTCAACTCTATGGTCAACTAATCTTCGACAAAGCAGGAAAGAATGTCCAATGGAAAAAAAGACAGTCTCTTCAACAAATGGTGTTGGGAAAATTGGACAGCCCCATGAAGAAGAATGAAACTGGACCATTTCCTTACACCACATACAAAAATAGACTCAAAATGGATGAAAGACCTCAATGTGAGACAGGATTCCATCAAAATTCTAGAGGAGAACACAGGCAGCAACCTCTTCGACCTCAGCCGCAGCATCTTCTTCCTAGAAACACCGCCAAAGGCAAGGGAAGCAAGGGCAAAAATGAACCATTGGGACTTCATCAAGATAAAAAGCTTTTGCACAGCAAAGGAAACAGTCAACAAAACCAACGGCAACCAACAGAATGGAAGAAGATATTTGCAAATGACATATCAGATAAAGTATCCAAAATCCATAAAGAACTTACCAAACTCAACACCCAGAGAACAAATAATCCAGTTAAGAAATGGGCGGAAGACATGAACAGACATTTCTGCAAAGAAGACATCCAAATGGCCAACAGACACATGAAAAGGTGCTCAACATCACTTGGCATCAGGGAAATACAAATCAAAACCACATTGAGATACCACCTTACACCAGTCAGAATGGCTAAAATTAACAAGTCAGGAAACGACAGATGTTGGTGAGGATGGGAGAAAGGGGAACCCTCCTACACTGTTGGTTGGAATGCAAGCTGGTGTAGCCACTCTGGAAAACAGTATGGAGGTTCCTCAAAAAGTTGAAAATAGAGCTACACTACGACCCAGCAATTGCCCTACTGGGTATTTACCCCAAAGATACAAGTGTAGTGATCAGAAGGGGTACGTGCACCCCAATGTTTATAGCAGCAATGTCCACAATAGCCAAACTATGGGAAGAGCCTAGACGTCCATCAACAGATGAATGGATAAGGAAGAGGTGGTATATATATACAATGAAATATTATGCAGCCATCAAAAAATGAAATCTTGCCATTTGCAACGACATGGATGGAACTAGCAGGTATTATGCTAAGCAAAATAAGTCAATCAGAGAAGGACAATTATCATATGATCTCACTGATATGAGGAATTTGAGAAATAAGACAGAGGATCATAGGGGAAGGGAGGGAAGAATGAAAGAAGACAAAACCAGAGAGGGATATAAACCATAAGAGATTCTTAATCTCAGGAAACAAACTGAGGGTTGCTGGAGGGGAGGGGGGTGGGAGGGATGGGGTAACTGGGTGATGGACATTGGGGAGGGTATGTGCTATGGTGAGCGCTGTGAATTGTGTAAGACTGATGAATCACAGACCTGTACCCCTGAAACAAATAATACATTATCTATTAATAAAAAAAAATGTAAATAATTTCATGACAGGGATTATCTCCCGGCATAGAGTAAGAGTCAATAAAAATGTGTTAACATAAAAAAATTTAAAAAAGTAAAAGTACTGTATTATGAGACTTCCTAATTTTGTTTCTGTGGCTCCTTCGTAGTGTTTATGCTGTAATGGTATGCTTAAAAGAAAAACCAACATCTGTTAAAAAACTAAATAAAAATATAGGGTAACCTGTTAGTATATTAGGCTGTGTTGTTGCTGTTTCACTAGTGATAACCAAATTATGTGTGTTTTTTTTTTCTTTCATTAGCCATATTTTCCATAAGACATGTGTTGACCCATGGCTGTTAGAACACAGGACTTGCCCCATGTGCAAATGTGACATACTCAAAGCTTTGGGAATTGAGGTAAACATTGCTAAACTATTTATATGAAGGAACTTAAGTTATTTATGTACCTGGGCCTTCAAGAAAGTAACATCCTTAGTTTTTAGGTGTGTAATATGCTAGACTTGTGATTTATATCAAAAGTTGGACCTATTTACGTAATGACAGTAAGGTGCCATGTTGGACCACTTCCATTTTCCTTCTTCTTTTCTCTTATTATTTGGTCAGAATTTTAAGTGATGACCACAGACACTACCAACTGGCTTCTGGTACGTCTTGCATTTTTGCTCTTACTATTGCACAGCGACTGAACTTGTAGTTAGATGAGCATTTTTATTTTGAAAAAGCGTAATAAATATTAAAGTATAATTGTATTTGGTAAATGAAATAAAACTTACCTATTTTACAATACACCAGCAACAGAAAGTCAAGCTCAACAAAATCTTCCTGACTTTAGGAGATACATAGATGGTACTGATTCTCAAATCCCTTAGGGGACAGCATGAGATGTTGTTGTTAAATAAATTTTTTATTTATGAATAATTTTAGATTTACAGAAAAGTTGAAAGGACAATACAGAGAGTTCCCACATAACCCTCACCCAGTTTTGACTATTGTTAACGTTTTGCATTACTGTGGTATGTTTGTCAAAAGTAAGAAACTGACATTGGGTCATTGCTATTAACTAAACTTCAGACTTCATTAGATTTTTGCCAGCAGCTGTCTTTTGAAAACTCCGGGAGGTGAACTTGATTCAGGGTGGAGGTTTTTTTGTGGTTTTTTGTTTGTTTGTTTGTGTGGAGTGCCTACCTTGTAGCAGGCATTGTATTATGAAGCACTGGGATCACCCAGATGAACATCAGATGTGAAGGCAATCTGCTTATAACATCTTCCACCCCATTTTGGACCCAGTTACTCCAACTGCTCTGGCTGGGACCAGCAAGAGATTTTTGTGATCATCAAAAGGGATTATAGGTTTAAAAGGTTAAGAAGCATTGCTCTAATAAGTTACCTATGCAGAAATTTTGTAATGACATGTCAGGAAAAAACAGGTACTCTGAGAGTCTTTTAATTTGTTCCAATGCTTTCCAAAGGTGGATGCTGAAGACGGATCAGTGTCTTTACAAGTCCCTGTTTCCAATGAAACATCAAATAGTGCCTCTCCTCATGAAGAGGATAATCGCAGTGAGACTGCATCGTCTGGCTATGCTTCTGTTCAGGGAGCAGATGAACCACCTTTAGAAGAACATGTGCAGTCAGCAAGTAAGCACCATGCTGAGGGGCAGTGAGTGCCCCCACAATGATCCATTGTGGAGCATATATGCCTGGCAGAGGGCTCCTGCTTTTTATTGTTTGTTCCTTTCATCCCATTAAACACGTTCCAGGTTTTTTCTAGTAACAATGGTGGAGTACAGGACACACCCCTACCTTAGTTTAATATGCACATATTTAAGTGTATCTGAAACAGATGAAATACGTCAGTAGTGGGCATTCTTCACAGACTAAAAAGATTTTTTATAGGATAGCTTCTCTCTGATGCATTTAAGTATTGGTTATTAATTTACAGAGGCTGAGGAGAAACTTTAAGCTTTGGAAGCCATTGTTTATTGTAGAGCAATCAGAAACTAAGATAACTGAGTCCTGAAATGATAAGAGAGAATTCAGTTTACAAAAGCTTGATTTATACACAACTTCTTAGGAACCCATCTTTTGCACAGATCGGAAACTGTGTAAGAATACGTGCTGCCACCTGTTGATTATTTACCATGAAATGAACAAACCGTGGAAACTAAAATTGAATATATTATTTTCAAACTTCATGTGAATTGAATCAGTGTTGTAACTTAGTAATGTCGTGCCAGTGGAGAAAGTTCAGGGAGTTTTGTTACCTTCTTCCTTAGGAAGGGAAAACCCTCATGCAGAAATTAGTTTCCTTCTCTTTAACTTCCACCTTTTTCATGGTTTTTGTTGGTTTGATGGTTTTCTCAATCCTCATGTTGAAATAACCTAATGCTGGCATAGAAGTAGAAGAAAACTAAATATTAAGATGACTTGTGAGAGTTTCAGCTTCCTATTGACATAAACCTTTACCCTCAGTATAGACTTACCAGTGCCATACACATCATTCCTGAAGATGTCACGAGGAGTACTATCATGCAAGTGTACACTTCATATTTCTTGTAATCTAATCTTCAGACATTTCCCAGAGTACAAAGTCATCATAAGAATCTTAATAATCTGTGGATTATTCTACCTACAATAGAGAATCATTGTCTATTTGCCCCAGGTGATTTTTTTGATTCCATAACTGTGTGGTAATAGAATTCAGTGATGATAAAGGAGAGTACTGGATAATTCAGTTTATTGCTAGGCTTGTTTTTTTTTTAAAAGTTCCAATCTACTTTTTTTGTGTGTTCTCTTCTTCTTGTGAGGCAGGGTGGTAAATAGAACAGTTTTTGCAGAGAATATGACAAGCAAATGAAATGATGATCCAAATTCCTCCCCCTATATTCTTTATCTGGATGAATGGTAGTAACACCCATTTAGGTGCCTCAAACCAGAAACTAGGGAGCTCCTAGATTCTTCCCTCTCTTTCTTATTGATTCAGTATCCCTTTTCTTTAATCCATCTCCTAATTCCCAACCTTAATTCCACAGTCATAGTTTGAGCCACTGTTTTCTCTCTGCTCATTCCTTCCACTCTCATTCCTTCTCCCAAGAAATTGGGGAAGCCTGGTCTAATTCCTGTTCATCCTTTAAAACTTACCCTCCTTTGAAAAGCCTCCCTTGACTCACATGTGCGACCCTACTGTCTGCTTCCATAGAACTTTTATTATTGCATTTATTGTACTGAATTGTATTAAAACTTTTAAACGTTCCTTTGGATAGGAACAGTGTCTTATTTGTCACTATTGTATACCCAGCACTGAGAACAGCCTGCCATGTAGTAGGTACTCAAATAGATGTTGAATGAATGACCATAAAGAGTAGATTTTAATTTTATCTATGATTATATATTACTAGTTTGGGTATCTTGCCCATTACCTATTGATTATTGCGGTGATAGTTGATTTAAATAACTTTGCAAACATATAGTTGATTTGTTCGTGTCTGTTTGTCCCATCATTGCAGTAAGTCCTGTTAGAACACTGGGTTTTAAAACTTACGCATGCATCAAGTCACCTGGAGGGCTTGTTAAAACAGATGGGCTGCCACCTGTTTGTGACTCCGTAGGTTTGGAGGAGGGCCTGAGAATTTTTGTTTCTAAAAAGTTCCTAGGTGATACTGATGCTGCAGGTCCAGGGACCATTCTTTGAGAACCACTAAATAAGGGCCCTAGTTCTTAACCCTAGCTACACATTAAAATCACTCAGAGAATCTTTAAACATTACTGATGCCTGGGCTCTTCCCCAGAATGGTTAAATCAGAATCCATGAGGGGTATGGCCCAAGCACAGGTATTTTTTTTTAATTTTTAATTTTAATTTTGATGTAATTTCAGGCTGACTAAAAATTTCAAAAATAGTACAAATAATGCCCATATACCCTTCACTCAACTTCTCCAAATGTTAACATCTTATATAATCATATACAATTATTAACACCAGGAATTTAACTGATAAAATGTTATTAACCAAATGAGAGATCTTAACTCAGATTTCACCGATTGACCCACTAATGTCCTTTTTTCTGTCCCAGGATCCCACATTGCATTTCCCTTTCACTCTTTTTTTTCCAGATTTATTGAGATATATTTGACATAAAATTGTGTAAGTTTAAGGTGTACAACATGATTTGATATACCTATATTTGCAAAATGATTACCACAGTAAGGTTAGTTAACAAATTCACCACATAATTATAAATTTTGTGTGTATGTGGTGAGAATATTTAAGATCTACTTTCTTAGCAACTTTCAAGTATATCCAAAATTCCACTGAGTATTTACCCAAAGAAAACAAAAACAGTAATTCAGAAAGATATATGCACCCTTATGTTTATTGCAGCATTATTTGCAATAGCCAAGATATGGAAGCAACCTAAGTGTCCATCAATAGACAAAAGGATAAGGAAGATGTGGTATATATAATACAATGGGATATTACACAGCTATAAAAAAGGATGAGCTCATGCCATTTGCAACATGAATGGACCTATAGGTTATCATGCTAAGTGAAATCAGTCAGACTGAAAAAGACAAATACCATATTATTTCACTCATGTGGAATCTAAAAAAAACAGATGAATAAACAAACAAAAAGCATAAACAGGCCTATAAATACAGAAAACAAAGTGATGGTTGCCAGAGGGGAGGGAGATGGGTAAAATACGGGAAGGGGATTGGGAGATCCAGGCTTCCAGTTATGGAATGAATAAGTCATGGGAATAAAAAGCACAGCATAAGGACATAGTCAATGATACTGTAATAACACACTAAAAAAGGTAAGTATAGCAAAATGTATAAACTTTAAGAAGTCTGTAATACAGTATTGTTAACTGTAGCCACCATGCTGTACATTAGATCCCCAGAACTTAGTCATCTTATAACTGAGAGTTTGTGCCCTTTGATCAACATTTCCCCGTCCTCTCTGCCCCTAGCTCCTAGCCCCTGATAACCACCATTCTACTCTCTGAGTTTGGCTTTTTTTTTTTTTAAGACTCCACAGATAAGTGAGATCATGCGGTATTTGTCTTTTTTCTGTCTTATTTCATTTAGCACAAATGCCCTCAAGGTCTACCCATGTTGTTGCAAATGGCAAGATTTCCTTCTTTCTCATAGCTGAATAATATTCCTGTGTGTGTGTGTGTGTCACATTTTCTTTATCCATTCATCTGTCAACAGATATTTAGGATGTTTCCATATCTTGGCTATTGTGAATAATCTTGCACTGAACATGGGAGTGCAGATATCTCTTCAAGATACTGATTTCATTTCCTTTGCATATATACCCCAAATTGGAATTGCTGGATCATATGGTACTTGTACTTTCAATTTTCTTGAGGAACCTCCATACTATCTTTCATAGTGGCTGTGCCCATTTACATTCCCAGGAACAGTGCACTGGGGATCCCTTTTCACCACATCCTCGCCAACACTTACCTCTTGTCTTTTTGATAGTAGCTATTCTGACAAGTGTGAGGTGATTAGCCCATTGTTTTTGATTTGCATTTCCCTGATGATTAGTGATGTTGATCATCTTTTCATATACCTGTTGGCCATTTGTATGTATTCTTTGAAAATATATCTGTTCAGTTCCTCTGCCTATTTTTAATTGGATTACTTGATTTTTGCTGCTGAGTTGTAGGGGTTTCTTTTATATTTTGTATATTAATCCTTTATCTGATAAGCAAATATTGTCTCCCATTCTGTAGGTTGCCTCTTCATTCTGTTGATTATTTCTTTTGCTGTGCAAAGCTTTTCAGTTTGAGGTAGTCCCACTTGTTGATTTGTGCTTTTCACCTCCTATACAAAAAAATTGTTGCCTAGACCAATGTCAAAGAGCCTTCCCCCTATGTTTTCTTCTAGGAATTCTATGGTTTCAGGTCTTACATTTAAGTCCTTAATCCATTTAGAGTTCATTTTTGTGGCTGGTGTAAGATAGGGGTCCATTTTCATTCTACCATATGTGAATATCCAGTTTACCCAACACCACTTACTGAAAAGACTGTCTTTTCCCCATTGAGTGTTTTTGGCTCCCTTGTCAAATATTAGGTGACTGCATGTACATGGGCTTATTTCTGGGCCCTCAATTCTGATCCATTGGTCTATGTGTCTATTTCTATGCCAGTATACTAGTTTTGGTTACGGTAGCTTTGTAATATAATTTGAAATCAGGAAGTATGATGTCTCCAACTTTGTTCTTCTTTCTCAGAATTGCTTTGGCTATCCAGGGTCTTTGTGGTTCCATATAAATTTTAGGATTGTTATTTCTGTGAAAAATGCCATTGGAATTTTAATAGGGAATGCATTGAATCTATAGATGGCTTTGGGGTATATGAACACTTTTTTTTTTAACGGTATTCTTCTAATTCATGAACATAGGATATCTTTCCATTTATTTGTATTTTATTCAATATCATCGATGTCTTATAGTTTTCAGTACAGATCTTTTACCTCCTTGGTTAAATTTATTCATAAGTATTTTATTGTTTTGATGTCATTATAAATGGAATCATTTTCTTTATTTCTCTTTCAAATATTTCATTGTTAGTGTATAGAAATGTGACTGGTTTTTGTATGTTGATTTTGTGTCCTACAGCTTTACTGAATTCATGCATTCTAATAGTCTTATTGGTGGAGTCTTAATCATTTTCTTGATATAAGGTCATGTCATGTAGAAATAATTTTACTTCTTCCTTTCCATTTTGATGCCTTTTATTTCTTTTTCTTGATTAATTGCTCTGGCTATGATTTCTAGTACTATGTTGAATAGAACTGGTAAGAATGAGTACCCTTGTCTTGTTTCTGATTTTAGAGGAAAAGCTTTCAGCTTTTCACTGTTGAGCATGATGTTAGCTGTGGGTTTGTCACAAATGGCCTTTATTATGTTTCGATATATTTCTTCTCCACCCAATTTGTTGAGAGGTCCACATTGCATTTAATGGTCATGTCTTTTTCATGTCCAATCTGTGATTGTTCCTTAGTCTTTCATGACGTTGACACTTTGAAAATTGCTAGTCAGTTACTTTGTAGAATGTCCCTCACTTTGAACTTGTCTACTGTTTCCCAGTGATTAAATTCATTGTCTATTGTGTATTTCTGACAAGAATACCACAGAAGTGATATTGTGCCCTTCTCTGCCTCCTCTCGTATAATGAGGCACATGATGTTCATGTCTTAATTACTGATGGTTTTGCTTACTTGGTTAAGATGGTGTCTGCCAAGCTTCTTTTAAAGTTACTGTTTTTCCCTTTGTAATTATTATCTTATAGAGAGACACTTGGAGGCTATGCAAATGTTCTGTTTCTCATGCTTTTACCCACTAATTTTAGCAATCTATGTTTTTTTCCTTGAAATAATTATTACTGAATTGTGTGCCAAATGGTAATTTTCTATTTCCATCCTTCTTTCTACATTAATTAAGCTTCTATTTTAAGGAAAAGCTATCCTTTCTCTGTTTATTTATTCAATTATTTATATATAATAGTATGGACTTATAGATATTTCTTTTATTCTGTAATTTTATCCTGATTTATTCATTGCTTAGATTGTCCTAGATTTGGTCATTGGGAACTCCCTCAAGGTGGTTTCTGTGTTCTTTCAACATGCTTCATTATTTTTTTGAGCACTTTCTGGTACCACAAGATGTTCTAGGCCAGGGATTGGCAAACATTTTCTGTCAAGGGTCTGATAGTAAATATTTTAGGCTTTGAAGGCCGTAAGTCTCTGCTGCATTGGGAGGGGGGGATGTTTGACTTACAACCTTTTAAAAATGTGAAAACCACTCTTAGCTATTGATTTGACTTGCAGGCTGTAGTTTGCTGACCCCTAGGTTACAAGGGGTTAATCTTGTACTCTCCTTGCCCTAGCCCTAGAATCATCCATTTTTTGGAGAACAGTACTTCAAAACCAGGATCTGGGCACTAGATATGATCATTGCTATGGGAATATCATTGCTATTAGCCCTTTCAGTTAACAAAGCTAGGAAATACATGTATGTACTCAGAAAAATACATACACACACATCTATATACATCTGTCTCTCTATCTGAAAAACTGAGCTCAATACTGATACATCTGATTCTAGTTAAACACTACAGAGTTTATTCTAGCCTTCCCCTTTCCTTATTTGTAACTCACAGTTTCACTAACAAATGTCCTTTTTGTTTTTAGCCTTATCGGATATAGTCAAAATACTGTTTTCCTAAGTCACTTAGGTTAAGTTCTTTTCTTCCCCACTGTTTTCAGGATGGTTCTATATTTCCTCTGTTATATAACTATGTTCATCTGTTACTGTTTGCACTCCATTTGGGGAACTCCTTCTACCTTCCTGTTTGTTTGTTTTTTAAGTCTGTGTATCTATCTGTGCATATGAAAAAGCATAGGTATTTTTTAAAGCACTTAGGTGATTGAAATGTGAAGCCAGGTTTAAGGATGAAAAAGCAGCAGAAGACATAATTTTTGCTTTTAAGGCGGCTATAATCTAGGTAGAAGTAAGCACACGTGAATAAAAGAAAGAGTAATTGTAAATCAGTTTAATAAGGTCATATATGCCTTGTGTAAGACATAGCCTAAGTCATATAATTACTAAAGGAATAGGGAATGAGTATAATGATTGGAGTATGATAGACAAGAAAGGCTTCTTAGATGTGAGTGTTGAATTTTGTCTTAAGAGGGGTTAAATCATCCTAAAATTGCCATTTCTTTTTAAAGATGAAAATCTCCAGCTGGTAAACCATGAGGCAAGTTCCGTGGCAGTGGATGTTGTTCCTCATGTTGACAACCCAACCTTTGAAGAAGATGAAACTCCTGATCAAGAGACTGCTGTTCGAGAAATTAAATCATAAAATCTGTGTCAATAGAAAACTTGAAACTTTAGTAATAACAGAACTGCCAATCAGGGCTAGTTTACTATTAATGAACTGGATAAACTTAATTAAATAAGAATGATACTGAAAGTGCTGAGATGACTACTATAATGCTATAGTTAAATTACTTAAAATATTTAATCTATTAACTTTTTTCCACAAACTCATAATGTTTTTCATAGGCAAGTGTCCTCTCGATAGTGATAGCAACATTTTTAAACATTTAAAACTCTCTTCAAGTAGTCATGTTTTTCATTTATAACAATTTTCTTATAAAAACATGTTGCTTTTAAAATGTGGAGTAGCTGTAATCACTTTATTTTATGATAGTATCTTAATTAAAAATACTACTATTTTAGCTTGGGCTATCTGTGTCAGGGTTTTTCTCCAGGTGCTTATATTGATCTGGAATTGTAATGTAAAAAGCAATGCAAACTTAGGCTAGTACTTCATGAAATGTCTCTTTAGGCTACATTAAGTTGATAGAACAAGATTAAAGCAAAGTATTCATTTTAACAATTTCTTGTTTTTAAAAATTAGGCTAAATGTACTTCATGTGAGTGTTGAGCATAGTTTATCAGAGAATATGGACTGGACTGGATTGATTGGTATATTAATGACACCAATTTGACATAAGATTATAGACAAAAAGATTCTTTATAAAAATGCTATATAACTATTCCTCAAAATTATGGGATTTTCAAAAGCAGAGTATATAAATTATCATACTATTTGAAAATGATAATGAGTAAGTCACACAAAAATTGGTAATTGATCTTTGTGTATGAATTTGTCTGCAGAAATCAGTCTGTAGAAAATGTTTTCCAAACAATGTCAACTTTGAAAATTGAGTTTACATTTTACCTAAATGGGCTAAAATTACATTAGGTAAACAAAAATTCTGTCCATATAGCTATAAATTTTGTGAACACATTTTCTTGGTGTTTGAAAAAGAATTGGGGGGGGGAGAATTCCAGGTGCCTTAATATAAAGTTTGAAGCTTTCATCCACCAAAGTAAAATAGAGCTACTTAAAAATGCACTTTATTTGTATTCTGTGTGGCTTATCTTGGTTTTAAAGTTGTGTTTCCAGTGCAAATTCCAGCAGAATTTAGGCAAAAGCTGAACAGACATGTATTTTTGTTTGCTAAATGTAGAATGGACAAAACCATTGCATTCTTGTACACTGATTTGAAATGCTGTAAATATTTCCCGATTTGTATTGATTCTCTTTAAATATAAAATGTAAATAAAATATTCCAATAAAAGTTTTTGTCTGGTGTTTAGTTCAGTTAGCCTATACTAACTTTTCATATATGCTTGGATTTTGGAGGAAAAAATTGGTCGATATAAATGGTCATTGATATATTTGATGAATAAAAACTAAAACTTTAGGATATTTATTTATACATTTCATTTCATAAAGAGGAATTGCTGTCATTGTAATATAACTGAACTACCATGAATTATTTTTCAATGTCAGTAAGGTAAATAATGAGCTTGACCAATGATAATATAAGTTTAGAAAAACACATTGATGCCAGTCCATCTTTATACTACCCAAGACATAAAACCATTTTATTACTTTAAAATTTCTTTTCCTTCAGCCTTCTCTTTGGCAATATGGTTGCTGGGATGCTGTTAATGAGTTAAATGCATCTCTTTTGTCAAACATGGGAAGAATAAACATGCTTGGGACACCTCAGAGCCATGATTTTCAAACCAGGGTACACATATGTCTTATGAGGCAATATGCCAGGTGTACGTGTGTGATGCCACACAATAAACTTGACCTATATTCTTATTTCTTGTTTTGTGCGGGAAAAGCCTCAGCTTTTCCATGGCATAGGGTTTGGAATTGCTATTTAGGGTTTTCTAGTACCTTCAGTACCTAATTCTTTAACAAGGCTTTTTGGGGTGGAATTTTATAATTTTTAAAATTGTCAACATCTGTATTGAAGTATAATTAACATAGCAAAAAATTGCCCATTATAAATGTACAGTTCCACAATGTTTAGCAAATGTATAGAGTGCAACTGTCACTGCAATCCAGTTTTAGAACATTCTAACTCCAAAAAGTTCCCTCGTACCCATTTGCAGTCAATTTCTGCTCCATTCCCAGACTCAGGCAACCACGAATCTGCTTTCTATCTCTATAGATTTGCTTATTCTGGACATTTCGTATAAATGGAACCATACAGTATGTGTGTGGTCTTCTGTGACTGGTTTCTTCCACTTAGCATAATATTTTCAAGGCTCATTCATGTTTGAAGCATGCATCAGCACCTACCTCATTCCTTTTCATTGATGAATGATATTCCATTGTATGAATATTCCACATTTGGTTATCCATCAGTTAATGAACGCTTGGATTTTTCCCACTTTTTTCCATTATGGATAATGCTGCTATGAATATGTGCAAGTCTTTGCGTGGATGTATGTTTTCAATTCTCTTCAGCATATACAAAGAGGAATTCCATATCACTTGTGAATTTTCTTCCTTTTTTGAGAACAGATCATTTGAGCAACAGACTTTATATGACTCTCACATAATAATCAAAATATAAACTGATTCCTTTAACAGTGGCAGGAGAAATATATGTACAAGGAGTCTCCAACTTAAGGAGGGGTTTTCAGAGAGTTCATTTATAGGTTTAGCAGAAGTTAATTTGTATTATCTTACAAATAATAATAATGGTTCCCAGGCATTTAAAGACATAGTTGGAATGCTAGGAACATTCCTTTCCCCCACCCCCATCTAGTTTTTGTTCATTTACTAAGTATTTTAATTAAGCTCTGTGACATCTGGAGAAATTTTATCACCCTAGGCTGTAACAAATAATTGCCTCTTCTGTTCGGAGTGAATTTTAAAAATGTTTTTAAACATTAAAAAATATAAAAATTAATATTTACATACTACATAAGAAATTGATTACAGTGGACACTTTGACCTCCAGAGATTCATTGTCCCCTACCTTAGAGTTAATTTGGTGAAAAGATTGAAAAATACTCCCCACTAGCTTTTTTTCTCCAAAAACATCATGAATGTGAGACACTTGTGGACATACCTAGATTTTGATGGTTAGAGAATAGTATATATAAATAGGGTTTAGCATGGATAGTGGCAATTTCTCCTTTAATCAATACCCCAGTTCTCAACCACTGCCTTAGAAAAATTTAATGGGCATGTCCTGATACAAACTTTTTTAAAAAGCAATTCAGTCATCTAAAATTCTTTAACAAGGCTTATTTTTAAAAGATGCCTATGTAGGTCTTAATGGAAACATGATTAATCACCCCCAAGTTGTTGTAGAGTTTGATTTTCAAATATCTAATTTGCTTAAATCAATGCACCTAAAATTTTAATGTGCCTACAAATTACCTAGGGATCTTGTTAAAATGCACATTCTGATTCAGCAGGTCTGGGATGGGGTCTGAGATTCTGAGTTTCTAGCAAGTTCCTGGGGGACACAGATGTTGCTGGACCAGGGTCCGGATTTTGAGCAGCAAACCTTTAAATGGTTCTCCTCCAGCAGTGCTCCGCCTGTTTTGAATCTTACTGCTTCTAAACCTGCCGCAGGCTGTAAAGCGTCAACTAAGCTTGTAAAATTCCTTTCAAATAAGAATCCAGTAGAATCTTTGACAGCTTCAGCTTTTCCATGGCATAGGGTTTGGAATTGTTATTTAGGGTTTTCTAGTACCTTTTCTTTCTTTTTTTTTTTTTTAAGATTTTATTTATTTATTTGAGAGTGGTGGGGGGAGAGCACAGAAGGAGAAGCAGACTCCCCACTGAGCAGAGAGCCCGATGTGGGGCTCGATCCCAGGACCCTGAGATCTTGACCGGAGCCGAAGGCAGACGCTTAACTGACTGAGCCACCCAGGTGCCCGTCTAGTATCTTTTCACATAGGTGTTTCAGGCTATGATTTAGAAGCCTGAGTCAGCTGAAAGATTGACTGCTAGATAAATGAGGTATTATCTCTGCATGGTATAACATTATGTCCATAAATATGTGGCTTGGATAAATCAGAAAACAAGAATGGAAGCAGACAGATGAGGTGAGATGCTATTAGAGTGTAGGCGGAAAGTGATGTGAGGCTAATCTGAAGTAGTAATAGGATGGGATGGACTTTTGAAAAAAAAGTAGAGGTGAGTAGGTGAGTGTGTGAGTGTGTGTGTGAGGCAATGAAGGTGGTGAGAGTAAGAAGTTCAAGATTATTCCAAGGTTCTTAGCTTGATCATCTTGGTAAACAGTGGTGTTCTGAACTATGAGAACCTAGAAGGATAAACAACTTCGGGCAGGGGAAATATTGGAGAATTAAGTTTGGCTTTGGACACGTATTTGAGGTATCTACAAACCATATGCATAGGTAGTATAGTGTCATGTTTTGTAGTCAGACAGATCTAGGTTCAAACCCCAACTCTGCTACTTATTTAGCTATGTGATCTTAGGCAAGTTATTTAACTTCTGAGACTCCTGTTCATCGATAAAGTAAGGATGTAAAAATGTGCAAGTTTATTAATAAAGATTAAATCAATATTATACAGAGGAACTATCCAGTTCTGGACAGCCCTTGTCACAGTTGTAACCATTAAGGATATTGCAAAAGAATGTGGTTTGATGAGGAAAAAAATTAAAAGGAGAAGGAAAGGTAAAAGGGGCACCTTACATCTCTCTGCTACATTTACCAATCTTTTACCAGGAACATGAGAAATTTGCTTCCTTAGTATACATCCAAATTGGGATGGCTTTTCCCAAAGATACATTGCAGTTTGGGCTCTGGGAAGATTGCCTCTTCCCATCTTCTCCAGAAAGCTGCCTTGGGACTATTTACCACCTTTTCGCAGTAGAGAATCCCAAATTGACCCTTTTCTCATCCCCAAGAAAAAAAATCTCTGCTTGTAGCACACGCCTGCCTCCCTTGAGCTGGCCCACATCTTGTGAGGTGTAAGCCAGAGACACCCCTCCAAGGCACAGGTCTTTGGCTCCTGGTTGTGCCCCACCCCATTTTTTTTTTTTTTTTTAGCGAAATGGCCTGAGGCTTTATTCTCAAAAGAACATACCAAGAGCTCCTTTTTTTTTTTTGTACATTGCCCCCCAACTCTGTCTTCTTGAACAAAACCGTTTTTGCGTTCAGTGCACTCTTTAATTCTGGCAGTCTCAGTTATCGAAATAAATAAAAACATCCCTCAAATAAGTCCTCACTGCGAGGTCATACAAATCACTGACCTCATTCACCTTAGTGTTTAAGCAGATGCCAAGGGTACAAAGAGGTGAAGACCACCCTGAAAGGGATTTTTTTTCCTTAAAGGGGTTAATAAAAGGGAAAAAATGCTCATAAATTGTTTAGATCCTGAAAAGGAAAGTCGGAGAAGACATTTTCTGTGGCTGATTGCAATAGTTAAATAAACAGATTGGGTGGCAGTGGCGGGAGGGAGGCGCCCATGGCGTGAAGAAAATCCTGTGGCTCCTGGAGATTTTATAGTCTTCCTGTATGGGCAGAAAGAAACTTAATCTAAGAAGATTTTGAATTAGACAAGGAATTGTATCAGACGCCACTTACCGCGTGACCTTGGGTAAGTCACCTCACCCGTCTGTGCTCTTGTTTATTTATGTGCAAAGGGTAAGTCACCTCACCTGTCTGTGCTCTTGTTTATGTGCAAAGTGGGAAATAATATCCACTTCGCAAGACCTCTGTGAGAATTACGTGAGATAATGTATATGAAATCGCTTTAGTACAAAGTTAAGACCTCATTAAATGTCAGTGCTGCTACTGCCGCTTCCCAGAATGGGCCGTTCGTTACTCCAAAATTCCAGAAACTTTGTTTTCTACAGTTTACCGCCGTCGGCTGTAAACGGATGAGAAGAAACAATACATTTATACCTGGGGCTCACTTATTTGAACAAAAAACCGCTTTAAACTTTAAATAGGCAAAATACACTTAAGTGGTGGCGGGACGCGCTTTGAAAGCACCCCCACCCGGTTCTCATCCCAGTGCATTGTGGAAATTGTAGTCCCAGCTCCTGTTGTTTGAGCACAGAAAAGCGAGTAGGAAACTACAACTCCCAGGAGGCAAAGAAGCGGGACTATTTCCCAGTCGGGCGGTAGAGCTGTAGGAGGGAATTGGCAATCTCGCTGCCTACGTGGGAGAGAAGGGAGGGTTGGGGGAAGTGTGGAAAACCTGAACCCAAGCCGCTGCTGCCTGAGGAAGATTTGGTGGGAGGAGAAGTAGAGGGAAATAGACGGGTGGAGGGGGAGGTGAGGAGGGCATCTGGGTCGCTGCTGCCGGGCGGCACAAAGTTCGCGATGTGGCTGAAGCCTGAGGAAGTGCTCCTGAAAAATGCGCTGAAGCTGTGGCTGATGGAAAGGTCCAACGACTACTTCGTGCTGCAGCGGCGTCGGGGCTACGGTGAGGAAGGCGGAGGGGGTCTTACAGGTAAGCTGCGGCCACCCGCACCCATCTCGGGGCCGTGCTCGCTGCCGCTTAAAAGGCGGTGAGGGTAAACAGTTACTCGTCGCCACCCGCCGCTCGATTCTAAACCCCCGGCGGAGGGGCTGGGGTTCTTCCCCCGCCACCACATTTCCGTTGGCCTCCCTGAGTCCCGAGAATGCCTCACCGGGCGAGCAGCTGCTCTTTGGGTGGGAGGAGGAAAGGTCGGATGGGTCCTTTCTGAGGCGGAGGAACAATCAGGCAGAGGAGGGGTTCCTAGGCAAAGTACCTGCCCGGTCCCTTCCCACGGGGGCGGGGGCTGATGACGAGTGTTAGTCCTCGACAGGTAGCTTTGAGGCTGGTGACAGGGGCTAGTTCGCAGTTGTGGACTTAACTTTTTTCACAAAATCCCCTATCGATAATCACCATCCTGGGGAGTGCGGGGTGTGTGTGTGTGTGTGTGTGTGTGGGTGGGTGGGTGGGCGGGGAGGATGGTGAGGAGAAAGGGAGGAGCCCCAGTCACATCCTGAGGGATGGGCTTCAAATGAGAGATGAGGAAGCGGGGTGGGGGGAGCGGGTCGGAGTGGGGGGAGGGCGAGGGATAGGTCTCAGAATTGCTGACCTCTCCCAATTTAGCATCTTTTACTTTGTCACCCCGTTTTCAGTCCTTGGGATCTTATTTCAGAGTAACCGTCGTAGTTCGTTTCCCTCTCGAGGGTTTGGCGCTGCCCTTTCAAAGCCATGATTGTTAGCAAACCCGTGAAACAAATGAAGTTTAACTCTGGCCGCCTAATCCATCCTGCCTTCAGTGATTTGATTTGCAAATCCAGAACTGTTCCTTGGTCAAGTGTTGAAAGCCTCCGGAGAATTTTGAGACCTCCCGTCTGGGGTGGGGGCATTCAAACTTTTGGGCACTGGGGAACGCAGGGCTCTTTTTCGTGACAGTTTGCAGTTTGGTATGGTGGCCTTGAAGTGGTGGGCCAGACAGACTTCATTTAGGCAGCGTGATGTAGCGGGAAGAGGGAAGAGTACAAAAACCTGCGTTTTAGTCCTACCCTCATCTCTTGTTGAATGGCATTCGACAAATTCTTTAACTTATTCAACCATAAACGCCTGCTGTGTGCCACATGGAATGCTAGTGTACAAAGACAATTAAGATTCACTTCCCCGCCTTTGAATTAATTGCTCATAACCTGGATAAGCGGGGAGAGGATGGGGTTGGGGGGAAGTAACCAGTAAACCAGGCAAATTATAATTATAACCAGTAACTAGTAAATCAGGCAAATTAGAATTAGAACCAAATAACTGAAAGGTTGTGTAAAGATTCATGGAGGAGATGGCATGGCTTTTCCTCTTCTGTGAAATGGTATCTACCTCACAGAGTTGAGAGGATAAACTGAAAGGTAATAGGTGCCAAATCAATGTATGTTGTTAAGTTGCTGATAAATGTGTGTTCTTTCCTTTTTTTCAAGGCCCCCCCCCCCAGGGTGGAGATAATTCTGAGGTTCTGCAGGACTTTTTTTTTTTTTAATTTTGCAAGACCTCTTCATCTCATCCAGCTTCTGAAAAGGTCCTCTTGAAAATATGGCAACAAAAATTGCCTCATTAAACTTCACATTTTGTCATTTTCTGATTTTTAAAAATTACAAGTGTTATTTTACAGAGGAGCCTTTCCATTTAATAGATGTATATATTTTCCAGATTAACATTTGAGAATCAGTCTTGATAAATACCAAGTGACATAATTTACCCTCTTTAGTCCATGGAGAACAGGTCAGAGTATATTTAAAGTAGATCTTATAGCCCTGTGTTACAGCATAATATTTTGGTTCCCCATTTTATTTGACCAGAATTTTTATGGTGCTCTTGTCCACATTACCAAAGAAGTATATTTCACTTTGTACAACTGTGTTCCTGGAAAATAATAGGTAAATCAGATTCTTGAGAATCAGATCAGTGTAATGTAGTATAAAATAGTTTTTCACTTCTTGCAAATTTCCTTTAAATAATCATTCCTTGTTTTGTTTTTAGTTTTTCATTTGACATATTTTCTTAAAACATGGACCAATTGCACCAGTTTCTCTATTCCACCCACTCCCATGTACTCTTCAAACGCGTATCTGTAGAATAAGAGATTTGTCTGCAGAAATAAACCAAGATTTCTATCATACATGTATGTTGAGAATAGCCATAACCCCATATTGTGGTCATTGTGTCTGTCTGCATGATCGTTTTACCTGTGGTATGTTCAAAATGCTTGAAATTTCCACATGAGTGCTGCCACTATATTACATGTAAATTAAGCAAAATGGGTCAGAAAGGAGCAGAGGTGTTTTTAAGCTTTGTTTGGTTCTTTTTGGTCCAGAGGAAAAGTGTGTGCTGAGTTTCATAACTGCTCAGTTACTGTATTCTGACTTAAATTTGTGAAGCCAAGAGCTTTGCTATGCTTTACTGCAAATCCACATTTGGATTAGCTCTCACAGGAGTTTGGGTGCCAGCATAAGCTTGCCTTTGTCCATTTTGTTTGCTGAAATCCAATGTTATGTGCTACCCCTTTAAATGATTCCTTTATACATTTTGTTTAATGAAGAAGAGATAATAACCTCCTAGAAATGTTAATAGTTCTACTTTCTTTAAGATTTTATTCCTTTGCCATGTGATAATTGGCAATAACCACCAGCAATGTAATGACTTGAGCTGTGGACTTGAAGTTAGTTGACTCTATTTTTTTTCTAATAATGGAATTGGGGCAACAGAGAACCCTAGGGCGGTTATAACAGGAGACTAATTTGTAAGTTAGAATTCCGAGGTCCTTTTCTAAATTTCTGAAACACATCTAAGGGATATCTTGTAGATTACCTATCATTTGCCTAATTTATCTTACTTAATTGTCCTGGTTCACAGCAGGGTAAGATATCTTGTGGATATTTTTGTTATACATAAAGGTTAGTTTATAGATAAAGTAATTTTCTTTCATTTAGAGAAGTAATTCACCCTTCTGGATTTTTGCATTACCTTACATGATCATCCTGGCTGATAAAGGTAATGACTTTCCTGTGGCATCTAAATTTAGCACCTGGCTTTATGTAATTGAAAATAATTTATGCATATTTGGCTTATTAAGCACAAATCAACAATTTGCTCTGCTTGGTAGATTGGAGCTACTAAATGAGTGGAATTATGGGGCTACATTCTGGTGTTTGGGACTTAGGAAGACCTGACTATCAATGAGGAAGCTTTAATTAGATTATTTGTTGAGACTATTTTATTCTTGAATATTCCATATCTGAAAAGTGTAAGCAGGTTCTTGTGTGTTAGATTGACAATCTCCCTCAGTAGACCTTCTTTGGGGGTTGTAGAACAAGACTAAAAAGTAAAATTTATTAAAATGGAGAAGTTTTAGACATTCTGTTTTCTTATCTCCTCTTTCATCTTGGCACCATTATTTTGAAATTAAATCATATGTAAAAACTAGAACATAGTAACGTTTTAAATGAGCTTTCCATTTCAGAATGTTTTATGATATTTATATAAACTTAACAAATCACCATGTAAATGATTCGTCATAATTATACACATACATAATAAACAATAAAGTAGCCTTTTAAAGAATTTCTTAATGACCATCCCTCAAAAATATAAGGCTTTCTCTCTTTTTTCCCCGCTCCCAACTCAAGGAACCCAACTCTGAAAATGTTCTCATTTTTTTCTTAGCAAAATATGCCTGCATTCCATGTTCACAAAGGAACTATCTGATAAAATTTTTGGCTTCCCAGGTACCTTACTATTGGGACTGGAGTACCAGTGGCCATGACATTACATTTTAGATAAGGAAATATCAAATCCCCCCCCCTACACACACTGTAAATTAATAAATATCATTTTGACTTATTGAAGAGAAAATCCCATAGGACAAACCTCGGGAGGACAAATCACACTGTGTGCTTCCCTCTTTTACTCCCTCCTTGGAACATTTTGATCCATGTGAAATCAAGTAAAAAATTACAGTTGACCCTTGAACAATGTGGAGATTAGGCATACCAGTCCCCACCATCCCCACCCTGCCATGTGCAGTCACAAATCCACATATAAATTTTGACTCTTCCAAAATTTAACTACTCACACCCTACCATTGAGGGAAGCCTTACCAATAACATAAAGAGTCAATTAGCACGTATTTTGTGTATTATATACTGTATTCTTACAATAAAGTAAACTAGAGAAAAGAGAGTGTTATTAAAGAAATCATAAGAAAGAATAAATACATTTATATTACTGCACTGTATGTGTGGGAAAAAATCCACGTATAAGTGGACCTGCACAGTTCAAGCCCATGTTATTCAAGGGTCAAGTGTACTTTATTATTTTTTTTTCAAGTGTACTTTAAAGATGGCTAAAATTAACAACATAGGAAGCAACAGATATTGTCGATGATGTGGAGAAAGGGGAACCCGTTTGTGCTGTTGATGGGAATGCAGACTGGTGCAGCCGCTCTGGAAAACAGTATGGAGGTTCCTCAAAAAGTTAAAACTACCCTAATATCCAGCAGTGCACTACTAGGTATTTACCCAAAGGATACAAAAATACTGATTCAGAGGGGCACATGCACCCTGATGTCTATAGCAGCATTATCAACAGTAGCCAAATAATGGAAAGAGCCCAAGTGTCCACCATCAGCTGATGAATGGATGAAGAAGTTGTGACGTGTGTGTGTGTGTGTAAAATGGAATATGACTCAGCCATAAAAAGAATGAAATTTTGCCATTGCAGTGATGTGGATGGAGCTAGAGAGTATTACGCTAAGCAAAATAAGTCAGTCCGAGAAAGACAAATACCATATGATTTCACTCATACGTGGAATTTAAGAAACAAAACAGATGAACATAGGGAAAAAAAAGAGAGAGGCAAACACAAGAAACAGACACTTAACTATAGAGAACTAACTAAGGGTTGCTGGAGGGGAGGTGAGCAGGGGTGTGGGTTAAATGGGTGATGGGTATTAAGGAGGGCACTTGTTGTGATAAGCACTGGGTGTTGTATGTAAGTAATGAATCACTGAATTCTACACCTGAAACTAATATTGCACTGTACCTTAACTAGCTGAAATTTAAATAAAAACTTGAAACTACAAAAAATAAAATAAAGTAAAAAAAATAAAGATCTTTTTAAAATAATTATCTAATTCCAGTATAATTAACATACAGTGTTATATTAGTTTTAGGTGTACAGTATAGTGATTCAACAATTCTATACATTACTCAGTGCTCATCACAATAAGTGTACTCTTAATCCCTTTATCTGTTTCACACATCCCCCATCCACCTCCCCTCCGGCAGTCACCAATTCTGTATATTTAAGAGTCTGTTTTTTGTTCATCTCTTTGTTAATTTATTCATTTGTTTTGTTTCTTAAATTCCACGTATGAGTGAAATTATATGGTATTTGTCTTTATCTGACTTGCTTCACTTAACATACCCTCTAGATCCATCTATGTTGTTTTGAATGAGAAAGGACAGCTTTATTGGTGGTCTAATGACTTGAAAGATGATCATTGTCACCACTTTTTCTTGGTAGTAGTGGAAGGATTATTGACTGCATACCTATAAGCCTCAGGAGTTTTTTTAGATACCTGTTGATAACACTGTTCTCTCTTCCTTTCCCCTCCCTTGCTTGTTGCTGGGGTCTTTCTTTCCTTAAGCGTACAGGAAACCACTACTCCACTTCACCTTAGGATCATGAGTCTTCAATCCTCAAGAGTTAAGTTAAAATAATAATAATGATGTGGATTGTATAGAGAGGGGTTTTTTGGCTAAGATATTGGAAATTTATAATGTAAGTAGGAAACTAATATTTGCTATCAAGTGGATTTCATTCTAATAAAAAAAAGACTAAATAAAAAAAACTGATGATATTGACCAACTTTCATTTTTCCAAACCTCTTATAAAGCTGACCTTTCTCATTCAAAGAGATCTTTAAAAGGAACTTTTTACTTGATTTCACATGGATCAAAATGTTCCAGGGAAGGAACAGAGCACAGTATAATTTCCCCTCCCGGGGGTTACCCTATGGAATTCTCTTTTTAATAAGTCAGCTACAAGCCAACATCCATAAATACATCAATACACCCCTGAGTTCATTGATTGCGCTTGCCTCATTAACCCTACTACCTTTGTCTGCCCTGATTTTTTAATATTTTTATGTCTCTATTCAGCTGTAATTGTTTTATAAAGGCATTGTTTCCTCATCTATAAAATGGAAACAAAACCTGTCTTCCCTACCTCATGACATTGTTCTGAGAGTCAAATGAGTTTTAAAACTTGTGAGCAGCTATATAAACATCTGATATTCATTTATCTAGTAATGGAGTGCCATTTTCTGTAGGGCCTAAGGAGCATCTATATTTATACCATTTTCCATAGTAATTACTTTTCCCACGTTGTATACAGAAATTGATTTGGAGTAGTAACATTGAATATGTCCAATCTGCAATGATTCCACTACAAAAGTAAAACACTGATAGTTATTCAGTAATTTTGGTATGATTGTGATTATGCATTTATGATTTATAACCAGAATAATATACAAGTATTTGAATAAAATACCACAGCAGCATTTCATTTTGATCTATGATTGCCCAAAACCTGGGAGTTCCCCAACAGCACTTCTACAGATAAAAGCATCTCTTCTACAGATAAAAGCATCACTTGTCTTACTGAGTGATATTGAAGAATACATACAACTTTAGTCACATTAGTTATATTTTTCAAAACATGATACTTGAAGTAGAAATGATTCAGCTGGTGAAAACCCATGCTTCTCGTGGACTATGGATGTAAAGTAAGCTAAAAACTAATAATAAAATAAATGGCTCTATAATGTTTACCCTGTTGGAGTACAGCTATGACATGTATTTTATATTACCTTTATGTTAGAAAATCTGCCCAATTTTCCACCTTTTGCTGCTGCTATATAAGCACAAAAGATAAGAATAAATTCTGTATGTGGTTTTAGAGGATACATTCATTTAACAGATACTTACCAAGTGCTTTCTAAAAACCAAGCACTGTTTTAGGTGCTGGAGATAACAGCAAGTGAGCAAAACTAAATCCTTATTCTCATGGGCTAACATTCTAGTTGAGGGAGGCAAATAAACAAGTACTACATGGCTGGTGGCGATAAGCCATATGAAGAAATACAAAGTAAGGTATAGTGATAGGGGAGGAGGTTGGTATTTTAGATAAATTTGGTCTAGGAAGGCCTCTTTAAGCTGACATATGAGCAGAGACCAGAGGGACTAGAGCATATGAAGCCAAGCGGATATTTGGAGGCAGAGTGAATATATATAATTCTTCCTAGGAATTTTGCTATGAAGAGGAACAGAGAAATGGGGTAGTAGCTAGTTTCTGTCCTGGGTATTGGGTATACAGTAGTGAATAAAACAGAAATAGTTCCTACCCTTACAGAGTTCATAATTTAGTGGGACAGACATAATAAACAAGTAAGCAAGCAAATATATAATTACTGGGGTAGTCAGTAATGATATCTCCCTGATTTTGGTGATTTACAGTCATGAATGAGGGGTATTTGAAACCCCCAAACAATTTTCCAAGGCCAGTTCTGGTGTGAAGTATGCTTATCAGATGTCCTGTTAAATGATACAAAGATTCCTAAAAGCAGTGATTAATAACAATAGGTGGTATTCTGGTGGCAGAATTCCAATGTGACATCTGAGGAGCATCTTGTCAAAAAGCAGTTTGTATTGTTTTTGAATTAAATCGGCCAAATATGAAAACTAATAATATCTGGGATGTGGTTTGATAGAAATGAGGAGGACATTCTAAGCAGGACAAATAATATGATAGTATAAAATCAAAAGATGGCAGTCATTGGGGACACAGCAAATATTCCAGATTCATTTCTTTGTGGTTGGAAATATGAGACTCAAGATATAATGCCCTTAGCAACTAGAAAAGGTTGTTGAAAAGGAATGCCCTCATCTATAGAATAGGAAAACCTGATAGAGAATTAAAGGTACTTGAGAATTAAACCTTGTGTTTTTTGTCTCCACTGTTCTTTCAACTCCAGTCCAGATGGTCTTGGGTTTTTTTTCTCCCTTACTCCAGTATAAAGAAGTGAAGTTTTAAAACAATCACATTTGTTGATTTTTTATCATTGTATTAGTTGTCCTCTCGTTTTATACTAATGAAGATTATGGTCAGCTTTAGGTCTTCTAAATAGTGTTTTTAAACTGCTGTATCATTTGTATATCTAGTTTTCAAGTAAATGTCTTTAAAAGAATGCAGGGAGAGGAAAAACAGGACAAAGAAGAGTTATTTTTATTAACTGTTTTCCAAAGCTCTTAGTGTGAAGTTGGCAGCTTTCAAAATGCCAACTGTGGCTATTGGATTATTCTAAAATAAGCATTCACAGTCCTGTTTTAAGGGCTTAGATCTGGTAGCAAAAGCAATAGAATCAAGAATACCCACAACCTCTGAGAACACTACTTTCTCCTATTTGAATGTATTTTCTACTAAGTGTGTTGGCAGTTTACTAATTAGTTTGTTCATTAACATTTAATGAAGTTGAGATTATAAAAAATTCAGTAAAGGTGTACTTTTTTGACTTTGTAAACATGACAATTTATGACAAGTTACAGAATCCACTATAAAGTTCTAGCAGTCATTTCTATGGCCAAAATTTATAATCAAACATTTTACTTAGATGGAAATAAATCTTATTTGTAATTAAGAAGTTCATTTAAATGACTCCTCTGCAGCTAGAGCAGTGTTGCCTTACACAGTGCCCTCAATCTAGTTTACAAGCAGAAAGAGACACTTGTCAAACTAAAGTGTGCAAAATTAGTATATTGATAATGAGTACCATCTTCAAGCTGTGGCTGTTTTTTTTTTTTTTTAAAGATTTATTTATTTATTTGAGAGAGCGAGAATGAGAGAGAGTACATGAGAGGGGGGAGGGTTAGAGGGAGAAGCAGGCTCCTCGCCATCAGGGAGCCCGATGCGGGACTCGATCCAGGGACTCCAGGATCATGACCTGAGCCGAAGGCAGTCGCTTAACCAACTGAGCCACCCAGGCGCCCTAAGCTGTGGCTGTTTTTTTTTTTTTTTTTTTTTATTTAAAGATTTTATTTCTTTATTTGAGAGAGAGAGAATGAGAGAGAGCACATGAGAGGGGTTAGGGTCAGAGGGAGAAGCAGACTCCCTGCCGAGCAGGGAGCCCGATCGGGACTCGATCCAGGGACTCCAGGACCATGACCTGAGCCGAAGGCAGTCGCTTAACCAGCTGAGCCACCCAGGCGCCCAGTTGTGGCTGTTTTAACAGCCTCTCCAACACTCAGCCCTTGGGGTCCTACCTGTTTGTCATTATTATTGACCTAATACAAAAAAGAAATGTTTGGGGCTCCTGGGTGGCTCATTTGGTCCAGTGGCCGGCTCTTGATTTCAGCTCAGGTCATGATATTGGGGTCCTGAGATCGAGCCCCCATGTCCCGCTCCATGCTTAGCGGGGAGTCGGCTTCAGGATTCTCTCTCCCTCTGCCCCTCCCCCGGCTTGCTCGCTCGCTCTCTCTCTCTCTCTCTCTCTCTCGAAAATAAATCTTTTAAAAAATTTTATACGCAACTAATGAATTGTTGAGCACTACATCAAAAACTAATGATGTACTATATGTTGGTTAACTGAACATAACAAAACATAAATTAAAAAATTTTAAATAATTTAAAAGAATAAAAATTTTATCAAATTTGCAAGTGTCTAAAAATTGAAAGGGACGATTAACACCATAGATCAGGTATCTCAACACTGGCTGCATATTATGTTCAACTGAGAACCTTTTAAAACAAAGTAAATGACTCTAGGAGGGATGGATGACAGAAGATTGATGAAATGTTCATAATTATTGAAGTTAGGTGATGGTCACATAGAAGTGTCAATATATTATTTTCTCTATTTTTTTTTTTTTACATTTGAAAAATTTTATAATACAAAGTTAAGGGAAAAAATAGAATACCCAGGCCATATCCCAGATAAATTAGAATCTCTGGGCTTTAGTAGTTTCAAAAACTCGAAATGATTCAAATTTGAAGTTTCAGTTGAGAACCACTGTCATAGAAAATAAAATCAAGATTCAGAAAGATCTGGACAAGTTAGAATGCTCAGTTGACATCAGTGGAATAAAATTTAACATGGATAAATGTAAACTGCATTTAGGGGGTTTTTGTTGTTGTTTTAATCAGCTGTACAGGACAGAGAATACGTAGGTTGGTGCTTGTACTTGTGAAATAGATCAAAGTAGATTAGTCAATCACAAGTTTAATATAATATGATGTAGTGGCTTAAAAAGCTAGTATGATCTTAGACTGCATTAATATAACCTTGGAGCCCACAATATAAAAAACCTGCATTTATTCAGACCATATCTGGCATTCAGGTTTGAATGGCACATTTTATAAGAGACTTTGACAAATAGGTATGTTAAGAGAATGGTAGAAGAAAAATCTCGTATAACAGACAATCTCATACAACAAACAATTGAAAGAACTAGGAGTATTTTAAGCTAGGAGAAGAGAAGAATAAGCAAGGGGAGACAAGATAATTATAAGATAATCATAATATTTGAAGACCCATTGTGTTGAATAGAGAATATGTTTTGCATGGTCCCAAATGCTACAAGGAAATAGTATTTTATTTATTCTGAGAAAGACCTTTTTCTTTTTTTAAAAGTGTGTAAGAAGTAGGTTTATTTTTTATCTTAAAAAGGTAAAAAATGTTCATTGTAAAAGTTTCCAAAAATACGTATAAGCATTAAAAAAAATAGTGATCACCCGTCATCCTGCTGCCCAGGGATAACCACTATAACTAGGATCACCTACCTTATTTGTGGGGCCCAGTGCAAAATGAAAATTCAGAGCTCTTTGTTCAAAAATTAAGAAATTTCAAGACAGTGACAGCAGAGAATTAAACTAAGCAGGGGCCTTTCTGAGCATGGGGCCCTTTGGACAGGTCACAAGCCCTTGAAGCTAGCCTTGACTATAACATTTGGATATATAAATCCTTTCATATTTTAGAAAGGACTTTCCAATTTTTTTATTGTGTTTAGTTAGCCAGCATATAGTACATCATAAGTTTTTGATGTAGTGTTCAAGGACTTTCCAATTATTAGAAAGTCCCACCGAAGCAATAGTCTACCTTGGGAAAAGTAGGAATATATAGGAATATAAAGGAATAAGCCAGGCTTTTTATCAGAAATACTATAGAGTGAATATGCTAGAGGTTGGACTACATGACCTGTTAGGATATTTTTCAGCTCAATTTTTCAGCTTTATCTCTATCCAGCAAAAAAGAATTGGTTCATGAGCAATAATCATTACCTGCAAATAGCCTATTTTAAAAAAATGGTAGAACCTTGCTTTTTTGTTATCTTCCTATGCCATTTAATAAAAAGTATTGTGATGGTGTATATCCTTAAGAAGTTTGGTGTTATTTGTATGGCTGGATGCTACCAAAACCCCATAGACATTACCAGGATCTAGAGCTTTGGTACCTTACTCAATATAGACATTCAAAGGATGATTTGAACTTCTTTATAATTTTAAATCTCTTGTTCTGTCATGTAGCTATTCTCTCAGTGTCTATTCTCTTCCCAATTTACTATAGCTATAGAAATTCCCATGTGTAGGCTGATTGATGACCTTGGATGTTCAGGCTGTCAGATAATAAACCTCTGTGAACATAGAAAAGCAACCCAAAGTTATCTGCTTGTTTTCTTGTACTTTTACAACCCAGACATTGGCACATATTAATTCCTGATTGACTTGCAAGGACTTGATGATGATTATAGCTTAATGAGCTAGAAGAGTTCCCCAAGTGACTGGAAATGTATTCTAGTGCTAGCTTCCAAATTATTTGTCGTATAGCTTTATACTAACTGGCGGATTTAATGTACTTATAAAAACTGAACCATTTCCTTTCTACATAGTGTAAGGCACTTATAATCTTGTGAACACATTTCTGCTGCTGCTGCTGCAAAAAATGGCCTTTCTTGTCAGTGATTTTGACTGCTTTATCCCCAGTCTCACAACTTTCTATCAGAGAACTAATTTTTATTATGTTACTCAGGAATGATTATCTGTGGCCTCTCCTTTCTTTTCTGCCTCCTTACACATCCACTCTCCCACCATTATTTTTCAGCTGAGCCGTACTTTTTTTTTTTTTTTTTTTACCATTTTGCTGTTTCTCCTGTTCTAATATTACTTTTTCTAATGTATGTACATAAGGAAATAGAATTTAAGCTAGTTTTATTTAAAATGTGGTAAAGGCAGGGGCGCCTGGGTGCCTCAGTGGGTGAAGCGTCTGCTTTTGGCTGAGGTCATGATCTCAGGGTCCTGGGATCCAGCCCCAATGGGGCTCCCGGCTCAGTGGGGAGTCTGCTTCTCCCTCTCCCTCTGACCCTCCCCCTGCTCCTGCTCTCTCTTTCTCTTACACTCTCTCTCGCAAAAATAAATAAATAAAATCTTAAAAAATAATAAAGTGTGGTAAAGGCAAAATAAATGATTTTCCTTATAAATTTGACAATACTTTTTTGAAATTTTTAGAATTTAAGTTCTTAGAAGGCAAATCTAGCAGCTAAAACAGTGCTGTTTAATAAATGCTTTTATTTAAAGTTATAATTCCTTTATTTTGACAATGTTGTCAAGTTGTTATATGTATATTTATATACACAGACATTCATGCCCTTGATTTTGTTTTTCAACTTGAAGAGAGTTACCTCTTTTGGTTCTTTTACTTCTCTTTTATCTTTCTTCTGAATATTTTCACTTTCTGGTCTTCAAACTGAGAACATTCTCCTTTTTTTCCATTTCCTGAATAATTTCAATCACATTGCTATGAAGAGGCTATCTGCAATGTTTAGCTCCTACTTTTCTTTATCCTTGATCTCTTAGCCAAATCCAATTTCTCACAGTACCTTTTTCATGCTGGAAGTGATAGAATTATTTTTTTCTTTTATCTCCAAACCCTCCAGGAATTCCATCATTATTAGTCGAAATATAATCACTTCCTCTCTCCTCCTCATTCCCATTCTCTCTTCCCCAGCGCCTCCTCTTTCATAATATTGTCTGGATTTTCTTATTTCTATTTATTGAATTCTTCCATTCATACCAGATTTTTTTTTCATATCAGATCAGTTTTTTTTCTCTGTAATCTGTACATGTTGCCATTGCTAAAATCTTCCTTGATACTTTACCTCCACTATCAAAACCCTCTGTCAGGTTGCTAATTGATATTATATAATGCTGCATTTGTGACCCCTGTTTTTATTTTTTATTGATTCTTACATTTACTCTCTTACCCTTTCCTTTCAGCTGAGCCAAATTTCTCTTTATATCTCTATTCTACTGCCTAATCTTCTAATTTACCTCCCTCAATGCTCATAATAACTTCCTATCACACATCTGCCAACCTACCTATATTCTCATTCAAAGCTTGCTTGTAGTCTTAACTCCTTTTAAGTGAGTAAAGAAAGGAAAATAGCCAAAAGCCTACTTTGTAATTGGTTTAAATTTTTTCTCAAATCTGTATGCTAAAGAAAAATACCTTATAAAACAACACCAACACTCAACCAATCAAAGCTTCCAGAAAAGGAAGGCAGTTTTATATGTTTCAGTCATCTCATTGAAATTTTGCTCCTGTTGTGCCCAGCAACATGTTGAAAGTTAGGGGGGATACAAACCCAGAAGTAGAAGACATGATTATTGTCCTCCGAGAGCTAATATTCTAGGTAAGGAGACAATACATGAAGCGTTTAGAAGGTAGCTATAATAACTAGCCTAATAATCAAAATGCTAGGTTGTATTGTACAGACTTTAAGTGTTCAAAGTAATCAGGGAAAAGAGAAAGCATTATTACTTGGGGTTGCTAGTAAAGATTTTATGTGGGGAGTGGGTCTTGAGGAAAATGTAGAATTTGGATTCGCGGACTGAGCTAGAAGACTTGCATTAACATGCATAGGTAAAAAGAGAATTGCTTAGCAAAGACTCTAACAGAGGAATTAGTTGATTGTTAAAGCAGCAAACTTTATTCTAGGGAGGAGTAGGAAATATAATCAGATAATTACATTGGAACTAATTGATCAAAAGCCTTGAATTCAAATTGAGGAATTAAAAATTGTTAAAAAGAAAATCCCCTTCCTATACATTTTAGTTAATCAATGTTTTATCTTGTTTAAATATCCAAGATTTGTTAACATTGAGTGCTTTATTATATGGTAAACATTGTTCTAATTTTTATATGTAATAATAGCTCATTTCATCTTTATAACAACCCTTTGTGGTAGGTTCTATTTTAACCCCCTTATTTTACAAATGAAGATGAAGAAAAAATAAGTACAGCTGGTTCAATTTGGCACTAGTGGCAAGAACCAGTATTCAAATCTAGTAGATCTCTGGTACCAGAATCTACATTCTTATCTGCTATATACACAACCTTATAAAGGATATATGTAAGTGCTGTAAATATATAGTGAGATTTGGACAATTGAATCTGACTTATTTTTTATTGAACGATAATTTTCTCAAGCACTACTCATGTTGGAGCACAGTAATCTCTTCACCCTGAATATATTTTTTCTTTAAGAAAATCTTTATAAGGAAACTTTGGGCTAGAAATTTTAAAAATGATTAATCCATTGGTTGTTTTTCAGATGAAGTGATATTGGTTTTATGTTTTGTAAAATCTTTATTTCAATGTTCTCTTTATTACAACAGGGCTTCTGGTTGGGACTCTTGATTCAGTTTTAGACTCTACTGCTAAAGTTGCTCCATTTCGCATCCTACACCAGACACCAGATTCTCAAGTTTACCTGTCAATTGCATGTGGTGAGTACGATTTTTAAAATGTATAATCCAGGGGCGCCTGGGTGGCTCATTCGTTAGGCATCTGCCTTCGGCTCAGGTCATGGTCCCAGGGTCCTGGGATCGAGCCCCACATTGGGCTCTCTGCTCAGCGGGAGGCCTGCTTCTCCCTCTCCCACTCCCCCTGCTTGTGTTCCTCTCTCGCTGTGTCTCTCTCTGTCAAATGGATAGGTGAAATCTTTAATAAATAAATAAATAAATAAATAAAATAAAATGTATAATCCATTCTATAGTGGTTTGCCATTAGGGTATTCATTCAGATAATGTTTTCCTACTAGGAATTACAAACTTTAAACACTTTTTAAACCTTAAAAATATTTAAAAACATATTAAAAGGGTGTGTTAGTCCCTACATTTTTCTTTACTAATCATTTCAGTTTTTTTCCTTTGGATTAATTGGGCAAGGAAGATACTTCGATGTGGAAGATTTATTGCTCAGTTTGAGTGAAATAAAGGTTTATTAGTGGAAGGCAAATATAACATTTAAATAGATGAAGTTTGAGTTGGGAGATACGGTTTCTGAGACATTTTGACTTGTCTTTTTAAATGCTTTATTTTTTAAATACAATTTATTTGGATAAAACCATTGGGACCACCAGTATTGCAGTAGGACCTGGGTTGGGACCGGAAGTGCTTGGCAGGGCAGCAGCAACCTTATATATAGTGTGCCTTTTATATAGTGTGCACCCTTGTGCAGATGCATTTAAATCTTACACTGTGGTGAAGGGATGATTTTTACAATGCTGCAGTAGAATTGGATTACTAAGCTGTGTTCTTGTCTGATATAGAAAATAAATGTTTGCATTATTTCCACATAGGGGAAAAATGTATAATCCAAACAAATAAGGATACTAAGAAATTGAATATTTACTTTATTTATACTCCCTAGTTTTGATTTAGAAAGGAGTTAAACGTGTAACTCTACATTGAGAGAATAGCAAGACATCTAATTGTTTAGGGAAGAAGGATTACAGATTATTACAATTTTTTTAAAAAATCCATTAGTGTGAAGGACCTGAAACATGTGTTCCAGCAAATTTTGAGCAAACTTTGGTCAGCACTACGGCTATATGATTCCTTTCTTGAACTTACATCTGCTTCACCCAACTGCTGAGAAGATGAGAAGTCCTCACACTTCATCTGTAATAACTCGGATTAGGGGAATCAAGCCCAAAACTAAAGATCGTCCCCTAAGAAGGTATAAGCCTGAAAAATTGAAACATTTTTAGTTACACACCTACTTTCTCACAAAAGGCATTATATCCTTGAAATAAGAAGAGATGTCTTACTGGTAATGCTACATATTCATTCATGCTGAGGTAGTTCAGATGCCTCCACATATATATATATATATATACATTGTAGATAGAAAATGAATTAGGATATTCTTCCTGATAAAACAACTCAAAATTTAAAAAAAAACCCACAATGACAGTTTACTTCTTTTATGATGCCATTATAATGTTCTAAATTAAAAACCCGGATTTCTGGCCTTTTTAATGTTGAAAGACTGCCTTTTTCTCTTTCTTTCATCTCCCCCTCTCTTAAGTAGAGAGATAACACTTAAAAAAAAAAAAAAAGCGTGTGAATTCCTGGATAGTTCATATGTGTGAACATACAGCATACCATGAATTTTTAAAGATATGTGGCTTATCTTTTGCATCTCCCTATACTTTTACTTTAGCATTGCCGGTGAGTGTTTTCTCTTGGCTCTCTTAAATTGAATGCCATCTAAACTAAATGAAGAAAACATTATACCTGCTGATGTTATGAGACATTTGTAGCCTCAACTCTAAATCTGGTTGGAAGAAATTATTTAGGGAAAAATATCCATTCTACTTTAAAGAGGGGGGATTATTATGTAACTTATTCTCCCAAATTAACATGATGCAGAAATACAATAATTACCAACTTGAAGCTTCCTTATACCTAAAGGACCAAAATAAAGGCTTAAAATTTTCCCATGGCTTTTATTTGTGATTCATTAAAGAAAGTTATTACACTTGGTATTGTGACTTTAGTAACATGAATACAGTTTTTAACTGGATTGTAAGAAATAGGCAGTTTTGCAATTTCAGTTAATATATCACTTGCATGTATCATAAAACATACTAAGGAGCCAAGATGTGTCTTTTGAATGATATTTTTATAATCCACAATGCTGGGGAGGTCTTAAAGGTATCTTAAAGGTAAAGATCTTAAAGATCTTTTATAACTCCCAATGCTGGGGAGATCTTAAAGGCTTTAAGATGTTAAAGATCTTAAGTTCTTCAAGCCAAAGCAACCCAGAGCTAACTGTAATATTTGACCCTCAACAAGCTACCTAACACTGATCCAGCAGGTCACATGGATTTACTTGCTACAGGGTTTCTAACCTCTTTGCTGAAACTTCTTTAGGTTAACAAGGCCTTTTAATGAAAAGGGTGACTGAGCAAAGGCTTCACCTTCTAAGATAAGTAGAGTTGCCACAGTTGAAATCCACATTTATACAGTGTGCATAGTATTGTCATGTGCATGCTGTTTGCAGTCACACAGATTATAGGGACAGTACTGACTGTATTCCTTGAAGACCACGGATTAAATTATATATTTATGTTCTGGCACTCTGTATATTCTCTTTAAAAATATTGGTTGCTGTAGGCACCAGTTACTGGCAT
Organism: Phoca vitulina; assembly: GCF_004348235.1. Lineage (NCBI taxonomy): Eukaryota > Metazoa > Chordata > Mammalia > Carnivora > Phocidae > Phoca > Phoca vitulina. Next base: position 7,611,277 of record NW_022589772.1, on the reverse strand, counting down.
CTTGTTTTCAGAATTTTATATCTCTTGTCATGAGTTGTATTTACTTTTTCCCCCTTTCATTAAATATTTTAGTCTTTCATTTATAATAAAAAATAGTATTTATCCCTACATATACAGATGAAGTAGAGAGTAAGTGTAATTAATATTTTTATTCTTTTATGACCATCATTTCTGAAAATGAGCGAATATAATTTTATTTCTTTTTAAACTAAGCTTGTAAATATCAAGAGCAGTTTTGTTGTGGAGTTTCCCTTGAGTCTTTTATTCTCTTTCATTATTAATCAGGAGCCAACAGAGAAGAAATAACCAAACATTGGGATTGGTTGGAACAAAATATCATGAAGACCTTATCTGTGTTTGATTCAAATGAAGATATTACTAATTTTGTACAAGGAAAGATAAGAGTAAGTGATGGATTTATTTTGTAGATGGAATACTATATCTTTGACCCTCTTATTTTAGGATCAAAGGCCATGTGGGAAGGTCATTGTTTTACTGACACCTTTCAGGATTGGCAGAAGTACACATATGAATGTCAGAATCAGTGCTAAAGAAAATTATAAAGTCAATGATTAGTTTTTGGTGCCCTTGTGAGTGCTCTTAGGGATATTTTCATTTCAGTATTTCATGAGTTTGGAATTTGGATGAATCCTTCACTCAATCAAAAAAAATATTTAGCAACTTCAATCCTGGGTTTCGGCACCAAAAAAACCCAAAAAAACAAACAAACAAAAATATTTAGCACCTATATTTGTGGTAGCTCCTTGTGAGGCATTAGAAAAAGCCTTATTACGAAATTAAAGAAAATTTGCTCACCTCTGTCCTAAGAGAAGCATTTATGTACACACATTTATACATATATGTAGCTTGTAGATATATACAGTTGTATTCAGTGAACTGTTTAAATATATAAAATGTATTTTTATTAGTAGGTAATAATTGTCAAAAAATATTTTGTCTCCTTTAGGGATTGATTGCTGAAGAGGGAAAACATTCTTTTGCAAAAGAAGATGATCCTGAGAAATTTCGAGAAGCCCTTTTGAAATTTGAAAAATGTTTTGGTTTACCAGAGCAGGAGAAGTTAGTGACATATTACTCATGCAGTTATTGGAAAGGACGGGTTCCTTGTCAGGGATGGCTCTATCTTAGCACCAACTTTCTGAGCTTCTATTCTTTTTTGTTGGGATCAGAAAGTAAGTGGCTTCTGTTACTTACCATGACTTTGAACTTGCTGACTGACCTGTCAACTCTGTGGGGTTGTTAGGTTGTATATAAAGCAATAGGATTGATATTAAGAGTAATTAAACTGTACATTAAAAAGTTCACTTCATCTAGAGAAAGAATCCTTAACATAGGAGCCATTGAAAATATAAATAGAATGCCTTGCATATTGTGGGAAGTGAGTGAATATTAAATGATGATGGTGACCTGGCATATAGCTCCTTTCTTTGTCTTGTTCTAAACTATGGACTCTGCAATTCATGTTTTAATCCTTGTTTTAGAAATACAGGATAAACATAGTAGCCATAGTATCTAATGGCCCGCATTTATAAAGAAGAATCAAACAGTAATGTTCAGAGCACACATATAGCTTTTACATCAGTGATTATGCAATTATGTAAAGTAACAGATTTAAAGATAAAAGCAGAATAATTTTTTAAAAATTCTTTAAAATTTTATCTGTTCCTAGAATCACCAATTATTGTATGTTCATGGTTATGCTTCAAAATTTTAACTAATCTTGAAGTCTAAAGTATTTTAGTTGTTCATAGCATTTTTCAAGTGGTTAACTATTGTTTTAAAAGACCTGATTGATAAACGTTAATCAGTATTGAGAAATTTAATCAAATCTGCTTATAATTCTTATTTGCAGTAAAACTCATTATATCCTGGGATGCAGTCTCAAAACTTGAAAAGACTTCAAATGTTATACTAACAGAGAGTATTCATGTGTGTTCCCAAGGGGAGAATCACTACTTTTCAATGTTTTTGCATATTAATGAAACATACCTTCTTATGGAACAGCTGGCAAACTATGCTATAAAGAGACTTTTTGATAAGGAAACATTTGCTAATGACCCAATCCTTGATGATCCTCTACAAATCACCAAGAGGTATTCAAAGCTTAATTAATACTTTTTAAAATACTGTTTTACCAAAGAACAGTAACATTGATTATCATTAAAAGTTAACTGTTCTGTGTTATATGATAATTTTTCTTTGGAATTAATCATTGATGTGTGGGTATTTTTTAGTTTATTCATATGCATTTCACAAATAGTATTCCCTCCATTAAGTTTAATCCTAAGAAGTAATAGAAGTTAAGTTTGAAAATTACTTATTGAGATCCCAGTAGGATTTGCCCTGGAGTGCTTTTAGAAATATAGAGATTTTTATATGCCTGGTTAGTCTACATTTCTCTATGAGTAGTCTAAACAGTTTCAGGTATGATATTGTAAAATATAGTGTTTATTTTTAAATATAATTTATAGACAGCATCATTTTTTTAAAGATTTTATTTATGTATTTGTGGGGGAGGGGCAGGAAAAGGGACAAGCAGGCTCCGTACTGAGCCCGGAGCCCGACTTGGGGCTCAGTCTCACAACCCTGAGATCATGAGCTCAGCTGAAATCAGGAGTCAGCCACTTAACCAACTGAGCCACCCAGGGGCCCCTAGACAGCATAATTTTTTATGAAGAGGCAAGTTAGTGGAGCCAGTGGAGCATGGGCTTTATAAGGAGAGTACAACAACCCTTGGACAAGTCATTATCTCTCAGGACCTTAGTATCCTCATGTATCATTTCTACCTCAGGGAGCACTTGTGAGGAATGAACAATATAACATGTGAAAGCACTTTGTAAAATATGAAACACTAGATAAATGTTAATCATTATTAATGCCTACATGAGAATTATCTCTGATAGCTGTTTGCTTCTCTATTTGGTTTGCTGAAACTGACCAGAGCCCTTTCATACTGCTCAACACTCAGAACAGTTGACTGAAATAAGCATGCCAAAGGAGAGGGAAAGAAGAGAGGATCTAGAAATAGCTAGTGAATGCAGCTTCTGGCAAGGAGCATGAGGGTATAGACTGTATGGGAAACTGTGAGAGGAACCTAAGCTGCAGTCCTATGGATAGACCAGAGCAAGTGACCTAGAGGGTTGTGTGATTACTACATAGCCCTAACTGGATATGGTTGTTCCATTTGCCTATTTCTAACCATTTCTAAAATCTGCATACATAAGGACTTCTTTGTGAGTGTGTCTGCTTTTCTGGAAAATAGATCAGCAAGGTGAATTTTTTATAGGTCCCAGTGTGCATGATTTATAAATAGAACTCTATAAGGATTAGGAATTCAGTTTATGTTATATTATAGTTGAGCATTTGTTTTTGTAGTTTGTTCCTTGATTGGCCACCATAAACATAAACTTTTTAGCCATTTTATTTCCCTTAGAATATCCTCTAAAAAGCCATCTATCAAGGGTGCCTGGGTGGCTCAGTTGGTTAAGCGAGTGCCTTCAGCTCAGGTCATGATCTCAGGGTCCTGGGATCGAGCCCCGCATCGGGCTCCCTGCTCGGCGGGAAGCCTGCTTCTCCCTTTCCCACTCCCCCTGCTTGTGTTCCCTCTCTCGCTGTGTCTCTCTCTGTCAAATAAATAAGGTCTTTTAAAAAAAAAGAAAAGCCATCTATCAATGAGTTATTCATTACCAAGTCTGTATTTAAATGATATAGGAAATCCATTTTTGTCTATGTGTATTTTTAAGAGAGCCTATTGAAAATCATAGATATCTAAATCCTTTTTTCTAGTAAGTTAAAAAGAACAATAGATTATTTAGACTTAGCCTCCAAATGACTTTTTTCTAAAATTGAGTGTCTTTATTGCTTCGGCTTATTGTTTTTACAAATATGTATTACTTCTATAATTTAAACAGTATAGAAGCACATTAGCAATAGTTAGTTTCAGTGTATATCCTTCCAGGCTTTTTAATGCATTAATTAAAAAGTATTTGCAAAAAACATGATTGGGACTAAACATTACATATTATTCCATAGTCTGCTTTTTTCCCCCCTTAAAATAATATATCATGGACATCTTTTCATTTATATAAATAGACCTCATCTTTTAAAATAATAACCCACCAAGTTATAATTTAAGTGAGGTAAAATTAATGTGGTTTTCTGTTCATCAGAATTATTTTGAAAGACATGATGAAATGCCACATATTCAAATAGTATATGCTGGAAGGATGAATTTGGTTTTAACTTTGTTGGCTTTGAGTTAGAACTTGCATAATTTACTTACTACCCCAGATGGCATTGCTGCTTAACACAAGTGTTTACTGCCTCTAGAAAAATTGTACTATTTTAAGCAATTGTTTTTTATTCATATATTTATATATCAGTTAACAAGTCATCTTTATTTCTTGACACCTATCCTGTGCCCAGTACTGTGCAAGCAGTGTTGTTTTATTTTGCCTCTAGTATGGATTTTTTTAAATGTTCATTTAAGTGTTTGTTTCACTTAATTTTAATATTATCTTTTATGCACTGTTCTTCTTGCCTAAATTTTGATCCCATAAATTTTCATTTTTAATTTTTCTCTTTTTTATTTTTCATTTTTATTTTGTTTGAACTGGGTGACTTGATTTTCTGATAACTACATATAAAAATTGTTTGCCAATATTGGTGTTAGCCATATTCGCATATTATGAATATGTAATAATATAATAATAATCTTCCAGCAAATCACTCCTTAACAGATGGTTTAAAGTCCTACATCATCTCTAACTTCTGTGCATTATAATTTAGTAATAAAACAAAATTGGAATAGGGAACAAAGAAAATGAATTTGTTATGAATCCGTGTGTTTCTTCCATTACATAATTTGTTAAAGAACATAGCATGTAATATTTAATCTTTCTGCTTTAGAGTACATTTAGATTAGTCAATATGGGCATGTGTGTACTTTAGAAGTCATTATTTGAGCCCTCTTTTTTCTTTTCTACAGAGGTCTGGAAAATCGAGCCCACAGTGAGCAGTTCAATGCTTTTTTTAGGCTCCCCAAAGAAGAGACTTTGAAAGAAGTACATGAATGTTTCTTATGGGTACCATTCAGCCACTTTAACACTCATGGAAAAATGTGCATCTCAGAAAACTATATCTGCTTTGCTAGCCAGGATGGCAATCTATGTTGTGTAATCATTCCATTACGAGAGGTAATACAAATTTGGTTACATATCAATTTTAGTTTGAAAATGCTATCATTCACAGAATAAAATATCATTTACTTCTGTAAATTATTGAAAACTCTATATGCACCACCCTTTTAGTAATTTTTAAGAATCATTTTTTTTTGAGAGAGAAAGAGAGAACACATACGAGCAAGTGGGGGGCAAGGAAGGAGGGGCAGAGGGAGAGAGAGAATCCCAAGCAGGGCTCGATCTCACAACCCCGAGATCATGACCTGAGCCAAAATCAAGAGTCAAACACTTAACCGACTGAGCCACCCAGGTGCCCCAATAATCATTTTTTAAGTTCAGTATTATTCTTCAGGATAAGAGTACTAGGATAAGAGCATTATAGCTCTCATTAAAAGTGAAAATAGAAAAAAATTGAAAATTTACAAACCAGATAAGGTTCAGGATGACTCAAGATGGAGCATGATCGCCCAGACATTTATGACATGAATACCAAGACTTAGACTATTATACTTGATACACACAGTCAAAAAGAATATAATTGATAGCTTTTATGTAAGTTAGAAATAAATTGTCAGCATTGTAGCCCTGAATTTTTACATTTATATTGTCATTTTTTAAGGCTACATGTTAATTAAACCTTTTTCTTGAGAAGTGAAATAACTTGCACTGAGTTTACTTGTGTCAGTGGTGCAGCTAGTACCCAAAGTCTGTTTCTTAATAAGTCATACCATGGACCAAAGCTTTAGCCACAAAAGATTAAGCTAAACATATTTTGCCTGAAAGCGTCAGCAACAAGGGAGAATGGGATTCATTTATGTTTTCACCCCCCAGGTCTTAGCTATAGATAAGACAAATGATTCCAGCAAATCTGTCATCATTAGCATCAAAGGAAAAACAGCTTTTCGCTTCAGTGAAGTTAAAGACTTTGAGCAGCTGGTGGCAAAACTCAGACTCAAGTATGGGGCAGCTTCAACTCAGTATCACGATGTTAGCACAGAGGTAATTATACAGCAATCAAATCATTTTTTTTAAAAAGTTTGTTTCATGTGCTCCATTCTTTCAAAAGGAACTCATAGTACTTTTTCTATTCATGCTTAGGTTTATTTTTTTAAAGACTAAAACCAAAGAAATTACATTCTCTAAGTCACATTATAAAGCAGAAGTGAGAATTAAGAACTTTATCCTTTTTTAGGAACTCATATTTTAAAAATTATTATCATTTGATCTTTCTTGACTATATCTGCAGTATCTCAGATATACACATCTTGTACTTTCATGTGACATGGCTTTTAATAACTCAAACTATATTTGAGAATTTAATAAGGCCTTAAAAAAAGGACTCTCCTCTGACTGCTGTAGAGAGACAGCAATTTTAAACCAGTCTAAATATCTTTTATTTAATATCGAGTAGTCCAGCCTTACTTACATAATATAGCCCAGAGCAAAATAGGGGCAAAGCTATTTACTAGTAAAATATTAGAGAAGGCAAATATTCTTGGCAAAGGGTGCTTAAGAGACTGATTTTGATATTTAGTGTGTCCTTTATGTAAATGTAGATACTTTCAATTCAAATTAATTTTCATTTTCAATGCTTAGGAAATTCATGTTTTAATAGATTGATAAAACTTATCACATTGTAACTATTGTATTTTAATTAAAAATTCGAAGAAAAAGTCAACATTGGCTTTATTGGCTATGTTATTTGGATAGGATTATAGCAGCTTTTACCTCTCCAGAGTAGAGACTAAAAATATTATGCTAAGTCAATTATAATGCAGTATTGGTAAGACTAGCTTTTTCTTCAATAATAGAAAAACATAATGAAAACATGTAATTAAAAGATACATATATCTCTGTGCCAGACCCAGAATCTTCATGTTAACCATCAAGAATTTTCATGCCCCAACTTTATAATCTTTCATTCTCATCAGGTGTGCACCCAGGATATTCCTTAGTTTGATGTTGAGGACACAGGTAAAACCTGATCAGTCCTGGTAGTTTCTCTCGCAGTGCTTCCATATTCTTGCTTATATCACTTTTTTTCCTGTCCTATTCCATTTCAGATTCATTCTCTCTGTTAAATTTAATGCTCTGCTTCTCTTTCTTTCTCCTTCAATTTATCTGTGTCTCTTAAACCCAAAAAACTGGAATTTTTCCCCCAAAATTCTCAGGTGCCTCTAGTAGTTGGGTATGATCAGTTGTAAGACAGGATTTTGTCTCAAAATGAGTTTATCATCTTTTCAGATGTATGTCAGAGTTCTAAGGTTTTCTAGTTTCTCTTCCCATTTTTAAAGGTTTTAGTAAAGGTATATGCAAAATACCAGTTGGTATACTGGTTTGCTAGGGAAATTTTTTTTTAAGTGTACCCTTTAATCCCCGTTCCCTATTTGCCCCATCTACCACCTACCTCCCCTCTGGTAACCATCAATTTGTTCTGTATTGCCAAGAGTCCATTTCTTGGTTTGTCTCTCTCTTCTTTTTTCCTTTGCTCACTTGTTTTTTTTCTTAAATTCCACATTATGAGTGAGATCATATGGTATTTGTCTTTCTCTGGCTGACTTACTTCGCTTCTCATTATACTCTCTAGCTCTATCCATGTTGTTGCAAATGGCAAGGTTTCATTCGTTTTTATGGCTGAATAACATATATATATATATATATATATACCGCACCTTCTTTATCCATGTACCTATCCATGGACACTTGGACTGCTTCTATAGTTTGGCTCTTGTAAATAATGCTGCAATAAATATAGAGGTGCATGTATCCATTTGAATTAGTGTTTTTGTATTGGTAGGATAGTTCTATTTTTAACTTTTTGAGGAACCTCCATACTGTTGTACAGAGTGGCTGCACCAGTTTGTATTCCCACCAACAGTGCAAGAGGGTTCCTTTTTCCTGCACATCCTCGCCAACACCTGTTTCTGGTGTTGTTGATTTTAGCCATTCTGACAGGTGTGAGGTGATATCTCATTGTAGTTTTGATTTGCATTTCCCTGATGAGTGATGTTGAGCATCTTTTCATGTGTCTGTTGGCCATCTGGATGTCTTCTTTGGAGAAATGTCTGTTCATGTCTTCTGCCCATTTTTAAGTTGGATTATTTGTTTTGTGGGTATTGAGTTGTTTCAGTTTTTTATATATTTTGGATACTAACCCTTTGTCAGATATGTCATTTGCAACTATCTTCTGCCATTCAGTAGGTTGCCTTTTAGTTTTGTTTATTGTTTCCTTCACTGTGCAGAAACTTTTTATTTTGATGCAGTCCCAATATTTATTTTTGCTTTTGTTTCCCTTGTCTTAGGAGACATATCTATAAAAATGTTGCTACAGCTGATGTGAGAGATATTACTACCTATGCTCTCTTTGATGATTTTTTATGGTTTCAGGTCTTACATTTAGATCTTTAATCCATTTTAAGTTTATTTTTGTGTGTGGTGTAAGAAAGTGGTCCAGTTTCACTCTTTTGCATGTGGCCGTCCAGTTTTCCCAACACCATTTGTTGAAGAGACTGTCTTTTTCTCATTGGATATTCATTCCTCCTTTGTCAAAGATTAATTGACCATATAATTGTGGGTTTATTTCTGGGTTTTCTGTTCTATTCTATTGATCTGTGTGTCTATACCAGTACAACGCTGTTTTAATTACTACCGCTTTGTAATATAACTTGGAATCTAGAATTATGATACCTCCAATTTTGTTTTTCCTTTTCAAGATTGCTTTGGCTATTTAAGTCTTTTGTGGTTCCATGCACATTTTAGGATTATTTGTTCTAGTTCTGTGAAAAATGCTGTTGGAATTTTGATAGGGATTGCATTAAATGTGTAGATTGCTTTGGGTAATAAAGACATTTTTACAATATTTGTTCTTCCAACCCATGAGCATGGAATGTCTTTCCAGTTTTTTGTGTTATCTTGAATTTCTTTCATCTGTGTTTTATAGTTTTCAGAGTACAGGTCTTTCACCTTTTTGGTTAAGTTTATTCCTACTTTATTGTTTTTATTGCAATTGTAAATGGGATTGTGTTCTTAATTTGACTTTCTGCTGCTTCATTGTTAGTGTATAGGAATGAAGCAGATTTCTGTACATTGATTTTGTATTCTGCAACTTTACTGAATTCATTTATCAGTTCTAGTAGTTTTTTGGTAGAGTCTTCAGGGTTTTCTGTATACAAAATCATTTTATCAGCAGAGACAGTTTTACTTCTTCCTTTCCTATTTGGATGTATTTTATTTCTTTATCTTGACTGATGGCTCTAGCTAGGACTTGTAGTACTATGTTGAATGGGAGTGGTGAGAGTAGGCAGCCTCATCTTGTTCCTGATCTCAGAGGAAAAGCTTTCAACCTTTTACCTTGGAGTATGATGTTAGCTGTGGGCTTGTCATATATGGCCTTTATTATGTTGAGGTATGTTTCTTTTATACCCACTTTGTTGAGAGTTTTTATCATGAAAGGATATTGAATTTTGTCAAATGTTTTTTCTACATCTATGGGTATGATCAGATTATTTTTATCCTTTATTCTATTCATGTGGTATATCACATTTATTGATTTGTATATGTTAAACCATCTTTGCCTCCCAGGGATAAGTCCCACTTGATCATGGTGTATGATCCTTGTAATGTGCTGTTGAGTTTGATCTGCTAGTATGTTGTTGAGAATTTTTGCATCTGTATTCATTGGGATTTTGGCTTGTAATTTCTTGTAGTGTTCTTATTTGGCTTTAGTATCGGGGCATGCTGGCCCTGAAAAATTAGTTTGGGAGTGTTCCCATCCCCTTCACTTTTTTGGAAGAATTTGAGAAGAATTGGCATTAATTCTTTAAATGTTTGGTAGAATTCACCCATGAAGCCATCTGGTCCAGGGTTTTTCTCTGGTGGGAGATTTTGGATTACAGATTCAGTGTCCTTACATGTTATTAGTAAGTTCAAATTTTCTATTTCTTTATGTTTTGTTGATAGTTCATTTTTTATTGCTGAAAAATATTTCATTATCTGGATATACCACAGTGTTTATACATTCACCTCTTGATACCTTGTTTGCCTTCAATTTTTGGCAACAATCAATAAAGCTGCTATAAACATTCACATGCGGATATGTATGTGTACACATACATTTTCAACTATTTGGGTATATACCTAGGAGCACAATTCCTGAATCATATAGTAAGGCTATGTTTGGCTTTCTAAGAAACTGCCAAACCATCTTCCAAAGTGGCTGTACCATTTTGCATTTCCGCCAGCAATGAATTAGAGTTCTTGTTCCATATCCTCAGCAGCAAGTACTTGTTTCTGTGAGTGTTACGGATTTTAGCCATTTTAATGGCCAATAGTATCTCATTGTTTTTTTAATTTGCAATTCCTCAATGATATAATATTGAGCATTTTTATATAATTATTTGTCATCTTTATATCTTCTTCGGTGAGGTCTCTATTCAGATCATTTGCCCACTTTTTAACTTGGTCTTTTATTTTTTTTTAAACACAATTTCCTTTCATTCTTTTAATATATTTACAATAGCTACTTCACATTCTTAGTTTACAAAATCAACTGGAACTCTCAAAGCCATTTTCTGTTGGTTGCTTTTTTTTAATAGTTCTTGTTTTTATTTTTAAACCTGGCTTTCTCGGATTACCCCCATGAGTCAGTATAAGTTGGTGGTCAGCCAATGATGGGTCAGAAGAGCTCCTTAAATGCCTTGAACCATTAAGTTTTCTACTTTTTACCAAGGGAATCTTTATGTGAAGGTATACCTCAAACTTCAGGCAGTTTATAAATCAGCCTAGGTTTCATGGCTTACCTCCACAAAGTCAGCCAGAATTGAGTGACTGGGGCCTTCCACTGTCCCGTTTCTTTCCTGGGCAGTTTCACATCCCTGTACATGCATACGTCCATCTACATCTCCAAGAATATGTTAGAATCTTTCAAAGTTCCCTGTGTTTATCTGGTTATCCGAATCTTCCTTTTAGATTTTTAGCCAGGCTCTTGTTTGCCCCAAACTGAAATCATAGCTTTAGGCAGCTGTGATGTTATCAGCAGATTACTATGGCCTTCTGTAATGCCCTGGGGATTGGGCTTTCTTCATTCAAAGACCTGAGCTCTGAATCAAATCAAATAACACCCTGGGAATGGAGATTTTCTAGGGAGCTGTTAGTTTGGTCAAAATACTGTGTTCTGGGGATGGGGATTTTAGTGATCAACCAAAAGATCCAGTGGCTGTGTTAATGCAGGTTTTCATGGCTGCCATTACCTCTGAGCTTGGGAGGGAGGGGTGATGAGAACAGCCTCAAGTCAAAACTTCACAGAATCTGGTGTTCCTACTACAGTTCATTAGTTTCACTTGTATCATGCTTTTCAGTTCATCCTGTGCCTTTGGTAAATTTCCAGTGCTCTGAACTGGTATTTTTTAAATCTTTTGCCAGTATTTTGTTGCTTTTGTAGGGGAGTGGGTTCACTGAAGTCCTGAGTATGCTGTTCTAGATGTTGATTTGTTGACGTCTCTAATTTTGATAGAAAAACAATGTCTCTCTGAGACAGCGCTTTAATCTTTATTATGTAGATTGATTGTGGTTTATAAATGACAGATAAAGCATTAGCACTTTTTCTTCTTGCAGAAACTTTTAAGCATACATTTGGGACAATTACATTTTTTTTTTTCAGATTCCTATTAGTTCTGATCCTACAGACCCATCTGATAATACTGAAGTACGATCTTTGACATGTCAGAGAGAATGCAGTAAAACTGTGAACACCGAAGCCTTAATGACAGTATTTCACCCTCAGAATTTGGAGACTCTTAATTCCAAAATGGTAGGAAAACAAAATATTTAAATCTGTGGACTGAAACAGTTGATCAAAAATAAAAATCTTAGAGCAGACTAGAAGGTATCACAACTGAAAACTCCTCTTTTGGTGCTTGAAGAGGTTTTCCAGCAGGTACTATTGTGTGACTTGTTTCATTCAATTACACAAAAGGGCCGTTAACAAACAAAAGGGCTGTTATCAAGAATTAAGATAAACTATGAAAATTGAACATTGGGTTTTATTTGCATGGATTGTCAATAATCCTAAAATCAAGGTGATTGGGGGAGAATGATGGTTCAAAGCTTTACCTCTGAAGTATAATGCTTTTCCCATTTTTATATGAGTTTAGGTAAGAATTAAAATAGCAAATTAAAGCTGTTATGCTCACATGGATTCGGAAGATTTGTGATGAGTGGTCCAGTGTTTACAGGCCCCTCTGTCAATATTGATTTTGACTTTCTGTGTTCTTGATTTCCATAGGTATTGTTTCACAGTGAAGAGAGTTTTCAAATTATTTGAAAGAAGTTAATTTCTCACCGTGTTTACTTGGTTGATTTTTTGTTACAGTTGAAAGAAAAGATGAAGGAACAGTCATGGGACATCCTATTTGCAGAATGTGGGCGTGGTGTTAGCATGTTTCGGACCAAAAAGACTCGAGATCTGGTTGTAAGAGGGATTCCAGAGACCTTAAGAGGAGAGCTCTGGATGCTTTTTTCAGGTATTACATATATTCACTTTATTTTTTTCTTTTTTTTTAAGATTTTATTTATTTATTTGACAGAGAGAACACAAGCAGGGGGAGCAGCAGAGGGAGAGGGAGAAGCAGGCTCCCTGTAGAGCAGGGAGCGCAATGTGGGGCTCAATCCCAGGACCCTGGGATCATGACCCGAGCCAAAGGCAGTCGCTTAACCAACTGAGCCACCCAAGTGCCCCCATATATTCACTTTATTAACAGACAGTAGCTATGCCCCTTCTAGAAGTTATGCACTAAGTAAGAATAATTACAAAGATGGCTAGAACAAAGACTTATTCATCATGAGTTCAGATTAGTCAAAGAGAATAAGGTAGTTCCATGTATTTACCTGTATATCCACACATCTATTGTCTGAGCAAATTAGTTTATTAGGCAAGATATGGCTAATTGGAGGTATCTCTATCTCTAGTGTCAAAGGAAAGTTAAGGGATAAAAACAGTTCATGAAAATTCTATTGGATAAAATTGGTATCCTGATGTTATAGATTCTAGTGAAGCCTTTTGTTTGTACTAGGACATTACTTGAATATAAAGCTAAATTTAAAGTAATCCAAATCTTTATGTATATATGCAAATATATAAATAGGTTTATTACATTCTTCTTCTTTTGTATGTTAATGCAATCATCTGTACAGGTGCTGTTAATGACATGGCTGCTAATCCTGGCTATTATGCTGAAGTGGTTGAGCAGTCCTTAGGGACCTGCAACTTGGCTACTGAAGAAATTGAACGTGATTTGCGTCGCTCCCTGCCTGAACACCCAGCCTTTCAGAGTGACACTGGCATATCTGCTCTGAGGCGGGTACTCACTGCTTATGCATATAGGAATCCCAAAATTGGATACTGCCAGGTATGGCTTCATTATAAACCCATCTCTATGCATGTTCCAAATGGTAAAATCACATTAAATAGAGCTCCATTAATTTGAAAATTATGATAAGAAAGACAGAGGTTGGGCTGAGATTGATATAGGGGGTATTTTTAAGTAGGATGGTAGTGGGAATACTTAAGAGAATTGATATTACTTCATTTTTCTTGTACATTTAACAAATATTTATTGAATTCCTGCTCTATAAAAGATACTGTGCTAAGTGCTTAAGACATGTAAAGATGAATCATATAAGGATCCTGCCCTTGAAAGTATACAGATGAGTAAGTATTAAAACATATTCATTAGCAAATAAAAACGAGTGGGGCAAAGTATTAGAGAAATGTAAAGTTCTATTAAGATTTATAATAGGGATAAATTAATTTCATCTGGAGGAATCAGAAATGGCTTCATGGAAGAGGTGGCATTTGTAGGTCTTGATAATCGGTGAATTTTGGATGTATGGAGATGGAATGAAAGAATGTTCTAGGTAAAGGGATCAGTGTAACAAAACGCAGGGAGGTAAACATGGAATATATATAGAACCATGTTTTGTTTAGTAGAAATGTAGGGTGAATGAAGCGAATTAGATAGAGAAAAAAATCAATAAGGTAGACTGGGATAGGTCAGGAGTTTGAATTTTATTTTGTAGGTAGTGGGGGAATCACTGAAAAAAAAATCCTTTAGGAGCACACTATATTAATTAGGGATGCTAGACTGCTAACACAAAGAATCTCAAACAGGTAATAACTTAAACACAATAGAAGCTTCCTCAAAGGAATTAATAGAGAAGAGCAAGTATTTAAGTCAGTAGGCAGCTCTCCTTCATGAGATTATTCAGGGACTTAGGCTGACAGCAGGCCCTGTCATCTTCAAAACATGGCTTCCAAGATGTTCTTTCATTGTTATTACCCTTCACAGGAATCAGGAGAGAGCATGGAGAAACAACTGTGGTAGATTTTATTGGCTTGTAGGCCTAGAACGTGTGTACATCACTTCATCCACATTATGTTGGAGGATCTTGGTCTTATGGCCACACCTATTTATAAAAAGTCTGCAAAATAGAGTGTGACTGAGCACATATATGTCCAGATACTATGGAAGAAGGGGAGATTGGATTGTGGTGGATAGCTAGTACTCTCAGCCACACATCCCTTTATAATGAGCTGAGCACTCATAATGATTATGTATCAATCCTATGTACTCATTAATCTTATCAATAGAGAATTTCTTTGAAAAGCAATTTAAGTGAATGGATCACCTAAATTACAAGTATTTAGTGTATTTTAGGATCTTTGAGAGGTAAAAAAGAAGTGTAAGTGCTTCTTTCCTCAAAGAACTAACACTCACAGAGTCTATGACGTTATCTGTATGTAGTAGAATAGTGGCACCTTCAAAGTAGGTGGCACTTGCTTTTAACTTCTAAAAGATGAGAAGGGCTCCTGGGTGGCTCAGTCGGTTAGGCATCTGACTCGTGGTTTCAGCTCAGGTCTTGATCTCAAGGTTGTGGTATCAGGCCCACGTCGGGCTCCAAGCTTAGCACAGGGTCTGCTTGAAATGCTCTCTCTCTCCCTCTCCCCTGCTCACACACACTCTCTCTCTCACTCATTCAATAAATAAATAAATAAAACTCTCTAAAAGATGAGAGTAAGGTTAGAAACATGGAGGGCAAGAGGAAAGTTACTCTGAGTTAAGGTAATAATATAAGTAATACCATTCAGGTGAGAATAAGCCTGCCATGGAGATCAGACTGGCTAGGTTCATGTTGGAATCAAGAATTAGGTTTGTGTGGGACAAGATCATGCAGAATCATTCAAGCCTGGGAAAAGTCTGAATTTGCTAAGCAGGTTTTATTGCTTTTGATCAAGAAGCCATGTGAGCCGTACTGACTCATTAGGACTAACTGACTAGCTTGCTTATTTACCTTTCATTCTATCCTCCCTCCCTCCTTTCCTTCCAGCTATTTGATCTATTTTCTTCCTTTTCTTTCTTCCCTCCCTCTCTTTCCTCTTTCCTTTACTTTCCTTTGATCTATCTTGAGATAAACTCGCATACCACAAACTTTATCCTTTAGTGTTTTTAGTATATTCACAATGTCATGTAACCACCATCACTACCTAATTCCAAAACACTTTCATCACCCCCAAAAGAAGCTCCATATCCATTGTTACTTCCCATTCACCCCACCCCCAACTCTAGGCAATCACTAATCTACTTTTCCACCTCTATGAATTTGCCTATTATGGACATTTTATATAAATGGAATGATACAATATGTGGTCTTTTGTGTCTACTTTCTTTCACTTAGGTTCATCCATTTTGTGGCATGCATTAATACTTCATCCCTTGTATGGCTGAATAATATTCCATTGTATGGATATACCACAGTTGTTTTTTCAGTGGTTGATGGGCATTTTGTGTTATTTCAATATTTTGGCTATTATGAATAATGCTGTCATGGATATTCATGTACAGCTTTTTGTGTGGACATTGTTTTTTATTATTTTGGGTATATACCTAGAAGTGGAATTGCTGAGTTATATGCTCACTGTATGTTTAACATTTGGGGGCACTGCCAAACTATTTCCCAAAGAGACGGCACCATTTTATCTTCCCACCAGCAACGCGTACTGAGGGTTCCAATTTCTCACATCCTTGATAACACTTTTTATTGTCTTTTTGATTATAGCCATTCCAGTGAATGTGAAGTGGTAGTTCATTGTGGTCTTGATTTCCATTTCCCTAATATGCTATTTGTATGTCTTCTTAGAAGAAATGGCTATTCAAATCCCTTGCTCATTTGTAAAGTTGGGTTCTTTATCTTGTTATTGTTGAGTTTTAATGATTCTTTATATATTCTGGATACCAATCCCTTATCAGATATAATATTTGCAAATTTTTTCTCCTACCCTATATGTTGCCCTTTCACTTTCTTTTTTTTTAATAAAGATTTTATTTATTTATTTGCCAGAGAGAGAGAATGAGAGCGAGTGAGCACAAGCAGGGGGAGCAGCAAGTAGAGGGAGAAGCAGGCTCCCCACTGAGCAAGGAGACTGATGTGGGACTTGATCCCAGGGATCATGACTTGAACTGAAGGCAGACGCTTAGCTGACTGAGCCACCCAGGCATCCCATCCTTTCACTTTCTTGGTGGCGTCCTTTAAAGCACAAAAGTTTTAATTTGTTTTAATTTAATCTAAGTTTTTTTTTAAGTTTTAATAATGTAGTCCAATCTGTTTTTCTTTGTTGTATGTGCCTTTGATGTCCTATCTAAGAAGCCATTGCCTAATCCAAGCTTAAAAAGATTTACTCCTATGTTTTCTTCTGAGAGTTTTATAGTTTTGATGATGAAATTTAGGTCTCTGAGCTATTTTGTGTTAATTTTTGTGTATGGTGTATGGAGGGAGTTCAGCTTCATTCCTTTACTTGTGGATAACCAGCTGTTCCAGTGGTATTTGTTGAAGAAACTATTCTTTCACTCATTGAATCACCCTGGCACCCTTGTTGAAAATCAGTTGACCATAAATATTAGGGTTTATTTCTGGACTTGCAATTCTATCTCATTGATTTATATTTCTGTTCTTATGCTGGTATCACACTTTTTTTTTTTTTTTTTTTTTACTACAGCTGGGTAGTAACTTTTGAAATAAGGAAATGTGAGTCCTTTAACTTTATTCTTTTCCAAGATTGTTTTGGCTCTTTTGGGTTCCTTGCATTTCCACATGAATTTTAGGATTAGCTTGTTAATTTCTGGGAAGAAAAGGAAATGCCAGCTGGGATTTTGATAGTCATTGTATTGAATCTGTAGATGAACTTGGGGAATACTATATATTAACAATATTAAGTCTTCTAATCCATGAGCACAGAATATCTATCCCATTTATTTATTCTCATTCAAAGTTGTTTTATAGTTTTCTACTGCCTAAGCCTTGTACTTCTTTGTTAATTTTATTTCTAAATATTTTATTTTTTTTGATACAGTAAATAGAATTGTTTTCTTGATTTAATTTTTGGATTGTTCACTGCCACTATATAGAAATAAGATTGATTTTTATATATACTGATCTTGTATACTGCAATCTTGCTGAGCTTATTAAGTTTTAGTACATTTTTTTTGTGGATTCCTTAGAATTTTCTATATATAAAACCACAGAATCTGAATGGTGATATTTTTACTTCTTCCATTCCAATCAGGATATCTTTTTTTCCTTTTTCTTGACTAATTGACATGGCTATAACCTTCAGTACAGTGTTGAAGAGAGGTAGTGAGAATGCATATTCCTGTCTTACTATTTATCTTAGGGGGAAGCAATTAGTCTTTCATCATAAAGTATGATGTTAGCTGTGGTTTTTTTTTGTAGGTCCTCTATCAGGTTGAGGAAGTTCCCATATATTCCTAGTTTGTTGAGTGTTTTTATCATGAAAGGGTGTTGGATTTTGTTAAACAATTTTTCTTTCTCTATTGAGATAATCATGTGATTTTTTCCCCTTTATTCTATTAATATCCTGTATTACATTAGTTTATTTTCACATGTTGAACCACCTTGTATTTCCAAGATAAATCTCACTGGATCTTGGTGTATAATCCTTTTTATGTGTTATTGGGTTCAGTTTGCTAGTATTTTGTTTAGAATTTTTACATTTACATTCATAAAATATATCGATACATAGTTTTCTTGAGATACCTTTGGTTTTGGTATCAGGGCCTCATAGAATGAGCTGGGTAGTATTTCTTCCTCTCCTGTTTTTTTGAAGAGTTTATAATGAATTAATGTTAATTTTTCTTTAAATGTTTGGTAGAATTTGCTAGTGAAGCCATCTGTTCCTAGAGTGTTCTTTGCAGGAAATTATTTCATTACTAATTCAGTCTCTACTTGTTATAAGTCTATTCAGATTTTTCTATTTCTTCTTAATTTGGTCTCTGTAGTTTGTGTTTTTCTAAGATTTTATCCATTTTATCTAGGTTATCTAATTTGTTATCACATTCCCTTATAATCCTTTTTATTTCTGTTAAGATTGGTAGTAATAGGGGTACCTGGGTGGCTCAGTCTTAAGCGTTAAGCTTCTGCCTTCAGCTCAGGTCATGATCCCAGGGTCCTGGGATCGAGCCCCGCATCTGGCTCCCTGCTCCACGGGAAGCCTGCTTCACCCTCTCCCGCTCCCCCTGCTTGTGTTCCCTCTCTCACTATGTCTCTCTCTGTCAAATAAATAAATAAAATCTCTAAAAAAAAAGATTGGTAGTGATGTTCACTATTTTCTGATTTTAATAATTTGAGTCCTTTCTCTGCTTTTTATCTTTTTGGTTCGGCCCCTATGGATATCTCATTCCCCAGCTATTCATTTTAACCCTTTCTTAGCCTATTGTTTGGCCCAACTGTTATCCATTTGCTCAGCAAGCCACATACTTGTTCAATAACTGTCTCCAGTTGTTTCCAACAAACACTCTGGGGAAAAGGCTCTTTGCTTACCGTGAACCCTGTGTTAGGTCAAATAAACACAGCCTTGTGAGTGGCGTCTTTCTGTGGAAACCACCAGACAGGTCAAATAATGACAATTATGTGGAAATGGGGCTCCTAAAGAGCTCTAGCCCCTGTCTGTTCCCTAAGGTGGCTGTCTGCTAGGTGTTTTTAATCACGATTGCTGGAATGTTGGTTTTTAAGACTACTATGAAGCTGAGGAGGGGGGCTGGGTATAGGGTAATTTAAAATGCCGAAGAGCTCACTTTTTTACTGAGATTCAGCCATTTTATTAAATAAATGCTTTCTGAATTGCCCTAAGATTTTGGTTAATTTTCAGAGTTCTGAAAAATTGATTCTGACAATATTCACCAGTGTTCTTGTTGCCTGTATAGAGGAGAGCATTTTCAGAGGGACTTACTCTGCCATTTTCACTGACATCCCCTCCCATTATGACTTCTTGAACAGGAAAATTAATGGAGTAAAAACTAAACTTGAGGGGTGCCTGGGTGACTCAGTCAGTTGAGCGTCTGACTCTTGGTTTCGGCTCAGGTTGTGATCTCAGGGTCCTGAGATCAGCCCCACATTGGGCTCCACGCTCAGCAAGGAGTCTGCTTGAGATTGTCTCTATCACTCTCCCTCTGCCAAGCCACCCCGTCCCCTCCCACCCCACCCCCCCCCCCCCCCCCCCCCCCCCGCGCACGCCCCCCCTCCCCCCCATAAAAAAAAAAAAAAAATTTTAAAAAAAAAAAAAAAAAAAAAAAAACCTAAACTTGAGATCAAATACTGTGCCTGATCTGGCAAATAATCGACATCCTTAGTACACATATCTATAAGAAAAGTATTAAAATATAAAAATGAGCAATGAACATGAAAAGATTAGTCATAGAACCAAAAGTACAGATGGATTAATAAAGCCAAAAAAGGAAAGTTCAGCCTCAAAGAAATTCAAATTAAAACCATGAAATACTATTTTCACTATCAAATCAACAAGGACAATTATAATTATTACAATTCTCAGTAGTATTGGCAAAGAAGGAGTGAAATAAACATTCAAACACTATTGGTCAGAAATATGAATTGGTACAGTCTTTCTGGAATACAATTTGGCAGTAATATGTCGTTTAAAAGTAGTATTCTTGGGGTGCCTGGGTGGCTTAGTCAGTTAGGCGCCTGCCTTCAGCTCGGATCATGATCTCAGAGTCCTGGGATTGAGCCCTGCATCCTACTCCCTGCTCAGCAGGAAGCCTGCTTCTCCCTCTGCCCCTCCCCCCAACTTGTGCTGTCTCTCCCTCCCTCCTTCTCTCTCTCTCTCAAATAATAAATAAAATCTTTAAAAATAAAAAATAAAAAATAAAATAAAAACAGCATTCTTTGACTGAATACTTTCATTGCTGTGTATCTTTCCTGAGAAAAGAGTAAAACATTTGGATGAAGATTTATATAAAAAGATGTTCCTTGCAGTGTTATATATAATAGTGGAAAATTGGATCCAAACTAAATGTCCAACAGTAGTAGATTCGTTAAGTAATTTATAGTATATTCAATTTACTAGATTATTTCATAGTCATTAAATACACTGTTTGAGAAGAATTATTTAATGGCGTTGAAAATGTATATATAATGTGATGCTAAGTGAAAAAATCAACAGCTTGTTCCAAACTTTAGAAGGTGAAAAAGGAAGGAAAATACACACACACACAAATACATCAACTTGTTAACAGTGGTGATCTCTGGGTAGGTAGGATACAGGAGATTTAATTTTCTTCACACATTTCCGTTCTTTCCAGATTCTATACATTAAGGTTTTATTCCTTTATAATAAGTGCTGTGGCCGAATGTTATATAAAAGTAATGATCTGACATTTGTATGCAAGATAGATTAGAAGGAGAAGGTTGGGGTGGGATAGAGAGGGTAAAGCAGATCTAAAAGACATTTTATAAGAAGAAACTCTAGGCTATAAAGATAAATTGGATGTGGCAGATAAAGGGTTTCTAGCATGATCAAAATTAGGATAGCGAAGAAAAGAATCCTATTTAATAGAAAAAAGATGTTTATTTTTGAACACAATCGAGGATGATTGACATCTAGAGGGATGTTCTATAGGTAGTTGAAAATACAGGTGAAGTTTGTTTCTCCAATTCTAATATGTTTTTGAGCATTGTGGTTTTTTTTTCCCAGATTTGCGATAATTAAGATATTTTATGAAATTAGTCTAAAATTACAGAGGTTTTACTTATTTTGTTCTATAGTCATATTACTGCTTTATTTTCTTTGAATTTACTGTTAAGTAACTGATTAGCAAATGTTAGCCTGACTTCACCTTGTTTTGCTTTGGACTGGCTCAGAACTCTTATGTTTCCATTATGATTATTTTTCATAGTTTTTATTGCTGCAAACTAAGATTTGAAGAAGAAATGTAATTATCACCCAAACTATACACACACACACACACACACACACACAATTTATTTATTTATTTATTTATTTATTTATTTATTTTTCTGTGAATTTTAGGCAATGAACATCTTAACTTCAGTGCTGCTTCTGTATGCAAAAGAGGAAGAAGCTTTTTGGCTTCTGGTTGCTGTGTGTGAACGAATGTTGCCTGATTATTTTAACCGTCGAATCATTGGTAAAACACACACATCCCATATATAAGCAGATATTTCTTTTTTAAACAATTTATATGTCTCTTGTCTATCCAGTTATGTATCAAATGGAAGAACTGATCAATTAGGTTTTGAAATATACAAAATGCAAGCAATATCAAAATGTCACATTCACTGACATGCTCAAGAGAAGAGCTTTTTGTACTGAATGGGTGATTAGAAAGATTGTTTAATATGTTGCTTTTTTAAGATAAAATACTTGGTCTGTCTCTTAATAAAATAGAAATTTTAAGTATACCTTCTCTGTATTGCTGAAACAATGGCAATCTGAAGTATCCAGAGCTACTGGAACATTTTTAGTAGTTTCTTGATGAGAGATAGATTTTTAACTAGCTTATGTGAACTGTATTGATATTTGCAAGGTTTGAAAGAAGAATCAAGTTCTTGGTTAGTTACTTATATCTTCTTCAGTCATCAAATATTTATAGATTTTGACACTACCACAAAACCATGGGTGGTCTCTACTTTATGCCCTCATAAGCCTTCAGTATCATGGCTGGGTTATTGATTATATTGTCTTTCATTACAGTTATTTGTATATTTATCTTAAGTTCTACTAGATATTAAGCCCTCTGAAAATGAGGCTATTTCATTAATTGGTGTATCTCTTATGGTGCCTATTACAGGTTTCTGCACATCATATTCAATAAATTACTGTTCAAATGAATTTGAACTGAGTTTCTCAAGTGCTTCTTTTTTTTTCCTTGATGCATGACACTTTGCTAGCAGATAAAGAGATGTGTGAAATATAGAAAAGGCCCTGAAAAAGTTCATAATTTAAGGAATAGAAATGAGATACATTGGCATACTAACAAGTGGGAAGGTATCAGAAACAAATCCTTTTGAAAGGTGTTCATTTTTAAACTTCCTTTTATGTTCGCCAGGTGCCTTGGTGGATCAGGCAGTCTTCGAAGAACTTATCAGGGATCACCTTCCCCAGCTGACAGAACACATGACTGATATGACATTCTTTTCCTCAGTTTCTCTCTCATGGTTCCTCACACTTTTTATTAGTGTGCTGCCAATTGAAAGTGCAGTGAATGTGGTGGACTGTTTCTTCTATGATGGAATAAAAGCCATTTTACAGCTGGGATTGGCAATACTTGACTATAATTTGGACAAACTGCTCACATGTAAAGATGATGCTGAAGCCGTGACAGCTTTAAACAGGTACTGTCAGAACCATAGAGTTTCATTCTGGAGAGCCCCTTGGAATGTTGTTCAGCTCCCTTATTTTACAGATGAGGAAAGTGAGCCCTAGAAACTTTAAACAGTTTGCCCAATGTCACAAAGCTAGTTGCATGAAAAATCTAGGACTAAAGTCCCCTTCTCTGTTTCCAAATAGAATATAATAAGAGTAAATCCCTTTTGAAGTAAACCACTTGGTAACATACACATTTATACTAATATTGTTGATTCAGTATGCTGGGACTTTTCATAGTCCCAGTTTGAGCTATAAAGTGTTATTGTGTAAAAGTAATTTGAAAGGGGAAGGATAGTTGATAATGTTAAATATTCAGTGGGAGAAATTGTCCTGGTTTTCAAGTAATTTCAATCAGGTAGGCTCAGTTTTATTTACTCAGTGCTTTTTCTGTGAATGTTATTTTATATTGGAACATTTGTGTGTTGCGTGTGTGTATGTATGTGTGTATACACTATGTATGTGTATGTTAAATGAATGAATATTTGATTAGGGTAACCGTTGGAATGGTGCATCAAATACATTTTGTACAGAATAAAATCTAAACACTCTGGCATTCAGAATACTCTGTGTTATGGCCTCAAGGTACCTTTCTTATTTCTCCTCTCCTGCCTCTACATACCTTATATTCCATCCTTACTGGGCTATGTGGTATTTGCTGAGTACTCTCTGAGCCTGTTTGCTTTCCTTGTGCTCTCCTCTCTGCCTGTGAAATAATTTCTTCACCATCCCATTCCCTGCTCCTTTGTCCTCCTAATTCCTAACCATCTTCAAATTCCACTTCTTCTTAAGACCATCCTTTGTCCTCTCAGTTGACATTAACCTCTAACTAGCTAGGGAGAAATTAGCTGTCATTTCCTCTGCATTTTACTTCCACTAATGTATTACTCTTACTTTTGGATAGGTTCTTTGACAATGTCATTAATAAGGATAGCCCATTGCCTTCAAGTGTTCAGCAGGGTTCAAACGTGAGTGATGAAAAAAGCAGTCATATTAGAGTGGATATTACAGATTTGATTAGAGAGTCAAATGAGGTAAGTTTTTTTTTATACCACAAATATAATTACATAGTATAGTTTAAATGATTGGTACTATAGTTCATAGCATAGTTTAAATGATTGGTACTATAGTTCTATCTCTAGTGGTATGTTAAGAGTAAGATGATAATACAAGTAAAGACATAATTTAAAATCCAATTTCACTTTATTTGTGTATTTTTATTAAGGTATAGTTGACATGCAATATTTATTAATTTCATGTGTACAACATAGTGATTCAACATTTGTATTGTATACATTGTGAACTGATCACCACAATAAGTGTAGTTACCATCTGTCACCATACAAAGTTAATACAGTATTATTGACTGTATTCCCCATGCTGTACTTTATATCTCTATGGACTTACTTGTTTTACAACTGGAACTTTGTACCTCTTGATCCCCTTTACCCATTTTGCACCCCCCCAACTCCCTTCCCCTCTGGCAACTACTGTTATGTTCTCCGTATCTGAGTCTGGGTTTTGTTTTGTTTATTTGTTAGATTCCACTTATAAGTGAAATCATGTCATATTTGTCTTTCTCTGACTTATTTCACTTAGCATAATACCCTCAGGTCCATCCATGTTGTTGCAAATAGCAAGATTTCCTTCTTTTTATGACTGAGTAGTATTCCATTGTATAAAAATGAGTTCTGTGAACTGTTCCTAGGTTATATAGCCTCATGTGCTTCAGTTTGCTATCCTTTAAATGAAACGATGTTCACTTGCTTTCACAGGTAATGACCACTTTTAAATATCTATCACCGTATAAAAAGGTGAAAATTATTCTCTTCTTAGAGACTAAGAATTTCTCCAATGTTCTTGTAGTTAGGCTAGACACATAGTAGATGGAATTCTCTCCAGCAAATATATAGAAAAACTGAAACGTGGGAGGTGAAAATTTGCATAACCACTGAACAAGTTAGGAAAATAGCTAGAAATAGAACCAAGGCCTCTGAGAATTGAGTCTAGTGAAATTCAATTGTGGGAAAAGTGGATATTTATTATGAATGAGTATCTACTGAAATCATATTTTTTGCAGAAATATGGTAATATTCGCTATGAGGATATACACAGCATGCGCTGTCGAAATAGGTTATATGTCATACAGACCCTAGAGGAAACGACAAAGCAGAATGTGGTGAGTATCTACCCTATGGGGGGAAACCAACTGGAGAAACAGGTTTTTTTCCAACTTCCTTTAAAAAATTGACATTCCATGTAAAGAAAATGAATATAACTAAATTTTTGAGCTAGATTCTTGCCACAGCTTAGCTTACTGTAAATTTTTTTGAGAGGAAGTAAAATTATTTTCTTCTAGTTGAATTATGTTGATTTCTCCAAAATGTTTTGTTATTTGACCTTTAATATTGAATGCTATGATATAGGCATTTAAGCATAACATATTTGTGATGTGCTTCATCAGTAAGAACAGCTGACCTATATAGTAGTCAGTGTTGCTAATATACATTATTATCCTTGGAAACCTAAGATTAGGTTAAAAAGATATAAAACTGTGTTTTAAATACTGTCTTTTTTAATATTTGGGTGGCTACATAAGCTGTTAATATTGGTTGCCTCTGGTGAGTGGGATTAATAGATTGCTAGTTGGAAGAGGGAGAGTTTTACTTTGCTATATATACATCCTTCTGTACTGTTTGAGCTTTTATCATTAGCATGTATTGTTCTTGTAAACCTGCTTGCTTAAAGGCCACATCCTAAGAGATACCAATATGGGAAAATAAACATTTCTGAAGATTCTAGGTTTAGCTTTCAATTAAATAATTCAGTGGTGTTACTGTGATGTAGTTAGCATAGCCCCCTTGTTTTGGTTTTTATATATTAATATTTTTTAAAGATTTTATTTATTTATTTGACAGAGAGAGACACAATGAGAGAGGGAACA
This sequence comes from Phoca vitulina, assembly GCF_004348235.1. Classification (NCBI taxonomy): domain Eukaryota; kingdom Metazoa; phylum Chordata; class Mammalia; order Carnivora; family Phocidae; genus Phoca; species Phoca vitulina. Next base: position 7,585,380 of record NW_022589772.1, on the reverse strand, counting down.
CAAGCAGGGGGAGTGGGAGAGGGAGAAGCAGGCTTCCCACCGAGCAGGGAGCCTGATGCAGGGCTCGATCCCAGGACCCTGGGATCATGACCTGAGCCGAAGGTAGACGCTTAACGTCTGAGCCACCCAGGCGCCCCTTATATATTAATATTAAAAAATAAGTAATACATGTTCACTGTAAATAATTTAAACATGACAGAAATGTAAAAAAGTAAAGGTTCCCTATCCCAGGAGCAACCAGTATTAAAATTATTTGGCATATATCCTTCCAGATCTTTTTTCTGTGTATCTGTAGACATAAATGTGTGTGTGTGAGGGGGGTGATATAGTTTTTTAAATGAGATCATATCAGTTACTTTGTTCTGCAGCTTACTTTTTTCAATCAGAAATATATGATAATCATTGCATATCAGTACATATAGACCCCCCCTCACTTTTTTTTAATGTACTGAATAGTATAGCATAGTATGGATATACTATACAGTTGACCCTTGAACAACACAGGGCCCCGGTTCCCTGTGCACTCGAAAATCTACATGTAACTTTTGACTTCCCAAAAAGTTAAGTACAGTTGACCCTTGAACAACGTAGGTTTGAACTGTGTGGGTTAACTTATACATGGATCTTTTTTGATAAATACAGTACTGTGAATGTATTTTCTCTTCCTTATGATTTTCTTAATATTTTCTCTTCTCTAGCTTACTTATTGTGAGAACACAGTATGTAATATATATAACATACAAAATATGTGTTAATCCACTGTTTAGGTTATCCGTAAGGCTTCTGGTCAACAATAGGCTATTAGTCGTTAAGTTTTGGGGGAGTCAAAAGTTATCTGTTGATTTTTGACTGTGCAGGGGGTTCAGTGCCCCTAAACCCCATGTTGTTCAAGGGTCGACTGTACTAATAGCCTGCTGTTGACCAGGAGCCTTACTGATTCATTCAGGTTCAGACATTTTTAAAAAATGAATATTGAATATTAACTTTGATCAAAAGACCTTTCCATATCTTGAGATTATATATTTTTCCAGCTTTGTTAATGTAGTAAATTATATTAAGGAATTCCTAATGTTAGACTTCTGTTGGATTCTTGAAATGAATCCTATTTGGTCATGTCATATTGTTATTTTAATATCCTGCTTTGATGATTTTGCTACATAGCTTAGCTATGTTCTTTACATCTGTGTTTAAATGACACTGGCTTACAGTTTTCTTTCTGTGTGTGTGCTAACTTTAGTTTTCATATCAGAGTTGTACTCATGTCATAGAATGAATTTTGGAATAAATTATATTTTACTATGCTTGAGAATAGTTTAGATCACATAGGAATTATACATTACCTGAAAGTTTGAGTAATTGAGCCTATAAAACCATCTGGATCTGCTGCCTTTTGGTAGAAGGCAGATTTTTTTGATTACCTTTTCAGTTCTATCTGTTCAGAATTTGTTTTTCCTGGGTTAATTTTGGTGTTTTATTTTTTTCCTAGAAAATTACCCATTTCATCTAGACTTTCAGATATATTGATATAAAACTTATAGAATTCATTCAACAGATATTTAATGCTACCTCCTCTGTGCTGGACACTTTTAATAACCTCTGTGCCTATGTTTATATTATCATTTTACTTCTCAATGATGTTTATTTGTGCTTTCTTTTATCTCCCTTGTCAGATATTTGTCTATTTTACTTTTTTAAAATTAGCCAACTCTTTTATTTATTGTTTTATTTTTATTTATTCATTTTATTTATTGTTTTTAATTTCCACTGTTTTATTAATTCTTTTATCTTTGCTCTTGCTTTTAAATTTCCTAAATACCAAAACCATTGTACCATTGATGCTTATTCGTCATGTAGTAGGATAAAACTACATATTTTCTAAGCTTCTTCTTGGGTTATGTCTTTTGGCACAGAGAGGGGAATACACATCTCTCGCGATGTCTTTGAAGTGTTTAATGACAGCCACACTTGATGACTTGACAGATTGCTTATGTGGCAAGAGAGGAATATGTGGAATGAGACTTAGAATACTGTTGCTTATATTTATGGACATTAAATGGATGTCCTTTGGCAATGATCTCTGGCTATGAAGGGATGAAAGTGAAAGTACATGTCAGAGTAGAATTGAACTGTAGTCTATGTACAACCTTTTTAAAGGGCAAAATTGGTGCATTTATCTTTGTTATTCTTTTTAAAAGTTAGAAGAAAATTATTTTCTTCTAGCAGAAGGAGATTTCTAAATGGATTCAAGGAGAATTTCAATACTGAAGTGTTAAATTCTAAATTGCTTTCAATCTTTTTACAGTTGCGTGTTGTATCACAAGATGTGAAATTGAGCCTTCATGAATTGGATGAACTTTATGTCATCTTTAAGGTACTGTTGTTCTTCTTCAAGTGAAAAAATAATACTTTTAAGCAAGATTTTACCACAACCACTCTTAAATACTTTATCTTTAATTGTTTTAGTAGGCATGCTTAAAAGAAAATAATTTTATAAAATTACTTTTTATGACTTACTGACTTTCCTCTTCTTATTTGTTTTTCATAGAAAGAGCTGTTTTTTTCTTATTATTGGTGCTTGAGTTGTCCAGTCCTGAAGTACCATGACCCCAGTCTGCCATATTTGGAACAGTATCAGATTGACTGCCAGCAGTTCAGAGCGTTATATCACTTGTTGAGTCCCTGGGCTCATTCTGCAAACAAAGACTCACTAGCCTTATGGACATTCAGATTGTTGGATGAAAACTCTGACTGCCTTATAAACTTCAAAGAATTCTCCTCTGCAATTGGTAGGATGATGTCCGGTAATTTTCTTTTTTAAAGCCAAAAATAAAGGTACCCCTAGAAATACTTGGTACTGCCTGTTATTGCCAGTTTAGTCAGATTTTATCAGCCTGAGTTACATTATCTCCAGCTTTAGCAATAAGTGGACCTTTTTCTGGGTTTATTACTAAAACTAAGTATATTGGTCTCATTTTGACCCAGCCCTCTCAGAAAAGCAAGCTGTTAGATATGGATGTTTTAAAGGTTAACATGAAGGAAGCAAATGTCTATGTCTCCCCCCACTCAGGCACATGGATACTTCAAAAGGAGCTTCCCCCTCAGTAAAAATCAACTACATAACCTCGAAAAGTGGTAGAGAAATAATCCAACAAACATGTACCTGCAGTTAGTTCACCAGTTACATTGTTCCTTTGCTTTTCCAGACACCCCAGCATACTTTCTTATCAGGGATTGCCCCCTTGAAGAGGAGTTCTCTCCTCAAATGAGTCATAAGGCCTCATTCAAAAGAAAAAAGAAAATTTAGGTTGGGGGGAAGGGAAATCAGCAGGTGAGCATTTTTCCCTCTGATAAAGGGTATTTTGCTTATACTTGAAGAAGAGAGAATCTGGCTGACTGGATGGTGGTTTAACTGTTAGCTTAAGTAACAGAAGGTTTTTGAATCCTAATTACTGACTAATATCTGTATCTTATTAATCTGTGCCACTGGAATTGATTGAATGGTCTTTGAAAACATGATAATTTGTAATTGAATTTTATTGGACAGATATAATGTACAATGGAAATTTCACTGAGAAGCTTAAGCTGCTTTTTAAGCTGCATATTCCTCCAGGTAAGACTTTAACAATCTTTAATGATATACAGGAGTCGATTCCATTTTAACAAGTATAATTACAGATATTCAATTTTAATAAATAACATAATTTTCAATATGATAAAAGGTCATTACTTCATTATGGCCCATGGATCGTATGTCCAGTACTTTTGCTGATATATAGTTACAGTGAAATCTATGGAGGAGATTCTGTGTAACAGATGGGTTCACAAGTTTCCTTCAAGTTAGTGGTCAATTTAATGATAGTTCATGTATAAGAACTACCTGACATTTGAATATTGGTATAATATTGAAATGTGATGTTGTTGTTATTGTTGTCACTGGGGAGTAGAATTTAACTTTAGACAAACTGCCAAACTCGTGGAATACTACAGATTATTCAGAAAAATTGAGACTAGGCAGCAGGAATGTTAAACATTTGGAAAGGAAGCAAAATAAAAGCTACCATTTATTGAGGACTTGCTCTGTTGAGGCATTTGCTTTACATGTATTCTTTTACTTAATTCTCACAATATCTCAGAGAAGTGGTAATGTCCTTCCAATTTCGATGATAAGGAAACTAAGGCTCAGAAAGATTAAATTATTTGGCCAAGATCACATAGCTAATAAATTGCATAGCTGGGATTCAAACTGAGGTCTGACTCCAAAGCTCAGGTTTCTTTCTATTCTATCATACTGCCCTAATGTTACCATATAATGCCAGTTTACTTCAGTGTTTTCCACTGACCTTAAGAGGCTGCCTTTCCCAGGCCTGATCCATATCTTGGGAAAAGAGTCTTAGGCTTTAAGCTAAAGGAACATTGCAAAAGTACCACTTAGTTTAGATGGGGTTAAGTCACACAAGGAAACAGCACCTCGTAATTTGTCTAAAGCTACACCTGGGATTTCTTTTAGAGTCTTCCCAGGATAGCCAGGAACCATTCTTTACCAGACCCAAACTCTAAAAGCCATCTTTGACTCTTCACACACTCAGATCACAAACAGAGCATTAAAAACCAAAGATAAACCACCTAATAATTTAATTATGGAGGACTTTACATTGTCAAGTCAAATTACTGTTAGAATGTTTAATGTTGCCGTGGAATGAATATGCTTTCAGTAGAGGATCAAAAATGGAAAGAAAAACCACTGTGTATCTGTTACAGCACTCAGCTTCATGTTTGCCTTATTATTGAAGATGTTCTTAAATGACTGAGGTTACATTTTCAGAGATTTCAAAATGCCAGATTTTCTTATTTCAACTTGTAATGGCTCTCAGAAAACTATTAAAAAGCAAGTAAGAGAACTAATAGAACTCAGAGTGATCAAGTACTTCTTATTTGCTATAGAGTAGAACCTCTTCTACATTTCTTCACATGTGTCTTTCTTATAGTGACCTTTTATTTAACTCTCTGCCCCCAGATTTGCTTGACCCGTTTCTGTCCCTTATTGTTAGTAAATTGATTTGGGTTATCTGTTTTCAGCTTATACTGAAGTGAAATCTAAGGACCCTTCAAAAGGAGATGAACTTTCCAAGGAAGAATTACTTTATTTCAGTCAGCTCCATGGTAAATATCTGTTAAAAATGTATCTTTTTTGATGATTAGTCACTCAGAGATCTTCCTGGCTTAAATAATTTTTTACCCAGCTACCATTAATAAAATTTGAGTTAATGATACTTTATATTTCTTTGGTGCTACCATAACACTTAGCACAGTGCTAAATGCATGGTAAGTACCCCATAAATACTTGACTAATTAACTGAAATATGTTTTGGGTTTTGATTTATGGAATTTTTTGTCTACTGGAGGATTAGAAAGAAAATGCATTTTGTTTCTACTTATGTTGCAGAAATTTCTAAAATGTATCCAGCCATTTTCATGCCTTGTTAAAATACAGTGGAAACAGTAGAATCTTTGATGATTGAAGGTCATAGCTATTATTCCAACAGTGAATACTTATTATAAATCACTGTAGGTGTAGGAGACAGGGATGAATCTGTCTCCAAGACATAATTTGGAAGTGTTATAAGCTTATTTTTGTATCCTTTGCCTCTTTTTCATAAACATGAGTGTCTTATAGAGAGATAAGTCCTGATTAATGTATGTTTATAGTTACTATATGTTGGTGTTTGAACATTAAGTTTGAAGAGACCTTATAAATCATCTCGTCAAATCCCTTAATTTATATAGATAAGGGCACGGAGACACAAAACGGAGAAGTGACTTGTGCAAGATTTCACAATGAGGTATTGTCACAATCAGGATTAGTAGCTCAGTCTTCTGATCTCCCGCATGCTTCTTTCCCCTAATAATAAAAGTAATACAGTTTAGTTTGAAGAAGGTCACAAGGAAGAAAATACCACCAAGAAATAAATAATATTTGGTATACTTCTAGGATTTTTTAATATAGATTTTTTTCCCAGTGTTCTTTCTACTATAAAAGTTCTTGAAATTTTGTCTTCTGATGAGAGGAGGTCATGTCAGCTAAAATTGGTTTCCGGAATTGAAGAAAATAACATGTGCCTGAGTCTTTATATAAAATATTATTTTACTTTCAAAAGGTATTTACTTGTTAAATATTTTACAAAATGCAATTGTTTTCTTTTCCTCTAGTTTCTAAGCCTACAAATGTGAAGGAAGCAAAATCACTAAAAAACAGCCCTGAAAAAGGTACTATGATTAGGAATATCATTTAGCTTAAGTTACTGTTTTTGTGAATAGGGTTAGCTACAAAGGCAAATAGTGGATTCCCTTTAAAGGCTATTGATTTGTCCTGAGAGCCTTTTCACTTTTGTGTGTTAGTTTAACAATTTAGTCTTTCTTGTCTTGATACTTAAGTCTCAGAACTTAGAGTAAATGACCCATATTCATTTTACTATTTTGAAAATTATTATGTTTAATTACAAGAGTTAGTAGATAATAAAAGAAATTTAAACAGAAGTCTTCATACCCCCACTGAACTCCACCCTGAAGTAAATGTGAAAGCATTTTGTTCTATATCCTTTCCAGACCCATTTCTATGTATACACAAACACATATAGAAAAAGAAACATTCCATAACTACTGTTCTACAATTTGCTTTTTCAATTTTGTGATATATCATGGACATTTTCATGTCAGTACATTTGGATACAACACCTTCCCTAGGTTGCTAAGTATATCTACGTAGTTTTCCAGTAAGTCTCAAGTAATTATTAATAGTCACATTAATTGTCTTCATTAAACTCTTCAAAGGAATGAATGGATAGTAGTATTTTGAGTTTTTTTAAGAAGAGCCACCATAGACCACTTCAGAATCTGCATATTAAGAACATCATATAGAAGCTATTTTAAACTTAATAGTATGCATGAGAACATCTACATGAAATTTACATCATCAAGCCAGAGTGTACTGTTTAATCTAAAATGCATCCTTCTCCCTCTCTCTTCACATCTTCCCTAATCCCCAGCCTTCCCAAAGTACAAGTTTTAGTTTAATGGAAATAGAGAACATATTCTGAAAGCCAGTGGGTGAAATGAAAGATAAATTCAGATAATTTTCTGGGTTATTTAAAGGTAGAATCTTGTATCTTAAATAATTTCCAATTGTAGTTATTCCTTCTGAGATTTGGGGAAATAAAGTGAACTGTTCATTATGAAATGGTTTTATTCCACTCATACAGGCAAAGGAAAAGTTGATATTCAAGCATATCTAAGTCAATGGCAAGATGAGCTTTCCAAAAAAGAAGAAAACATTAAGGATTTACCAAGAATGAATCAGGTATAGTATTTTCAAAGAAAAAATTCTAGGTTCTTCTTTGTTTTTATGAATGTGGGTGTATCCAACTCTAAAATAGTTAATATACTATTACAAAAATAGTTAAGTAATCTATGTATCATCTCTGTAAGTTTCAGATGAGCACAGAAGAGTAGGAGCAAATTTTTAAATGATTTCCTACTTTAAGCACCTAAATGCATTTAGTGTTTCAGAATAGTTCCTCTGCTATGACAACATTTGTGACTATAGAAAAGGTGTATGTATAAACATACATTTCAGTGTTTCCTATTTCCAGCTTTATTAGAAGTGTTCATTTATTCAGTAAACATTTTTTTTAGTGCCTACTAGATGACAGACCCAATGTTAGGTACTAGGAATAAGAAGTTACTAAAATAGGTCACATGCTGGTTTCTAATCATCTTGTATTTGAACCTGCTCGAACAATACTAATGACTGCTACTTGACACAATTCTAAAGCCATCTCTTAAACACTGTTCGGTCAGTTTATGTTCTTATGTTTTTTAAATTAAAATCTGTTGGTGATTAGATACTGAGGATTCCCAGAACTTTACCAAAATGAGAACTATCAAATAGCGGTATTCCTCGTGGACTGGGTAATTTGGTAGCTGAAAAGTACCTTTTAAAATGAATTAATATGATGTTTAGTCTAAAATTTTTTATAAATAAGCAGTACTACAGACTAAGGTAGAAAGAGAAATAAAACTTAAGAGTTCGGTACTATTTATTTTGATTAAGTACATCCTTTGTATTTGCTTTTTATTTACAGATAAACTTTTCTGTTAGGGTGATTGACTTATTGTGTTAGAATTATTTTTTTTTAATTGACAGATACCTTTTAGGAATGTCTATGGATTATTAGGGGCAATTAGCAAACACACCAGTTTATTTCTCCACTTGGGTCCCAACTCAGCCTTTAAAGAGAAACATGTCTAAATGGGCCCTGTGGAGCTCCCTTGTACTGCTAGATAGTTCCCAAAACATTCTTCCATAAATTTAAGTCATCCTAGTTGAGCTGCCCACTGTAGCCCTTTAGAGAGATCAAGGGAAACTCCTTATTAAGCCTTTCATTAATATTGGTTAATGAATGAATGATTAACATGTAAGGAAATAGGTGAATTTGCCTAATTAAAAGTACCACCGGGGCGCCTGGGTGGCACAGCCAGTGGTTAAGCGTTTGACTCCTGGTTTCAGCTCAGGTCATGATCTAAGGGTCCTGAGATCAAGCTCTGGGCTCAGGAGGGAACCTGCTTCCCCTCTTCCTCTCCCTCTGCCCCTCCCCGCCTCAAATAAATAAATAAAAATCTTTTTTTAAAAAAAGTACCACCTAGGGGCGCCTGGGTGGCTCAGTTGGTTAAGCATCTGCCTTCCACTTGGGTCGTGATCCCAGAGTCCTGAGATCTAGCTCCTTGCTCAGTGGGGAGCCTGCTTCTCCTTCTCCCTCTGCCGCTCCCCCTGCTTTGTGCTCTCTCACTCTCGCTCTTTCTCAAATAAATGAATAAATAAAATCTTTTTTTTTTTTTTTAAAAAGTACCACCTAACATTGAGGGAATGATGGCAGGTAAGCTGCCCAAGAATTATTGTGTGTGTGTATATGTATGTATGTGTGTGTGTGTGTGTGTGTGTGTGTGTGTGTGTATATATATATAAATATATATATTTATATATATATTTATATATATATATAAAATGTACTGCTATTAGGCAACATATGAAGATTTAAAAGGCATTTTAAAGGGCATTTTCTTCCATGGTTTATACCCATCTTTCTAGAACCAAGATTTATTTATTTTTTTTAACCAAATCATTAGTTTTTTTTTTTTAACTTCTATGGTGAGGGTTAAATGGTACAAATTCTAAATAGGAGACTGTTTACTTCTAAGTTCTCTTTCTTTTTGCTAAGTCTAATATCAAATGTGGTATTTCTAACTTATGTCTTTCAGTCACAATTCATTCAGTTTTCAAAGACCCTATATAACTTATTTCATGGGGACCCTGAAGAAGAGTCGTTATATCAAGCCATTGCTGTTGTAACCAGCCTTTTGCTCAGGATGGAAGAAGTTGGAAGGAAACTACATAGCCCTACAGCATCAGCCAAAGAATTCTCTGGTACAGTCTGTGCTTCTGGAGGACCCAGTGAGGGGAAAACAGAGAGCCACTTGAAGAAAGATCCCTCCTCTCTGAGGGAAGAACCTCAGTGGTCATTTGCATTTGAACAGATTCTTGCGTCTTTGTTGAATGAACCAGCATTGGTGAGGTTTTTTGAGAAACCCATAGATGTAAAAGTGAAACTAGAAAATGCAAAAACCTCTCAGTTAAGCTGTAGAACCAAGATGTAAATCTCTTAACAGGAATTGCCTATTATAGACAAGTTTACTAAGATTCCTGTAGCTGTCAGTTTGATTCTTGGGAATAGGGATCAGGGATTTATCTTGTTACCAATGTGCTTGAAGGTTAAAAAAAAAGATATGTGGAAGCACAATAATTCATTGCTTTGTGGTAATCTCTGATTTTGATATTCTTCATTACAAATGAACTTTTTATAGTTCACATGATATGCAATATCAGGGGAATATGCTAAATGTTACCACCAGAGGGCACTACCATATCACTTTTAGTAAGAAAATTCCTAATTTGTGCTGCTATTTACATATGAATTACTGACGATTTTGAACATGTGATGTTATGTTTGAGTATTAGTGATGCTGACATGTCATCGATAAACCCTACTTTCTAAATTGCCTCAGTCCTATTAGAATGCTTTAGAAATCCAGGCTCTTAGATCTATAGCCTTAATTATCTAAGTGATTACCATACAGGGACCTCATTTTCAAGTTATCTAACTGAAATAATACTAACTTTTTAAAGTTAATACCATTCAGTTTTCTAATAATAAATGGTTTTTTAGTAACTTCTACATTCTTCCTACCTGAGAGCAGTTCAGAAGCTGCTGACACACTTCTAACTCTGTGACTGATAAAAACAAGTCAAGAACTCAAAATTCTGGGCTAATATAAGGAGAAACAATATTGGATTTAATTTTAAGCTGGATAAAGCCAGTCTCTTCAGAAGTGTTAAGAAACAATTCAGTTAACTATACAGGTCTCTCATTAGACTGCGCAATTACTTGAAATTCTTCTGAGCACTGCTGTTTGTGACATTTGTCTCAGAGCAGCCTGTGACTGCTTTGGTTCTAGCTTTAGATTTTGAATTTTCACCAGTCATGTTTTAAGCTACATTAGATAGACTGAATTACTGTGTTAGTCTGGCAAGTTCATAAAGTATACTTGTGTGTAATAATAGTTAAGGTAATTGCTGGTGTCTACCTAAAAAGTTTTGACCATCTATCTGATTTAGATGTGTGATTTCTATATTTTATGCTGCTTATATTTTGGTCATTACAATGAAAGCCCATTTAGAGATAATGGGCTTTTGTTAGCACTTTAAAGAAAAAAAAAAAAAAACAACAAGCAAACCACACCTATTCGATCTTCTGTGCTATTTTTGACAAGAGCAATTTATTAATCAATTGACTTAGATTGTGGGGAGAGATCATCCATTGGAGCTGCTTTTTTCACAAAAGGCTTTGGTTTTAAGCCCTTTGACTTTTCAGATATGAAACAATAAAAGGGCAAAAATTCTTTAGAGAGTAACCCAAGATGACGCCCTTTCTGGAAAGGAATTGGTATAGTCAACCTTTGACAAGAGTCCACTGTGAACAAGGCCTAACACAAAGGGTTTCATCATCACAGAAGATGTTATTTTCAAAGAGATTCAAGGATTTTAAGTTGATCCTTTAAATTTCATAAATTGGACTTGGCCAAACACTTAATAGTGTTGTCTTTAAAATGATTTGGTCAACTTTTTCTTTTCGAGGAAATTATCACTTAAAGATACAGTTGGTAAATAAGCATCTATGCCTTTTCTCAGAAATGATTTGCTGAAACGTGTCCAAATTTTAGAGTTTAGTTAATAGTTTATATGTAAACTATCATACATCTGCTATTTTGCAATGATTGTTAAATTATAGTAGGTCTAGAAATACACAAGGTTCTGTGCTTATATACAAAGGCACTATTGCACATACTCTGTTGAATATTTTGTCAATTATATTTACAAAAAAAGATACTTTCTTAAGAGCATATGTTATTAATATTTGATATGATTTTAAAGTCTGAATATTGAAGTTTAGCCTATATTAATTAAAATTGAATACTTAGATTTTTGAATTGCAAAATGATTATAAATGGAAGTTTAAAAGGCAAACATTTATTTTCTGAGTCTGCAAGAGAAATAAGATGAACACATAGTTTTATAGTTGCTACCTTGTTAAGCAAATGAGTTGTTCTTAATATTAAAAATCTTATGTAGTTGTGTTGAACTGAACCACTGCGTTATACCTTATACATTAAATTAAATGTGTTATAAGGAGGCTTTACTTGTCTTTATAAAAATAAATATTACAGGAGCGCCTGGGTGGCTCAGACGTTAAGCGTCTGCCTTCGGCTCAGGTCATGATCCCAGGGTCCTGGGGTCGAGCCCCTCACCGGGCTCTCTGCTCAGCAGGGAGCCTGCTTCTCCCTCTCCTGCTCCCCCTCTTATGTTCCCTCTCTGGCTGTCTCTCTCTCTGTCAAATAAATAAAATCTTGTAAAAAAATAAATATTACAAATCTATTACAGTAAACATGAAAAATTGTTTACTAAAAGATATTACTGTTATTTATTATAATGTATTTTTATTTACACTTAATTCAATTATCACTTGAGGACTTCTCTATTAGTTAAGGTTAGTTTGCAGAGAACAGAATTCACTCTAATTAGTTAAGGCAGAAAAGATTTATTACCAGACATTAAGTGGCTTACAGAATTATCAAGGGGACTGACTCTAAATTGAACTTTGAAGAACAACTTCCAAAACTACACCACAGAACCAGGCCACCAAGGGAGTTGCTAATTCTTCTGCGATTAGGAAACTGCTACTTCCTGCTACCATGATGAAAAGCCAACACCACAGCTGCTACTTACAGATCCATGCTCCACCTGCTATGATTTATACCAGCAAAAGAGATGCCAAGCATCCCACCTCTCACCACCCACACTCTAGTGACTAAATTGCAATAGAACAAGCAAACGTCTTCGCAACCATGTTTACCAGCAGAAATGGCAGAAGCATAGCCTTCACCTCCCTTCTGCCATTCAAGTCTCAAGAGTATGCATCTGATTGACCTATAATATATCCAGAATCCTAGTTGCAAGGGAATCTGGAAAATATCCTTTTAGCTTTTTAGCCTCTGCAGTACAGTAAGGCACACTAAGAGGCTAGAATGGACATTGAGCACTGCATTTGTTTTCTATTGCTGTGTAACAAGTTACCATGTCACACATTTATTATCTCACCATTTCAGTGGGTTAGAACTCCGGGCTCAGCTTAGCTGGGCTCAGCTCTCACAAGACTGCAACCAAGGAATCAGCCAGGCTGGTTCTCAAGGGAAGGCTCAACTGGGGAAGAATCGACTTCCATGCTTACTTAGGCTTTTGGCAAAATTTATTTCCTTATGGTTATAGGTCTGGAGGCACCAGCTTCTTGCTGTTAGTCAGCCAGAGGCTGTCCTCAGCTCCTAGAGGCTTCACTCAGTTCCTAGCAGCTGCCCTCAACTTCTTCAGGCTGCCCACAGTTCCTTGCCATGTGGACTTCCCCAAAATGGCCACTTACTTCATCAGTCTAGTAAGGAGTGTCTCTAGAACAAGACGGTATTTTACATAATGTAACATCTCACAGTGGTGGCATCTCATCCCCTTTGTCAAATTCTGTTGGTTAAAGGGAAGTCACAGGCCCTACGCACTCTCAAGGGGAGGTTACACAGTGACATGTACATCAGGAAGCAGGGACCATAGGGGGTACACCATAGAGTCTGTCCACTACAAGTACCTATCTATGTTATCCACCTCTTTTACCATGCAACATACCCTTCTTCCCATATTTATACATAAGAGCTAATAGCATCAATGGCAAGCTGCTGCCTGTCATGACATAAATCCTCATACGAACAAAAATACATTAATCCTCTCTCCTGAGGGAAGATCCAAGTTTCTATTGGTCACTTGGATCCATGGATGAGTGATACCTACTTGTCCTAATTCAATCTCAGTCCCATCTTGATATCCTGTAACGTGAACTAAACAAAAAAAAAGTTAATTACCATAAAACTCACCTTATATAAAACAGTAGAGGGAAAGTAGGGAAATAAACTGATTGCTATATATAATTATGTACCTTAAAGAGAAAGGGAGAAACTATGAGTAGCTACTATAGTCCTTATTTCTGCAACTAGTCATGAGGCCGTAGTTGTGTTTTATTTTTTTAATTATCACACAATAAATTAACTTCCTTTTGCTATACACTTCTATGAATTTTAACACAGGTATATATTCCTATAACCATCATCACAATTACAGTACAGAACAGTTCCAACACCCCCCAAAACTCCCTCATGCTATCCATTTATAGTCACACTCTCCTCCCACCCAACAACCACTCATGTTTTCTGCCCACCATATAAAAGACCAGATGTTTGCTTTCCCAGAATCCCCACCTCCTGTGGCCACGTGACCAAGGATTGGCTAATCACATGCTTCTGCTTGGAATTTCTTAATATATAGCAGAGCAGGATGGAAAGTGAGGTATACATTCTGGTGGCAGTGGTGGCATCTTCACATTAACACTCTGGTTCTGACATAGGACTTAAAGTGCTTTTGGATGCCCAGACTTTATTCTCCCTTTTGGGGGGAGCTTCTTAGTGGATCCATGAGCTCAACAGTTCAATAAAGTGTTTTTCCGCTTTTCCAGCCAGAATCCATTTCTTTGGCTATTTAAAGTAAGATTGATACATGTGACACTGGGAACCCTATACCACTAGATCCCTCAAAGCAACGCAAGCAAATTATCCCGGTAGCTACATTCCTCAGCTTAAAATCACCAGTAGAAGGGTGTTTTATCCTTCATCTCACATTATACTGCAACTTCTGTTTCTATTATCAGAACCACATCTTTCTCCTATCCTAGAAGCATCAAGCAATAGATTTCCTAGCTTCTAATTCTACTTGTCTTCCTCTGCAGGTAATGTCTCCTTTATGGCTGCTTTTAAGATCTTGGTCTTTCCAATGTTCTGCAGCTTCTTATGATTTATGTAGATTTTTTAAAAATCCTGTTTGGGATTAATGATTAAATTTTGATAATCAACTCTCATTCCCTAAGACCCATGTACCTTCTGCACAAGCCAAACAGGCAAGTTAAATGAGGATGTAATAGAAATCCCTCTCCCGCCTCCCATATAACTACATACATCCTTCATATCTTTGATGGGCACTCATTTCTGTGATTTCCCCAAGGATACAGTATTGACAGATACAGCAAACCCTTCGTGGCCCTTCCTACCATAAATAGTCCTTACTACACTGGTCAGGGAGAAAATGTGATCGATCTGTCAGTTGCTGAGTATGGCTATTTTATTTCTTTTTAATATTTTATTTGTTTATTTGTCAGAGAGAGCACAAACAGGGGGAGTGGCAGGCAGAAGGAGAAGCAGGCTCCCCACTGAGCAAGGAGCCCGATGGGGGACTCAATCCCAGGACCCTGGGATCGTGACCCGAGCCGAAGGTAGATGTTCAACTGACTGAGCCACCCAGGCATCCCTGAGTATGGCTATTTTAAATATACATCCATAAACTAAGAACTAACCATATAAGTATTTGCAGATCCACTGGACCCACTGTAGATGGATTCAGGATAAAATTCTGTCTCTTGACTCCGTAAGCCCTGATTCTCACCAGTGGATGCCAATTGTATTCTAAGTGGCCCTGGATAAGTGTGAATTCAACGTCAGTGTCCAGTCTCTGAAAAGTATGAGTATTTCTAGTTGCCCAGTCATGATTACCCTGGTAAATGGCCACAGGCCCCTCTGGCCAGAAAGAAAAAGGAAAGCCAGAAAGAAAATGTACAACATGCTTATGGTATTCATTGTGGAGTCCTTCTTCAAGTGTACCTGGCTTTCCCTTCAAGGGCCTCTGGGTATGTGAACTGACTCAGGCCTGCAAACTGGGGTAGAGGCCATGAATCTCCATCACAATGACTTAAATTAGATCTTTGTTCACCAGACACATATGTTGGCTATACGGATCAAGTAAAAAATAAGTAGGCTGCTCATTTATTTCCATCTAAGGAAACTGAAGAACAGCCACTACCAAACTTCTCGGCAAGTCCAAACATTCAGATTACATCTCTGGCCATGCTTCTATCACATTAACCATGCTCACCCCATCTCTTGTCATTAAGTGCTGCCACTTCGTCTTTGCCAGTCTAAGATCCCATTATTCTCATTGAAATTAGCAAGTTCCTTTCAGTGGCAGCATCTCTCATTTTTATCCCTGGCCTATTGAAGACTATCACTGTAGCATGTTTCGGGAATAATAAGGCTTTTCTCATCAATATATATTTCAATGCCTTGGGGAAGAGAATATCCCCTGGGTCCTCTTGGGAGACATAGTTAGGATGTAAGGTCATATATCATAAATGGACTCCATTGTTTCTATTTCCTTGTCTTTGGAGTATCTCCTATACATTATACCAAGGAATATCTGGCATATCAACTTTATTTAATATGGGCTAGTTTTTAGCCTTGGCTTCAGTCAACTGAGCGAAAAAGAACCACTTCCAACTGGGCAAACTAGTAATTGAATCCAGAATCTCTAGTAAGTATTCAGGTGTTGATATATTTAGCCTAATCTAAAATTACATTCCTTCCTCCATGGCATAGTATTCTCAAAATACATTCCTGCACATATTCTGCAGATCTCTGCCATTACAAATTAGCAAAATTCTGTAATTATCTCCTCCCAGTTCAGACTTTTATTTGTATCCTTAGAGCAATTCTGTGACCTAACTAGTTATAGGTCTGGAAGCAATGAGAGGAGGTAAGGGTGGTACCTGAGGAAAATTGACATTCCCTAGCAAGTAGCTTCAAGCAAGCGAACATTCCCTTCAAGCAACATTCCCTAGCTGGTTCAAGCAAGGCAGAGCCAGCCTCATCAAATAGCATGCTTCCACGGGCAAGTAAGGCTCATTGGTGAAATACTTAGAGTCATCTGAATTCACTCAAATGTCCCAATTTCTATTCTAGGGTGTCTCTCTAATCAAATAAATGCCCTTACTTTCATAAAAGTGACCTGACAAGGCTGTGAGTTCGGCATATATTGTAACTGAACAACCCATGGGATCAGACTCTCATTTTCAGCTATGTCAGCTCTACTTCAACAAGGGGTAAGGGAATAGAAACTCCTAGTCCTCTTTTCTTTGAGCTTAGAATTTAAATCCTGCGATTGCCGTTTTCTTTCTCAAACCTCTAGAGCACAGTTAGAAGTTATTCCACTCCACAGTCTTTGGGTATCATGAGCGCCAAAATAATCTGTAGTAGCAGTTACCTGGTCTATCAAGCCTTGCCTTCAATAGACACTTCATGGTAGATGCCCACTTGTGATAATTTGATTGGTTTGCCATCATGTGCCATAGACTATCAACATCCCATCTTCTAATATTAACAGTATCATCACTGCTTTCAAATCCAATCATGCTATCTAATCGATCTGAGTTTCCCAGTTTCTTGAAATGCTATTGCCTTTCAGCACTCCTGCTACTACATTCTTTATTGGTCAGGGTTCAATTTCAGAGAACAGAAGCCACTCTAGCTGGTCTAAGGAGGAAGCAATTTATTACAGGGTGTAAAATGGCTTAGAGAATCATTCAGGAGAGCTGTAGAAACAGATGCTGAGCCTTCAAAATGACTCTCAAAGCCACATCACAAAGCCATGCCATCAAAGAGTGCTGCTGTCTCTCCATACCATCAGGAAATTTCCGGCTCCAGAACCGTGTTACTCTTGCTGCAGTAGGGAAGCCATTACTATTGCTATTAGTTCCAGAAAAATGCCACCCACAGTACAACCTGCACCAGCAAAATGGGTGCCCTATCACTGCCTCTGGACTCCCATGTAGTTAATATCTAGACCATGGGACCTCTGCTAACCCTCCTGAAGAATAACTAAACCAACTCAACCGCTGTGCTTCTCAGCACAGGCAGGAGAAATGAAGCAAAAGCCATATTACACCTTCTAAATCGCATGCCCATGCATCGGATTAGCTGAACCTAAATCATATTCAGAGCTTCAGCTGCAAGGAAGTCTGGGAAGTGTGTTTGTATGTGTACTTTCCATCACCTGCATTACAGGTTACACTCTAGGATGAGGGTGGAATGGAGCTGAACACCAAGTCACAGTATCTACCCTAGCCTTCATCAAAGACTTAATATATTTGGCTTGAACCCCAATTCCAGGATCACAGGAAGCTCAGAGTTCTTTCTGTGATTTTGTCTCTATTTTCTTACGTTTCTCTGAATCATTCTCTGCTTCTAAATGCACACAGCCTTCCTGAGGCCTCTAATCAGAACCTGGCCCAAAACTCCACCCCTCCACCATCTTCTAAAAGAAATCAAATCACACTTAAGCATATGATGATTCATGCATCCCCCCCCCCCCAAGATTTGTGAGGTTATAGGGGAGAAAGGCCATATCAAGGAGCATATAGCCATCTACCATCTCATTGGGCCTCTATCTTTTTCCACACTTTCGCTTCAAGCTGATCCCTTAAGCTCATAACTTTCCACAAGTCCACACTCCACTTATGACTCTCCCTGCCATTTGAAGCACTATGAGAAGCATAGGACCCTCCTTCTGCTCTGGGCTATTTCTCTTGTATGGTGAAGCCCACAAGTCCTATGTACAATTTCTTCAGGCTCCCCTGAAATTCCAATAAATAAAGTAGTTTTTTTCATTTCATTATTGGTTATGTATTTCATTAATTGTTATTGTTCTAACTTGCTAATCTTGTATCTTATGAAGAGTAGCTTATGTCCTCATGTTTTCAAAAGGAATAAGAAAAGGAGAAAGAGCCAAGGACCAGTCATTTTGCATAAGACATGAGAAATACTTCGTTCATCTCCACCTCGGGGACTTGGCTTTTTTACATCATTATTTCAGTAATTTATTAAGAGTTGCTACCTATTCCCTGGTGACTCATTAATGGTATCTTAAGCATCTCCCTTTAACGAGTGAGACTTGCTCACTTCCTTGCTTACCACTCCTGGAGGAATCTCCTCACATGATTAAAATTGAAAATTGGGATTAGCAGTGGCTCTCTTCTTCCTGTTTCGTAATTTTCAGATGCCCAGGCTAATTGTTCCTCTCCTAAGCCAAGACCCAAATCAACAATATGAAAAGTGGATGAATTCCAAATACTGGCTTTTGTCTGATTACCAATTTGTAAAGAAACAAAGACATAATATGGGTCAACTTTTTTTTTCTTTTTCTTCAAATTTATTAGATTTTTAAACCATAAAAACAAAGGAAATATTCTTGAAAAGACAAAGCTATATTGATGGGGAATAGATCAGTGGCCGCCAGGGGTTAGTGGCAGGGGAGGGTGCGATTATAAAGGGAATTTGGGGGGATTGATGGAACTATTCTGTATTCTGATTATAATAGTGGGTACATGAATCCATACATGTGTTAAAACTCATAGAACAGTATGCCAAATGAAAAAATCAATTTCACAGTATGATAATTTAAAATAAAAATTTTCAGAAGAAAAAATCCATTTTTTTTTTTTTTTTGTATTGCATAGGATGTATCTAAAAAGGTACATAAGATGCACATTTCAGTGATTTCCTGTGAGGAAGGCAACTAGATGGAAAACAGTTTGGAGAAATATCTTTATTCCTTGTTTACCTTGTGTTTTGAATTTTTTTAATACATTATTTTATTAAAGTATAACATAAGCATACATTTAGATGAATTATCACCAAGTGAACACACCCACCCATGCAACCACCACTAAGGGCACAATATGGAATATTGCCAGCACCTCAGGAGCCTCCCTCCTGCCGCCTCCCATTCATTATCTTTTTCTCTCCTCCCCAGAGAAAACCACAATCTTGACTTCTATGACCACAGATTAGTTTCGCCTATAAAAATTTATATAAATGGAATCGTACAATATGTATTCCTTTTTGTTTGTCTTCTTTCACTCAATATTATGGGACTCATTCATATAGTATATCGGCAGTTCATTTCCTTTTATTGTGGTGTGATATTTCACTGTATGGATACTCTATAAATTTTTTATCCATTCTACCATTAATGAACATTTGGGTTGTTTCCAGCTTTGGAATATTATGAATAATGTGGTTTCAAACATTCTTGTATTTGTCCTTTGGTGCCACTATTTATATATCTCTTTTGGGTATATCTTTTACATATCTAGGAGTGGAATTACTGGGTCAATAGGGTACATACATGTTCAGCTTTTTGGGTTTTTTTTAAGATTTTATTTATTTGAGAGAGAGAGAGAATGAGCAGGGGGAGGGGCAGAGGGAGAAGCAGACTCTCCACTGAGCGGGGAACCAGACGTGGGGCTCGATCCCAGGACCCTGAGATCATGACCTGAGCCGAAGGCAGACACTTAACCGACTGAGCCACCCAGGCGCCCCACATGTTCAGCTTTGATAGATGCCAAATGGTGTTTCAAGTGGCTGTACCAATTAACACTCCAATCAATCACAAATAAGAGTTGTGGTAGCTGTGTATCCTCATCAACACTTGGAATGGTCTTCCTATTTTCATCTTAGCCATTCTGGTGAGTGTATAATGTCATCTTGTGGTTTAAATTTGCATTTTCCTCATTGTTTCTTAAATTCTATTGAGGAATAATGTACATACAAATTAATGCATTCACTTAAAGTGCATATTTTGATGAGTTTGACAAATTTATACACCCACACCACGCTCAAGGCATGGAACATTTTCACCACCCTAAAAAGTCCCCTTGTTCCCCAACCGGGACAACCTCCTCTACCCTCATGCCCAAGCAACCCTTGACATGCTTTCTGTCATATAGTACATTTATCTTTACTAGAGTTTCATAGAAATTGAGTCACACAGTAAGTTCTCTTTTATGTCTGCCATTTCTTGCTCAGCATAATGTTTGTAAGATTCATCTATGCTGTTGCCTATATCAGAAGTTAATTCTTTTTAGTATTCCATTAGTATGAATATTCCACAATTTGTATATTTATTCACTTGTTCAGTGTCATTTGGGTTATATCCAGCTTTTGGCTATTATGAATAATGTTGCTAGGAACATTTGGGTACAAGTCTTTTTCAAAACATGTTTTCATTTCTCCGGGTTAAATACCCAGAAACGGGAATGACAGGATATGTATTTTTTTTAATCTCATAAGGAACTTCCAAACTGTTTTCCAGATTAGCTGTATCATTTTGCATTCCCACCAGCAATATATGAGAGCTCCAATTGCCTCACATTCTTGCCAGCACTTGGCATTCTTAAATTTTGTCTTTTTAATTTTGGCCATTCTCGAGCATGTGTAGTAGTATTTCATATTGTAGTTTCAATTTGCATTTCACTGATGACTGATGAAGTTCAGCCTCAATTAATGTACTTATGGGCCATTCTTGCATCTTCTTTTGGGAAGAGTCTGTTGACTCTTTCACTGATTTAAAACATATTTTAAATCAGCCTTATTGAGGTGCAAATCACATACAATAAAATTTACTGATTTTAAACAGTCTGCGGAGTTTTCAAGAAACTTTACACTCATTATAATCACCACTCCAATCAAGATATAGAACATTTCCATCAACCCAAAAAGTTCCCCTGGGCCCCTTTGAACAAATCCCTCCCTCCACCCGTGGTCCTTGGCAACACTGACGTGCTTCCTTTCTTTCTTCTTCTTTTTCTTTTTTTTAACACTGATCTGCTTTTTATCACTATAGTTTTAGTTTTGCTTTTTCTAGAATTTCATATAAATGGAATCATACAGGATGTAGCCTTTCTTATTTTATAAGATTTTATTCTTCGTTTTCATATACCTCTAAAAACAGCTTTATTGAGACAATTTACATACTGTGAAATTCACCCATTTCAAATGCACAATCTGATGAGTTTTAGTAATCTTACAGAGTTGTACATGCATCATCACAATCTAGTTTTAGAACATTTTCATCACCCAGAAAAGAGAGTTCTTAATCTTCATTCCCACTGCCAGCCCAGGTAACAAATAATCTACTATCTGGCTACTTTCGCTTATAATGCTTTTGAGATTCATTCTTGTTAGCCAACTATCAGCAGTTAATTCCTTTTCATAGCCGAGTAGTATTCCACTGTGTGGCTACATGACAAAATGTATATCTATTCAACAGTCAATGTACATGTGGATCATTTCCACCTTTTAGCGTTCCGTGGTACAAGTTTTGTGTGGTCATATGCTTTCATTTCTCTTAAGTAGGTACCTAGAATTGGAATTGTTGGGTCATAGGCTAACACTATGTGTGACATTTTGAGGAACTGTCAAATTATTTTCCCAAGTGGCTGCTCCATCTTATATTTCTACTGGCAATGTGTGAGGTGTCCAATTTCTCCATATGCTTGCCAACACTTGTTGTCTATCTTTTTTATTGTGGCCACTCTAGTGGATGTGAAGTGGTATCCCACTGCAGTTTTCATCTGTATTTTCCTAACATCTAATGATGTTGAGCATCTTTCTATGTTCTTACTAGCTGTTATGGGCTGAATCGTGTCCCCCCAAAACTCATGAAGTGGAGCCTTGTCCGGTTGAGACGTAGTAGTCAGCCCCTGTGTGGGGCTGCATGGCACCATGGCCTGAAGAGGTAGCTGAGCTTGTGTCCACCTAGAACCCTACCACACCAGACAGCATCCTTGACAGCTTGCTGAGGGCTTCCCTGAGGCCTGGCAGAGTTGGGCCTGGAGACCCTGAGGCTGGCTAGTCCAGCTCAGAGTGGCTACCAGCGCTGCCATCAAATCATGGGTTGGGGTGGGGGGTGGCCTGTGGTTCACTGCTGCTTCTGGGTCTGAGCCCAGCCAGTGTCAGCCATGGAGAGGGCTCTGGGTCTCGGCAGGAAAGGGGTTGCAGCCTGCCCCTTACCCCCCACCCCAGTTCTCCTGTCTCCACTTCTCTCTGCCCATTCTTTTTTTCATACTCTATCTCTGAAATCCAGTGTGTATTTCACACTTACAGAACATCTGAACTTGAACTGGCTGCATTTCAAGTACTCAATCGGCACGTGAGGCCAGTGGCTACTGTATGGGACAGCACAGTTCTATAGCTTTACCAATAGATTTTGTCTACTGATTCTGTCATTGACAGAAAGAGGTATGATAGAATTGTCCTATGACTATGGATGTATCAACTTTTATTTCTATCCAGTTTTGCTTTAAAAATATTGAGTCTAGGGTATTGTGTACATCAAAATTTTAAAATTTTATCTTTTTTCTGGTGAATTGAGTCTACTGTCATTGTGAAATGATCCTTGTTATCTCTAGTTCACGCTTCCTGCATGAACCCCTGAACCTCATTCGTTCTCATCATGACTTATTTGCTATGGTTGCTGTGTAATTTAATGCTCTGTATATTGTTGACCTTACATGACATTATTATTATTGTTGATTTATACAATGTTTACTTAAGATTTCCCAACAGATTTACTGTTTTTATTGTTCTTTATCACTTCTTGCATCTCTAAGCTGCCATCTTGATCACCTATATTTGACATTTCTTTTAGTATGAATCTGCTGGTGACAGATTTTCTGTTTTTGTCTGAAAATATCTTCAGTTCACCTTCTTTTTCTAAATCTTTTATTATGAGATCATTTAGGTTCACATGCAGTTGTGAGAAATAATACAGAAAGATCCCATATACCTTTTACCCAGTTCCCCCAAAGGTAACACCCTGCATATATATAGTGCATACACCCTGCATAGATACGGTACAATATCACAATCAGGGAACTGACATTGATTCAAGACACTGACCTTA
Source organism: Phoca vitulina (assembly GCF_004348235.1). Taxonomy (NCBI): domain Eukaryota; kingdom Metazoa; phylum Chordata; class Mammalia; order Carnivora; family Phocidae; genus Phoca; species Phoca vitulina. Next base: position 7,562,054 of record NW_022589772.1, on the reverse strand, counting down.
TTGAGATTTCTTGTTTAAATGTATTCATGTGTGTGTGTATTTCATTCTGTGCAATTTTATCACTTGTAAAGATTCTTGTGACCACTACCACATCCAAATGCAGAGCAGTTCTCTATCAGAAGGCTCTCTGATGCTACCCCGTTACAGCCACATCCATCTCCCTGCTGCCCACCCCAGCTCCAAAAACCACTAATCCAGTCTCCTGTTCTAAAATTTTACCCTTTCAAACATTATATAAGTGGAACCATACAGTAAGTGACCTCTGGGGATTGGCTTTTTTCAGTCATCACAATTCCCTGGAGATGCATCCGGGTTGTTATGTATATCAACAGTTAGTTCCCTTTTATTCATGAATAGTAGTCCATGGTATGGCATGTGCCCCAGTTTGTTTAACCATTCGTCCACTGGGGTACATGCGGACTGTTTCCAGTTTGGGGATATTATGATTGAAGCTGCTATGAACATTCATGTATAAGTTTGTGCGTGAACATAAATTTTCCTTTATCTGGGATAAATTACCAAGAGTGCAATCTCTAGGTTGTATGGCACGTACATGCTTAGTTTTGTGAAAAACTGCCATTCTCATTTCTCAGAGTGGCTGTACCATTTTACATTCCCACCAGCAATGGGTAAGTGATCTAGCTCCTCAGCATCCTCTCTAGCATTTGGTGTTGTCACTATTTTTTATTTTAGCCAATCTGATAGACATGTAGTGGTATCTCATTGTGGTTTTGTTTTATGTATGTATGTATTTATTTATTTATTTGACAGAGAGAGAGAGAGAGAGAGAGAGAGCAAGCACAAGCAGGGGGAGAGGCAGAGGGAGAGGGAGAAGCAGACCCCGCTAAGCAGAGAGCCCGACACGGGGCTCGGTCCCAGGACCCCGGGATCATGACCTGAGCCGAAAGCAGATGCTTAAGGACTGAGCCACCCAGGTGCCCCCTCATTGTGGTTTTAATTTGCATTTCCGTGATGGTTAATGTTATGGCCTGAACTGTACCCCACCCCCACCAAATGTGTATGTTGAAGTCCTAACCCCCAGTACCTCAGAATGTAACTGTATTTGGAAAGGTCTTTAAAGAAGCGATTCAATTAAAACCATTAGGGTGGGAACCTAATCCAATATGACAGGTGTCCTTGTGAGAAGAAAAGGAGACACGAGGGGCACGTGTGCCTACAGAGACGTCTACGTAAAGAGGCTGCAAGAGAGCAGCCAGCTGGGGCGCCTGGGTGGCTCAGTCGTTAAGCGTCTGCCTTCGGCTCAGGTCATGATCCTGGGATCGAGCCCCGCATCGGACTCCCTGCTCCTCGGGGAGCCTGCTTCTCCCTCTCCCACTCCCCCTGCTTGTGTTCCCTCTTTCGCTGTGTCTCTCTCTGTCAAATGAATAAATAAAATTAAAAAGAAAAAAAAGAGAGCAGCCAGCAGCAAGCTAAGGAGAGAGGCTTCAAAAGAAACCAACCGTGCCAACATTTTGATCTTGGACTTCTAGCCTTCAGAACTGTAAGAAAATAAATTTCTGTTGTTGAAGCCAGTTTGTAGTATTTTGATATGGCAGCTCTAGCCAACTAATATAGGTACTGACGTTGAACATCTCTTCATGTGTTTATTTGCCATGTGTATATCCTCTCCACTGAAATGTCTCTTCATGTCTTTTGCCCATTTTCTAATGGATTGTTTGGGTTTTTTTACTGTTGAGTTTTGAGAGTTCTTTTTCTATTCTAGACACGAGGTTTTTGTTGGCCATGTGGTTTGCAAACGTTTTCTCCCAGCAGACAGCTTGTCTTTTATGTAATTCATAGGATTTTGATGAGGTCCAATTTATCCATTTTTCCTTTATATTATGGTGATTCTGCTGTCAAATTTAAGAATTATTTGGCTACTTGTAGATCCCCCAAATTTACTTCTATGGTTTTCTCTAGACATTTTAGCATTTTGTGTTTTACATTTGTCTGTTATCCATTTTGAGTGAATTTCTGTGTAAGGTGGGGGTTTAGGGTGAGGTTCATTTTTTGCCTCTGCATGTCCAATTGTTCCGGTACCATTTTTCTGAAAAGGCTCTTTCTTCATCGAATTGCTTTTGCGCTTTTGTAAAGAATCAACTGGACATATTTGTGTGGGTGTGTTCACTTTCTCTTTTGAAAGATATTTTCGCTGGACATCAAATTGTATATTGCTTTTTCATTTTTAAAAAGTTTCCAGCTGTTTGACAATATCATCACATTGTCTGTTGGATTCTATAGTTTCTATTAAGCTGTCAGTTTTATTGTTGCTCTTTTGAAGTTAATCTTTCTTTTTTTATGACTGCCTTCACCCTTAACAGTCTCAAAACAGTGTAAGCTTTTAAAGTAGCATTTGGAAAAAAGAGAACATGAAGTAAAATCACATCTAATGTTACCACCCTACCACAACCCCAGATTTGCACTTTTGGATACTAGTTTCTGTAAGCATTTTTAATTATGGCTAATTCTTTAATCCTCTGCCTATTTCTTTTAAATCATACCCTCTTCTATATGTTTTCAGTTGCGGTGTCCCCAACCACAATGTAATATTCTTGCATTTGCAAAAATAGATAATAAGGAAGCCTTGCCAACATCTACATTTATAATTCTTATCTTCTATTCAGTAGTAAGAGATTTTTCCTTTCAACTAACTCTGCATGGGTTGATTTATGGTTTTATACATGCCTAAGAGGGGAAAGGTACACAGAAGTGTCTAATACATTACATAAAGACTAGTATCTCCACCCTTCTCTTTTTTAAAAGTAAGAAGAAACTTTCTTTCAGTAATTTCATTTGTATTCCCATGACTCTGCCTTCATTTTCCTTTTTGTTTCAGCAAATGTTTTGGTCAGTTGGGATTTCTTCTACCATTTTTGGTGTTGTTCTTGTGCCTATGGTAGTTCTTTTATGGATTATTTGTAGGTTTTAGAGATTCTTCTTTTAATTTCCAGTAATTTTTTTGGAATTTAAATAGTATGAATCCATAAAGTGGCTTCTAGGAAAAAAGTCCATTTTCCTAACATGCTGAATACATTCAGAGTGGCATATGTTCGTTTTACTCAAGTGTGCTGGCAGCCTACCTTGTGAGAAATAGCATCAACTGAGGATTCTGTAAGCCATTACCAATGGTAACAATCAAAAGTCACCACTCCCTGCAATTCAAGCAAAGCTACTGCTTCACATATTCAGTTTTGTACAATACGAAGCCTCTCTGATAGCTTCCCCAAGTTGAGTAGGAAACAGAGTATCCAGGCAAGGTCCAGCAGACAGAAAAACGGAAATGTTTCAGCAACCTCTAGGAGTGAAGTTGCGAGCTTTAACTTCTCTAGTAATTTTCCTGAATATCTTTTATGTCAGATCTCCAAAGGGTTTTTCTCCCAGAAATTTCTGGAGCTTGTGTCTGTGTTTTGAAAAGCAGACGATTACACTGAAGTTCCTTTCACGGTGCTTATTAAAAGACAACTGCATATAACATTTTACAATTTTCAGAGTGGTTTCATCATATAACCATCCACTCAAACCTCATTTCCAACAAAGCTGTGATGTTGATAGGCTAAAGACTGTCCCCATTTTAGAGATGAGGAAACTAAGTCAATTGTCCAAGATATTACAGATAATAAATGACAGGACCTGAGCAAGTACCTGAGTCAAGTCGGCTGATTCTGGTGCTCCTTCCTTCCCACAAAACTGCCCCCATGTGGTTTGCAAACGTTTTGCAATAACAGGATACATTAAATAGCCATGAATAAAATCTCCTAAATTTACAAAGAATGGATTTTTATTTTAAGGTTTTCTTACCTATGGAAATCGCCCATCAGTTTGCCAGAAGTGTTTTGATAATTAAGTTCGTGTGGATCTGTCTTAGCAAGGGATATATTCACTCTTAGCCCAAGGCAAAGCCCCTGCTCCCAGGCTAACAATTTCGCTACATAGTCAGGTCACTTCTGAGTCCCCATGAGAGAGCCACCCACAACTAGAAGCTCAATATGAAATATGAATTTAAATTGAATTTGCTCGCCAGGTAATCAGAGATCACTGGAAGGTGAAGAGATTTAATAAGTGCACCCTCTCTGCCCGGTGTAGACATAGGCTGGGACAAGACCAATCCTGGGCTAACCTTCCTAGGTGCTGTGGGTTCAAGGAGGAGTTTTCATGCCTGAATCCTACCACTCACCGTTCTCCTCAAAGCTTTCCTCTCCGAACGCTATAAGCACAAGGAACAATTAGCAGAACAGCAGGAAAATGTCATTTACTAATAAAAGCTTGATCTGAGGAATCAGCATATGCCTGGTACCCCCTCTTCTCCTCTTTCTATCTTTCTGTTGCAGGGTTCTCTGGTTCTTAAAAAAAAAAAAAAGAATTAATTGGAAAATGCAGCTTACGCTACTCCCTCCCCTCGGATTCTGAGAAGCTAAGGTCTTCTCTTCAGAACAAATTGGCCTGACCTAAAAATCCAGAGCAGGGGGAACTGACTATATAGTCAGGGCTGGATATTACTTTTCACCATGATGACCTCGTGGCCCTAATGATTCATCAGACCACTCAGATTAGTAGCTCCAACGCAGGGCGATCTAAGAAAGAGGTATATCAGGCACTTGTAATTGTAGGTGAGAGCATTTGCTCTCCACCATGGACCAAGCCTGAAGCGTGGAGAGATGGTTAAAAATGTTCCCCTTCTCTAACTTGAGAGAGAGAGCGAGCGAGAGTACACTTGCTCTTCCACATATGTCTATTGGGGAAAAGATTTCAATGACGGCTCCCTCTCTTGCGTTGCCATGGTGATGAGAGCGTGAAGAGCAAGTGACAGCAGAAAGAGGAATTCAGTGCCATCCAGAGATCCAGTGCTCTGGGGGGAAGTAACGAGATACTCCTCTCAGCAGAACCAAGCTTCCCGGGGCTTCAGGGTCGCACAGAGGATAAGGAGGGGGTCTTGCGCCCGATGATTTGTTATCTCAGCAGTGCTTGTGCTGTTGCCAATGTGTTCGAATGAGGGCCGGCCAGCCTCCGATACTGACGGTCGAGCCTGCATCCTCTACCCCCAGAATCACGTCACATGTTGCTTCTCTCGGTGTTTGCAAATAGGTGCTGCCCTCAGCACCCATGCTCGTGGCGCCCATCAACACTTCCCAGGCCTCGTACTAAGGACAGAGTTGCCCTTGTGAGCCCCCGATGGTTATGTCCAACAGGAGATGAGTGGCTAAAGCAAGCTGTGAGGACAGGGCACAAGTTAATTTCTCAGCAGGGCACGCAGCTTGGCTGGGGAGATAGTGTTCATCTCTCCTCAAACCTGTCAGCTAACGTTTAACTGTATTCTTGGCATGTGTTGGAGATGTGTCAGTCTCGGGCCACCAGTCCTGGGAACTTGCTGCCCTTTCTCTTAGGAGAAGAGTCATAGTTTGAGAGTTTACCAGAGATACAACTTGTCCTCAGTAGAAACAAGAAATTTGTTGTCAGAGTGCAGCAGTGTGGCTTCCGAACAGTAAGCCGTGTACTGCGTTATCGATGCTCCATGTCTAGCCAGAGCTCGGGGCCCTGGCAGTTGCAAGGGTTGGCAGAAAAGTGCTTAGACTCAACACAAGATTCTGGGGTCCAATCTTAACTCCTGTGCTGAACAAGTCACTTCTCGTCCCATCATCTTCAATCTCCTCACTGAAAAACGGGAATATATCTCCCTCTCTGATTTCATCTCATTTTATTTTTCTCTCACTTCCCCTATGATCCTCTGTTTTGTATCTTAAATTCCACATATGAGTGAAATCATGTGATAATTGTCTTTCTCTGACTATTTCGCTTAGCATAAGACCCTCTAGTTCCATCCATGTCGTCACAAATGGTAAGATTTCAATTTTTTGATGGCTGAGTAATATTCCATTGTATATAGATACCATGTCTTTTTTATCCATTCATCTACGGATGGACATCTGGGCTCTCTCCATAGTTTGGCTATTGTGGACATTGCTGCTATAAACATTGAGGTACAGTTGCCCCTTTGGATCACTAAATTTGTATTCTTTGGGTAAATACCTAGTAGTGCAATTGCTGGGTTTTGGCGTGGCTCTATTTTTAACTTTTTGAGGAACGTCCATACTGTTTTCCAGAGTGGCTGTACCAGCTTGCATTCCCACCAGCAGTGTAAGAGGGAGACTCTTAATTCTAGGAAACAACCTGAGGGTCGCTGGAGGGGAGGAGGGTAGGGGGATGGGGTACCTGGGTGATGGGCATGAAGGAGGGCACTTGATGGAATGAGCACTGGGTGTGATATGCAACTGATGAATCACTAAACGTTTGGCCCCCAAACGTCCCAACCTCTGAAACTAATAATACACTCTATGTTAATTCATTGAATTTAAATTAAAACAAAAAGGAAAATGGGAATATATCATGGGGAGTATTACGAGATTCAAATGAAATCATAGATGTAAAGCTGCTCTGAAACATAGAAAAAGCCTGTGTAAAGCAAGCTTATTAACATTCACAGGATGTACAGAGATGTGGAGTCCAAGATTCTTGAGAGTATACATGGAGGGAAACACCTGTCTTAGCCCGGGCCTTGCCCACAAGCCTTAGGTGAGTGCGTCGACAGTGCCTGCCTTGGGAGACAGAGGGTGTGGGGGCATCCAGGACTTAATAGAGCATGTTAGGGAAGTCAAGAAGAGTCAAAGATGAAACTTCTAAAATGATAAGATGTGTCAAAAAAGAACAGTGCTGGAGTGCCTGGGTGAGTCAGTCGGTTAAGCGCCTGACTCTTGATTTTGGCTCAGGTCGTGATCTCAGGGTTGTGAGATCGAGCCCTGTGTCAAACCCCCTATTGAGCCCCACGTTGGGCTCTACACTCAGTGTGGAGTCTGCTCGAGATTCTCTCTCCCTCTGCCCCTCCCCCCCAGGCGCGCGTGCGCGCACACACACACACACACACACTCTCTCTCAAATAAATACATAAATCTTTTTTAAAAAAAGAACAGTGCTATATATTTCATTGTACCTCACATCTATAATGTGCCAAGTACTCTAAGTCCTTTACATGTATTATCTCCCTTAATTCTTACACTAACCCTTGAAATTAGTATTATTATCTTTATCTTACAGATGAAGAAACCGAGGTTTAAAGACCAATGTGCTATTTTGCCCATGGTCACTTAGCCAGCAAGGAGGAGAACCAAGATTTGAACCCAGGTCTAGTGTGACTCCAGAGCCTGTCCCCATAACCACCAGGTGCTAAATGGCTGGTCATAGAATCCTCTGGGTCAATGGGCCTCCGGATCCCTTGCCTTGTGCTAAAGGTCCAGGCTCAGTCTAGAGCTCGGCCACTAGGGGGCAATGCATCTCGTGTTGTTACTAGACCCCAGTTAATTTGTTGGGGCCTTGTGGGAGTTGGCCATTCTCTCCCAGGGGTGGAAGGCTTTGGGAAGAACCCAGAGCCTGACTCCAGCTTGTTCTTGGGCTTTCCCTCAACCTCCTTTTAATTTACACTTGGCTCTAGGCCCCAAGTGTCCCCAATGATGGGGATAGAAATGCCTTTGCATGGCAGGTTACATGCGTCTCCTCCATACGGCACAGGAGAGCATGCGAGCTGCATGCCCTTAAGGGCCTTTCAGGACTTCCCTGGGGGAATCAGTAGAGGGTAGGAGGAGCCTAGTAGTTAGGAGCCAGGACTCTGTATCTACACCGCCAGGGGTTTCCCCTCAGCTTCCCCACATCCTGGCTGTCACTTAATCCCTGTGAGCCACTTTCTTATCTGTCAATATGAGCATGGCACCACTCACCCTCTGGAGTTTGGTGAGCCTTGTTCGGGATAAAGTGTGTGCGGTGCAGGGCTCAGTGCCCGGCGCACCACCTAGGCAATGGGTAGTTCCTCCCTCTGGGCCCAGACTCTTCGGCCAGAAGGAAGCACGCCCAGCCAGGGCCCATTGCACTCAGAGGCCACACAGCACTGAGGGGCAGGAACAGAAGTCCCTCATCAGCCCCTGGCCCCTGGTAGCCCTGTGCCCGAAGAAGCCCAGGTTCTGTGGGAACCTGCCACTGCCTACAGGAGGCCCCCAAACGTCCCAACCTTGGTGACACCTTTCAGTATCCCTCAGTTTTTCCTGGCCTGGAATTATTCCTAACCTCTGACTCACTTCCTTCTCGCCAGAAGTGAACCTTTGTTTCTCCCTGGCCTCCCACAGACTTAATCCTTCCTCAAGCCTGTAGATTTCATCCCTTGAAAGCATGGGGTTCTGGAAGGAGACAGACCTGAATCCTGCTCCTGCTGCTTATCATCGTGGGGTAACCTGAGGCACGTGCTGTAATCGCTCAAAAACTGGCTCAGCCGTTTATTAATTGTGTGACCTTGAGCAGATTCCTTAATCTTTCTGAACCTCAGTTTTCTCATCTGTACTAGTGCTTACGATTCAGGATTGTTGTGAGGATTAAGGGAGATAATACATGTGAAGTGCCTGGCATTTGGAAGGTGCCATGGATTACCAGCTGTGTGATTTGGGGAAAAAAAAAAAAAAAAACCAAAAAAACCAAAACACTCTAAGCCTCAGTTTTCCTAACTGTACCTTTCCTTCGGGGTTGGTATATTAAAAGAGTTCATCCCTGTCAGTTTCCTAGCCATGCACCCAGTCCATAGTAAGAATTCACTGATTATCTGCGGGGCGCCTGGGTGGTTCAGTCAGCTGAGCATCTTCCCTCGGCTCAGGTCATGATCCCAGGGTCCTGGGATCGAGTTCTGCATCGGGCTCCCTGCTTAGGGGGGAGCCTGCTTCTCCCTCTCCCTCTGCTGCTCCCCCTGCTTGCGCTCTCTCTCTCTGTCAAATAAATAAATAAAATCTTTAAATAAAATAAAATAAATCAATGATTATCTGCTATTGTAACTCTTATCCTCCTAGCCACCCTGTTGCCTGTTCCCTCTGGATAGGGAAAGCTCCCTCTTCTGACTCAGTGTTATTATCTCTGACCCACCAACCCCCAACTATGCACACGTGGTTATCTAACGGGCAGTATGTCTCCTTTCCCCCCTAGCGCCCCGGTGTAAAAGGGTGGCCCGAGTTTCCTATTCTGACCTGTCAGGGACTTGGTGTCGCCTACAGTGTTTTGGGTTTACCCCCAGCAGGCAAGGCTCAACCTCCATGCAAGCACACAAACCCAGGTACAAAGACCTTGCTAACTCTTAGTTTTCTCATTCATAAATGGGCATAATAATTGTGCCTATCTCCTACGCGATCGTGGATGTTACGTGAATAGCAAGTAGATGGCAAAGAGTGTTGTACTCACTCTTTGTCAGGCTTTTGTACCTGGGTTTCTGTGCTTTGCGTGGGGGTTGCAAGAAGCCTTCCCACCTGGGAGTAAACCAAAAACACAGTACCCAACACCAGGCTCCTGACAGACCCAAACAGGGAACTCGGGCCACCTGACCACCTTGTTCGGGAGTAGGATTGGCAACCCTTTTACAACAAGGGGCCTGAAGAAGAAAGGAGACAAAGTGCCCACTAGATAAACACACAAGCTCAGTTGTGGGGGAGGGGAGAGATGGGGGTTGGTGATACCCACTGGGGCAGGGAAGGGGGCTTTCCTTGCCTAGAGACAGAGGAGGATAAGCAGAGAGCTGACAGCTCGTTGACACCTGAGTGGAGTGGGCCTATGGGTAGAGCCAGCCTGCGGCAAATAATGCGATCTGAACACGGGTCCATCTGCCTCCAAATCCCATACTCTTAATCATTACAATATTAATGCCTGGCACAGAGTAGGTGCTCAATGAGTATTTGTGTAATGAAGGAATTTATACTGCTGCTTCTTTCTGGAAAGTGTTCTCCCTTCATCTTTCCCTGAGCCCATCCTTCAAAGCCCAGCTCAGATGCAACCTCCCACTAAACTGATGTGTCCTCTCTCCGTTGCTCTTGGGTGGAGGAAACCAGAGGCATTAATGCTGGGGAAAGGAAGTGTGGGGCATGAGGATGGGCCAGCTGTCGTGGAGCTGGAGGAAAGACTCTTGAGTTTTGCACAGAGAGTTGTCTCCTGAGTCTGTGTACTGGATCTGAAGTTGCTACAAGGACCAGATACACCGATGACAAAGTAACTCACACTGGGCTCTAGTTACTCATAACAGTGAATTCCAATCACTTAGCAACCATGTGTGGGGAGGAGAATTGGAAGCCATTTCAGGGCAGGGGACTGGGAGGAAAGGGAGACAAAATGTCTGCCACTGACCAATAGCGCATGTGCGCTGAGAAGGAGGAGGGGAGGGAAAGTGAGAGGAGCTCATTCTGACTTAAGAATTACTGCTCCAAGGGTTTTAGGGTCTTTAAGCCCCTGGGGATTTAGGGATTTGTAATTCTATGCTATATAATACCCTAAAACCAAGGATATTGGGATTCCAAGGATTTCAAATGCCTATAACCTATGGTACAAGGACTCGAGCAATTTTTGAGCTATGAAATGCTGGGAGCTTAGGACCCAAAACAAGGATTTTAAACGGAACACTGGACATGTTAAAATACTAATCCCCCTTTGACTTCAAATCAATCTTGTTTTAACCCTTGCGACAGCGGTTTCCAAAGGGTCTTCCCAACAATCTAGGGATCCCTGTGGGTGCCTCACAGAGGAATGGAGAGAGTTAGTTTACAAGAGAGAGGACAGCAGGATGGGAATTCTGCATCAGCTATTGTGCCTTCCACCAGGGCAACTCCATCTTCATTTGGTTTGTATATTGGGCTGCTGTACTCAATTCAAAAGAGGGGTGTTCCTGGGGCGCCTGGGTGGCTCAGTCAGTTAACCGTCTGCCTTGGGCTCAGGTCATGATCCCAGAGTCCTGGGATCAAGCTCCGCATCGGGTTCCCTGCTCAGTGGAGAGTGTGCTTCCCCCTCTGCCCCTCACCCTGCTCCTGCTCTCTCTCTCTCTCTCAAAGAAATAAATAAAATCTTAAAAAAAAAAAAGAAGGGTGTTCTTGCTAAAGCACAAAAAAGAAGTTTTGAAGCCTCTGTCCTAGGAAAAAGGGACCAGAAACCTGCAGAGAGTGGCCCAGGAAGCCACATTTGACCTCTGTTGCTTGTTTGTTTGTTTGTTTGTTTGTTTTTTACCAAACACCGCAAAGATTCTTCGACTGCTAAACGAAATGGTGCCAGGGAGATCAGGTGGATCAGGATATATCCGTCATTAGTTGAGTAAACCAGTCATTAGCTGACTCTACTGATAAGCTCTGCTTATATGTCTGCTATAAAATTAATAATAACCACCACCAAAACTATAATTGTGATGACTACTAGCATTTATTGAGCGCTTTTACTGTGTGCCAGGGGCTGTGCTAAGTACTTTACATGTATTATCTGATGGGATCTTCACAACCCTGAGAAGAAGTATTAGTTTCCCCATATGACAGATGAGGAGCCTGGGGCTCTGAGTGGATAAGTAACTTGCCCAAGGTCATACAGCCAGAGCACGGTAGAGTCCGCCTTACTTACAAACAGAAACAGAATGGACTCCAGAAATCCCAGTGGCCAAAGGTCAACTGTCTGGTGGCCTCAATTAAGGAATGAGGTTAAGTTTTGACCAATAGATGGCACCAGCGTGTGTGAGTTTGGTGGTCTGCTCAGGTCGGTCCAAATTCAGGCACTTCGCAGCGAGGGCTCAGAACTAAAGCAGCCCCATCTCAAGTTGAAGGAGGAGAGAAATAGCCAGCATTTTGGTCCTGAATCAGATGACGTTAGCTGGTCCTGTTTGTAGCTAAGCAAAGATACGGGAGACCAGCAAGTGGAGGGACAGAGGCGGTTCTTTAAGAAGACCCAAGAATCTTTTTCCTTCAACATTTCCTGGGCATGTCCTTTGTACCAGGCAGCATGCTGTGTGATAAAGTCACATGGGGATATCAGACACAGCCACATGGGGACAGAGGCAGATGCTATGGTAGACGAGGTCCTGAATATATGGGGGCACCCAACCTGGACTTGAAGGTCTGGGGAGGCTTCTCACAGGAATGGTGTCTGAGCTAGTCCTCTGGGGTGAAGGGGACCTTACCAGACCTACGAAAGTGGTAAGGCATTCCAGACAGAGGCTTAAAGCCACAAAAGTGTTAGAAAACATGACACATTCAAGGACAGGAGCCATAGGCTTCAACTGTCAAGAGAGGAGTCTGAAGAGACAGGCAAGAACCAGGTGATCGAACAGCCTAGAATATCAAATTAAGGACTTCATCTGTGAATATATGAATAGAAAAGCCATAGATTCTCAAGAGGATCTGTGACCAAAAGAAAAAAAGAAAGGTAAGTCCCAGTTGTTGGGGAGGCAATGAAGAGCCATGGTACGGCTTTCGGCAGGAGCACACTATGGTCTGATCTTGTGACCGGTGGGGAGGGCACATTGCAAAGGGCCCTGAGAAGGCAAGAACATTAGTTGGGGTAATTGGGGCGGGATAGGCATGAGGACCTGAGCTGTGGTAGATACAAAGGGAATCGAGGAGATAAAGTTGACAGGACTTAGTAACCCCCCCCTCTTGAACCCCCTCCCTGCATGCATACACTCATCTCCAGAGCTCAACTGAGGTTGTACCTCTCACTTTTCCCCCCAACCATACTCCCAATTTTCAAGCTGCTTTTTGGGGGCCTTTTTGCTCCTTCCCTAAGCTGCCTTTGAAGTTTAGTGGAGCCTGACTGATTTCACAAGTTGACAGAGAAAGCCTGGCCCCATGCTGGGTCGGTCCCTGGCCCTGTATCCCCATGGAGTAGAATCTGTTAACTGACCTCGGGTAGGGCAATGAATTGGCCTTGAGCTGGTCTCTGAACCTCTGCCTGTGGCTTCACGACATGGGCAGAGTTCAGTTAAGAAATCAGCACAGTTCCAGGAAAAGGGCACCCATCATCTAGTTTATTTGTCTCCTGATTCATTTCATACCAACACACAGACCCCAGTGGATAGCAGGCAAAATGGAGGGAGGTCCCCAAAGCAAGCTGATTTCCTAGATGCCCCCTTCCTCTCCTGCAAGGCTCCTCAGAGAGGTGCCCCCACTTTGCCTGGATCTGATGTTGGTGTCCCTGGAGGTGAAGCCAGAAGTCAGGTTTTCTGTGGGGAGACAGGACTCTGGGGCCAGCTGGAATGCTGGGGAGTCAAAGAACCCCGAAGAGTAACTGGTCCTCTCTGCATGGGCAGGCACTGTCTTGATCTGCTTCCCGCGGAGCTTCAGAAAGCAGGTCTTCCCCTAGAGCTCCTTGGACCCTCTCACTGTCTCACAACAACACAGACAATGAGATGCAGGAGGTCTGGACCCACAGGCCAGCTGAATATCGCCACGGTGAGCTGGGAACTCAAGGACCCAACTTACAGTCTAGAGAGCTATGTCTGGAGATTCCTGGCTCATTGATGCTCTAGAGCCTTGCCAGTCATACTGAGCCCCAATCAGACTCTGACCGGTTCAGTTTGGGCATGTCAGGAGCGGGGAAGGAAGATGAGCTGTGGCCGTGTGTTGCTGACCCTGGTACCCTCACACACTCTTCCGGCCCCCTTTCATCTGTCTCCTCTTTCTTCTCCTCTTCTTTGTCCTTTTCTTCTTCCTCCTCCTCCTCTTCGTTGTCTGAGTCCTCATATAGGTTGATGGTTGCCTGGACGGGGAAGTTCTGCAGTAAAATCTCTCCATCACTGTACAGGTAGTCAAAGGAGCAGGCTTTAGGCCAGAAGAGCCTGTGGACAGAGAAGAAATATGGCCGCTGACTTAGATAGGTCTTTTACGTGCAGAGAGGCAAGGAAGGCCACGAAGGAAGTCAACCCCTAAATTCCTTCTCCTGCCTGCAGTAATGAGGTGAAATGGAAAAGAAGGAAGCAAGCATTGTAACAGAACCTTCTAGATGGTTACAAAATGGCCCCAGGCGGGAAGGTCATATCTGGTGGGCATAGAGCTGTGGGGAGCCCCTGCCCTGGTATCTGTCAACTCTGACATTGGTCCCATTCTCCCCCCGCCCCGCCACAACCCCCCACTTCAGAAGTCTTCTAGCAAAGAATTCTCTAGCCCTGTGTCCTCCATGTCCCACTAAGGCTTCCTTTGCTGACCCCGCCCATAGGGGCTTATTCTTAGGGGTCACTGACAGATCCTCCAAGGAAGGCAACCTTGGTCGACTCCCTTAACCACCCTGGGCTTCAGTTTCCTGATCTAAGAAAGAGCGATCCTGGCACTGCCTACCTCCTCCGGCTCCACAGGGCTGTTCTGAGGACTGGAAGAGCTGACAGGCCTACATCAGGTTCCGAGCTGGGCGCCACAGGCTTACCTGACAGGGTGATGGAACTCGGGGTCAGCCTTCATGACTTCGGCCCCTGTTGGCCCACCAGTAGCCTGTCCAAAGCAAGAGCTAACATGTGGCTCAAAGTGCATGGCCACACGACTACCTCCTCCATACCAAGGGTCACAACCCTCCGTAAGACGATCTAGAAGAAACCTTAGACATCTCGGGGGGCAGCCCCTGCCCCCCCCACACAACAAGGGGCTCTGTCCTGGTTCTGGTTGTAAAACAAGTGCACAGAGTCCTGGGGGTTGTTTGCTTTCCTGCCCCTGTTCTAACACCTATTTGGAGACTGGCCAGGAGACAGAGTTCTACTGAGCCGCAAAGATTCGGCGGTGGTGGGGGCGGGGTGGGTGGGAGGAGGAAAGCACTGGGGCTGCATGCCAGAAGACCAGGATTCTAGCACCAGCTCTCCCACAGACTAGCTGTGGGGCCTGCCCAAATCCCTCCCCTCTCCTGGGCACTCGTCTCTTCATCTTTCCCACTGCAGCAGAAACCCCAGGGCGGCCCTCCTCCCCCAGCTGTTGTGGAGTCAAACGTGAGCGAGGCCATGGACAGGCTTTCCCACATCTGCAGCCCTGGCCCGAGGGCAGGGGCGCTCTGGAAAGGGACCTGCCTGGCCACTGTGAACGCACGTGGCTGCCTATGCACGTGACCGTGGGCCACAAGGGCTCAAACTCACCGAATCTACCGGTCTCCTCACCTGCCCCAGCGGGTCACTTGTAGAGGACAGCCAGGGCCTCCAGAGACAAGCTCCTCTAGGACAAAGAGGCGAGATCAATCCGTGGAGGAAGGAGACTGGAACTTGGCTCCGATGTGGGCTCCAGGAAGCCTGTCGTGAGGCCCCTGAGCCCAGGTCAGTGCTCCTCCCCCCTGCTTCAACAATGTGATCATTGCTTTTGTCACGCTGGTTTGTAATTATCTGTCTACTCGTCGTTGAGCTTCTTGGGAGCAGACTTAACATTTGATCGTGTCTGAATCCCCAGCGCCCAGTACAACGCCTGGTTCACAGTAGGCATTTCACTCATCGTTTGTGGACTATTACTTGCTTAGAGGAATAAAGGAGGGTTGGGTGGAAAATATCTGGCCCCCGGCCCTCCTACTCCAAGAAGTAGAGCTGAGAGTCCTACCGTAATCTTCCTGCGCTGGGGAAAGGGGCCCGGACTATTCCTGGGCCCACTGCTTCCCCACTAGACTCCCAGAGGTCCGGACAAAAAGCAAATGGAAATCTTAAGGCGTGGTCAGGGAAGAGACTGCCCCCCAGCCTCTTTTGGGACTTTGGCCCTCTCTTACCCCCTCTTCAGCCTGGGTCATATGGAAGCCACGCTCCATGGCAGTCTCCCCTGCTCCTCAGTGGACTAAGCAACTTGGCCCACGAGGGCCTGGCTGCTTGGCTTTCAGCTTTGGCAATACCCCCGTCCCCAAGTTCCCCTCCTGCCACCCAGGGGGATGAGTGAGGGGAGAAGCCAGTTGAGACACTCCAGCCTGAGATATGGAAGGGGCAGTCTCTGGGTGCTGCGAGGCCTTGCCCTACCCCTCCACAGAGAGCGGGGGCACCCTGGCCATCTCATCCATTTCATTGTCCTTCCAATGCCGGGACCCCGCTAAGCCCGAGTTCGGGTCGCCAAAGGCCAAGTTCCACTTACCTTTCTCTGCCACCTACTCGTTGTCCAGAGGAGACAAGGGGCGATGGACTTAATAGGCCAAGGAGCCCCTGGGGGTGCTGCACAGGGGTTGGAGCTAGGGCTAGGGCTGGGGCCGGGGCAGCAGCAGCAGGAACAGAAGGGTCCATCCTTAGGGGGTCGAAGCCAGGCAGGCCGTAGGGGCTCTCATTTCTCAGAACCTCCTGCATTCTTTTGGCCTTTCCTGGGAGACCCTTTTATAAGGCCTGCCTGGACTCATAAATTATTCAGGGCAGAGCAGGGCTGGGGGACCTGGGAGGAGGGACGAGGATTTAGAACAGGGAGCTCACGGAGCGGGGAGCTGGGTCTCTGGGTGTGAAAGCCCTCCCAGTTGAATAAACAGAGAGTCGGTGGGGGGTGAGGGGTTTTCTTTACCTCCAAGTCAGAAAGGAAAACACAGAAGGGGCAAATCACACACCATTTGTGCAAATTCCCCAGGCAGTAGCAAGGCTAGGGCGAGAAGCTCATTAGCACCCAAAACCACAGAAAGCTGTCAGACCCAGAGGGCTGGAGAGACAGGCCTTTGGCAAAGCCAGTTCCCAGCAAAAAGGGACAGCTGACCCGGCTAAGGCGAGCGAGGGACTCACACATTATTTCTGCTCAAAACCCACAAGAGATGTGCCAAGTGGACCTGATAGAGGGTGACCGCCCTTAAGCACGCCACCTGGGTCAGGAAAATAGCAGGTTGTGGGTGGAGCGGGTCCAGCTGCCTGTGGGGTGACCCTCAAGCCTTCCTTCCATGCCCTTTGCTCTCTGGGTCGGTTCCTTTGCAAAAGTGCCCGAATATCCTCTCGGACTTCAGCAGTAAGTGGTCTGGTAAAGGAGTGTGGGCAGCATTTCAGGGCTTGGAGGTCAGATTCCAAGTCTCAGAGCTCAGCCCCCAGTCCAGGAGCCAGGGTCCTGGCGGGTGTGTGTGTGGGGGGGGGGAAGGTGAGGCAGGGTTCCTTCTGGCTGCTAAACCGCCTCAGAACTGTCCCTGGCCCAGGGGCCTCTGTTCCCTCATATGTGAGACGAGAGTGCAAGGTGCGGGTCCAGTGGCCTCAAGGGGCCCTGATAGCCTGAACACCATTCGCTGGGTAAAGGGTACTGACCCCGGGGCGGGGGACAAGCCTAGCGGTTCCAGCACAGTCTTTGGCCTTAGCCAGTCTTCTGGGCCTTTGCCAAAAAGCTTCCAGTTACAACTGTTGGCGGCCTCCTTGTGCTTTAGAAGTCCCGGAATATTCCTCCGGAGCCCAGCGTCCAGCAGCAGCATGGATTTAGCTTCTTGGGTATTCGTCCCGGTCGGGTTTGTGATTGTCCAAAATTTGAAACCACCTCAGTGTCCAATAATAGGAAACCAGCTACATTCATTAGGGTAAGTCTTTGCCCGTGAATACTAAGCAGGCTCTCACAATCAGGCTCTAGAAGGATAATCATCAGCACAGAAAGTGGGAAAGAACACCAGATCCTAGCAGCACCTGAGCACTTGGATTCAGGGGCTCCTCTTTTCTCTGTTCGCCCACCCCCTCCCCCCACCCCACTTCGAATTCTAGCCCCACCGTGTGCTCTGTAGCAAAGGAAGATTGGAAACAACATCGACAAACGCCTCACTTTAGAAAGCAGGCTCAACAACTCCTGGAACAGTGAGACAATTGCACATTCAAATTGGCTTGGTGGAAGACTGGGGAGAGAAAACAAGTGGAGACTATCCAGGATGCCGGGGGTGGGGGGGGGGGGAGGGAGGCTGCTTGGAAGAAGGAAGAAGGTGACTGCGGTCAGTTCTGGGAATAAGACTGTGGGAGATTTTTACTTCCTGCTTCGCGCTTTTCTGAACGTCCTCAAAGGTTGCACAGGATCCTGCTATTCTTTGGGCAAGAGAAAATAAAGACACGGGAAAATTAAAAAGAGAGAAGGAAATGCCTATCCTGGGAGCAGAGAACCCTCTCGGGGAAATGACCCATGCTCTGTGGGAGTGAGGCCGAGGCCCATGGCGGAAGCTACAGGGAGACACATTTTGGCTCCATCCAAGGAAAACTTTCTAACAGCCCAGCCGCCACCTAACCCAAGGGCCTGGCATGGCACCAGCCCTCGATAAACAGAGGTTTATTATATGTGTTGAAATGAGGGCAGTGACATGCGCGGCCTCGGACTGGTAAGCTCTCTGGCCCTGCTTTGTGCGAGGCAGGCTGGATCCTGGGTCCCAGGGAGGGGAAAAGGAGGGCTGCTGGGGAGCCCCGAGTTCCTATCAGTCTCTGAGGGTTCTTGCTCAGTTGACCTCCAGAGGAGAGAATTTGCTGGTACGGCTTGGCCTCGTCAGCTCCAAGGAGGAGTGAGGCTGAGGAGGAGCCTGGTGGAAGAAAGGCCTGGAAGGACTGGGGCCAGCGAAGGAGAAAGAAGCCGACCTATTGGCACTCCCTGGGATCTTTCTGACCCCTAGGTGGCCGTGGGCTCCGCAAGCAGGCAGGAGGGAAGAGGGAAGAGGGAAGAGGGAAGAGGGAAGAGGGAAGAGGGAAGAGGGAAAGGGAGGAGAGGGAGACATTACTCCTGAGCCCAAGCCGACTCAGCCATGCCACCCATTCTGCCACCTCCGCCCTTGAACCTGTGTTCATTCTTCCTTCCGAGTATGGGAGCTGAAGCCCCTGGCCCCTCTCGGTGGGCTCTCCCCAGCCTGAAGGATTTTTAAGGCCTGCAAATGTCGCTGGACAAATGTGGGAGCCTGGCTGTTTTCCCTGCAGTCAGCACAGAACAGGAAGGAGTAGGACGGCCAGCAGGGTGGCAAGGAAAGGCGTGGAACAACAAAATGCATAACTTCTTGTCAGGCGATTGTGAGCCCACCTCTGTTTCCCCTAACAGCCCCGGAGCATGTCTGGGTTTGGTCAGTGATTGCTTTGCCAGGCCCTTCTGAGAGAGCTGAGCGCCTCCGCCGGCCAACACTCCGCTGGGCACTGCCTGGCAAAGGAAGGGACGAGAAAGAGGAAAGTGCTGAGGACACTGCCTCCAGGTGCTTACAGCCGAGGGAGGGAGACAAAACCTGCACAAGGGCCAGGCGGACTCAAACAAGCTCAGCTGGGCCCTCGTACCCCTCAGCCACCCTCGAGCGTGTTCCCCTGTGAAGCCCCAACTCCAGCCTCCACATTCCCCTGGGCCCCATTCCAAACTTCCTTCAGCTCCCTACCATGTTCCTGCCCCACCCCTCTCCTCCTACTTCCCTGAGAAAACAGAGGCCTTCAAGCATGAATTACCTCAGTGCCCTGCCCCACCCCCCCAAAATTGGCCAGCCTCTCCAACTTCCTTCCCCTCCAGCCCTCCCTTCTCAGGGGACAAGGTGCCCCTCTCGTTAAAGGCTAATCCCTTTATCTGGGCCTTGGCCTCATCCACCCTCCTTCTCTGGGCCCTTCCTCCAGACATTATTCCCCCTTCTCTTCAGGAAAGTCCAGTTTCTTTATACTAGCTCTTTCCTGACTGTGAAATGGCGGTCTCTTTTATGCCAGAAAATAAGGCCCCTCCCTCCCCAGATGTGTTCTCTTGTTCCCCTAACATGTTCTCCCTCTCAATCTCTTTTTCTCTCTCCCCTCCCTCCTTCCCTCTCCCTCTTCTCCCCATCACCATCAAATGTACCTCAATCTACTACAATTTGGCCCCCGCCCATCTTCCTAGTCAACAGGCCCCACCAAAGGTCACCAATAACCCCCTAATTGCCAAATTCAGTGATCTCTTTGAACTCGGGGTGTCAAGAAACTGGTGGCCAAGCCCTCTTTTCTTAAACCCTCCTTCTGCTCTTGGCCTCCACGATGACTCTCTTGTTTTCCTCCTGCTTCTGGATCCACTCCTCTTGGTCTCTGTTGCTGACGTCTCTTCCTCTGCCCGTTGGCCAGACCTGTGGTTCTCAGTTACAGTCCCTGAATTAGGCTGATACACAGTGACGTTTTCAGTGGGTCACGGCAAAACGGGAAACACATCCAAAGGAAAGCTTTTCAATAATCTAAACTTATTCACTTATAAAAAGGACTGTCCTTTATTCTGAGATTATGCCCTTCCTATTTTGGCGGGTGGGGCAAGCAAAATAGTCTTTCTTTTGTGAAATGATGGCAATGGTGGATATTCGTTTTTTCTTTAATGAGGCAACTTGGAAAAATAAAACGTTGGTTTCTCTATGTCAGTCCCGTTAATGTTTGTTGAATGAATCAAAACCTGAGAATATTTCCTCCCCTGCAAAACTCCTCCGTCCCTACCTCAGGAACTGGCAGCATACGGGCCGAGTCACTCAAGCGAAAGCCTCAACCATTTCTCCCATCTGTCTCCTCCGGGCTCCCCCACTCACCCCATTGTTTCTTCAACTGTGGCGTCATCCGTCCTCTCTCATCTGGATGCCTAGAACAGCTTCCAAGGTGGTTTCCCCTTGTCTTTGACTTGGCCTTTCCACTCCATCCTCCCCAACAGCCACCCCAGTGATCTTTCTAGAACACACACCTGAGTACAGTCCTCCTTCACTGGAAAACGTCCAGTCATTCCCAGTTGCCTGGAAGAAACATTCAGACCCCTACGAAGGGGCTGACAGCTGAGGCCTTTCGCTGCCTAAGCCCGGCCTGCTTCTCCAGGCTTCTGTCTCCAGTGGCCTCCATGCACCCTCCACTGCAGCTCCCCTTGACTTGACCTCCTCTCTGTACACAGGCCATGGCCTTTCACCCCTAATCCTTTCAGGGTTTAGGGCCTCTGGAGGTCTTAATCCCACCCTGTGTCGGGCTTATCGTGGACAACGCTGTGGGTCACAACCAATGGCAGGGCTTAAAATCAATGGAGGGGGTCACGGCCAGCATGAAGCCAAATGAACGAACAGCGACTAGAAGCGTGGATCACATCTGGTAAGGATGCAGGTCGTTCTGTGAAACTTTTGCTTTTGTCATATGGAGATGAAGGTGGAGATCGAAGCATACACAAACGCACGTACTACGTACGCCGTGCCGCACAATACGTTTTTGGCTGTGGGTCACCGTCACCGGATTTGCACTCCGGGGCCGACACGTTGTTCTGTGATTCACTTGGCGCTGCCCATGTCACAGTCCTTGCTCTCCAAGGTCTAGTCTCACTGGGGAGCATAACAGAGGTCAGGTGAAGGGGTAATGCCGGGGAGACCTCTTGGAGGAGGGGGTGGTTGAGCTGGGCTGGGCTTAAGTCGGCAGAGAGAAGGGGACGTGTCATCCTGGCAGGCAGAGCTGGTACAGAAGCAGAGTAAGAGGAGAGAACATTTGTTAAACATTTATGTACCAGGCACTGTCCTAAGCATTTTGCGTGGATTAATTTGTCTCACAAACAACCCTATGAGGAAGATACTATTACAAGCCTCATTTTATAGATGAGATTAAAATACTTGCCCAAGGTCACAGAGCTAAACATGACGAGCCTGGGATTTGAACTCAATTAGTCTCTGTGCTTTTAACCACTGTGCTGCACCACGGCTGGGGGCCAGTGAGGAGAGGGGGCCGTCGGGGGGACAGTGACAGATGGAAAGGCCCAAAACAGGTTTTGTGCTCACCTTGGCAGAGATCTTACTCTTTCCCTCCAGCCTCTGACTCTTGAGCGGGGGCCCCTGGGGTTGGGGGGCAGGAAGCCCTAAAAGGCCAGTATGGGGGCCCGGCAGAGGCAAGAAGCAAAGCAGGGTCTGCTCTGAGAGAGGAAAAAAGGGGAAGGTTCTCTCCCTCACCCCAGTCTGTCCCCAAAGCAAAAATAGCAAATGGTGCCTGGGACCTCTGCCCTCAAGTCCAAATGTCCCAAATGTGCCAAGTCCTGGACCCAGCCCCTTGGGTTCCTGGGACGGGGGGTCCCCTCTGGAGAACAGTTTGTTGCCGGGTCAGCCCTCCTCCCGCACCCTCTGCCTCTTGGCCCGCCACTGGAGCCAGGCCGTGACCCATGTGGTGCAGGGCTCTTTTGGCAGACCCCCTTGCAGCTCCCCATTTGCTCCTCATTTGGACCACAGGGGCTTAGAAAAACAGAGCTCCGAGGAAGTAGGAGGGGCGGGAGGGAGGGTGCCTGGGGAACGTCACCCCCAGCCAGGCCCCTTCCCTCCGCCATTCAGCCCATCCAGCCCCATCCCTGGCTCCTCTGGCCAGCCTCGCCAGCCCCTCTTCTCCGAGATGGCCTCTTTCCCAGCTTGGCCCCGGAAGCCTCTGGAAGATACGGAATTCTCAGGAGTGCGTTCTCTTCTCTTTCCCCTTTGGCCTCGGAGTCCTGCTGATTGTGCCTAAGTAAAGGCCGGATACTGCTAAGTAGTGGCGGGTGTCTTCCTGGGAGGTGGGTCCCGACAAGCTAATGAGAATAGCCATCAGCACCACAAAAATAGGTGAGCATTTATTGAGCGCTTACGGTGTGTCGGGCACTGTGCTAAGCACTTCTTTCTTTCTTACTTCGTTTACTCCTTCGGGAGATCCTATGAGGTAGGTACTGTTACTGCTCCCATTTCAAGATGAGCAGGAAACTGAGGCACAGAAAGATGAAGTGACTTCCCAAATGGCTAGCGAGTGACAGATCTGAGATGGGAACGCAGGCCTGTTTGGCTTCAGCACCCCCGACCCCTGCAGGAGACTGTAAAATACAGCTGCGTGGAGGGTGTGATCCCTTTGGTGGTCGCTCCCGTGGGCTGCTGTGGCGGGAGGCAGAGGGCAGAAGGGGCCAGTGGAAGTGGGTGACCAGTGTCACAACCTGAGCAAGTCTCCCCTGTCCCGTCACCGGTGCTCTGGGGCGGGACAGATCCATCAATGGCTCCACCTTCCAACTACAAAACGGGGCGCAGCTCTTCACTTCGCCCTCACCAGCCGCTGCTGTGGATGGCTTGGGCTGCCACTCTAGCTCAGGTCCCCGTCAGCTGGGGTCTGTGTATCTGTGCTGGATCTTCACGTGGAAAAGCTTGGGCTCGTGACTCAGATACACTCAGGTGCGTCCCAGCTCCAACACCTAGCTGTGTGGCCCCGGGCAAACAACTTAACCTCCCATTTCCCAGTGTCCCATAGGTGAAATGACATAATAAGGGTCCCTACCTCGCAGTGTTGTAGTGAAGGTTTCACAAGAGTGAGTAGAGGTTGTTCAGTCGGACACGTCCTTAGCCGTCAGCCTATGTTGCCCGTTATCATTATTATAATTATTCCTCTCTCCCCGCTCCATCACCGTGCTGAGGCAGAGCTTAGGCTTGCGAAGCCGGCGTGAGTTGGAATCCCTCCTCGCTAGTTTACCGCCCAGGTGGTCTTGGGTCAATTAACCAATCTCTCTGAGCCTCAGTTTCCTGAGGAGTGGAAAGAGTCGTGCCCGTATCACAGGGCTGGAGTTGAGGATGAAATGAGATGCTGTAGGTACATTGGTGTTGATTCTTTTTGTCCCACATGCTTTCGGTTGTTTTCTGCACACGTGGCCACATTTGCCTTCTTACAACTCAGCTTCCACCCTGTCCACAAACCTGCACCAGCAACCCCGTGACTGGCGGCATATGACAGACAGTCATGATTTTCCCTGTATTTTCAGCCTCACCTCCAACTCCACCCAGCATTCCCTCTCACTTCCGGTGGGCCTTGCTGCTACACGGGCCCTGCACATGATCATCCGCACCTCCCTGCCTAGGTCTAGAATGCCTCCCCTCTCCCCCCATGACTCAAATTCTACCTCTCCCTTCCAGGTCCTCTTGGAACCCACACTGACTCCAGGAAGACTCCAAGACTTGCCAGTATCCACCGCCTTTTCATCTGAGCTCCCTTTTCAGATGGGATGAGTCTCCCCATCTAGGTGATCAGGGAAGGGCTTTGTCATCTCTCCTCCTTCTCATTAGCACCTGTCAGAGGACTGGGTCCACAGCAGGTTCTCATTCCATGTGAATGGAAGGTCATTTGATGGCGGAGAAGTCAGTCCGAGACTAATAGATTCAGTCTGGCAGAGCCTTGGGGCTCTAGTGTTGGGTAGCAAACAGCCATGACAGGTGTAAGGGCCACAATGAGATTCTCTGTTAGTATTTTGGCCTTGCAAAGACAGAGCATCCAAAATGCCAGGAGGGGGCAGTTTTAGAGGGTAACTTTTGATTTGGCTGGGACAGCTCAGGAGCAAGACAGGTCAGGAGAAGAAGGGGCACAGCAGAGGTCCTTGGGGGAAGAAATCTAGAAACTCTTTCCTCCTTTTTATTCCCAGCTGCCTCCTCTATGGGCAGGACAGGAGTTTCATCTCCAGGGGTACCTGGATGGCTTAGTTGTTGGGTGTCTGCCTTCGGCTCAGGTCATGATCTCAGGGTCTTGGGATAGAGCCCAGCGTTGGGCTCCCTGCCCGGGTGGAGAGTCTGCTTCTCCCTCTCCCTCTGCCCCTCCCCCCTCCCGCTCATGCTTGCTCTCGCTTTCTCTCAAATAAATAAATCTTTTTAAAAAGTTTCATCTGCACCCTCCCTCTTACCTCCCCTTCCAGCTTTGGCCTAGACCAGCAGCCCTAAAAGTGTGACCTAAAGACCACTGGGGGCCACTAAGATTCATTCAGGGGACTCAGACAAGACTACTTGCATGATAATACTAAGATGTTATTTGCCATTTCACTGTGTTGACATTTGCCCTGATGGAGCGAAAGCGATAGTGGGTAAAAATGCTGACACCTTAGCTCGGATCAAGGCAGTGGCACCAAACTAATATTCATGTTATTCTTCATCATCAATGTATTCCTGGTAGAAGAAATGTCAGTTTCACTTAAGAATGTCTTGATGAAACAGTAAAGTTTATTAATTTTTATTAAATTTCAACCCTTTGAGTACACGTCTTTTCAAATAGTCTGTGTGACAAAATAGGAAGGGTGTATAAAGCACTTCGACTGCATACTCAAGTATGATGAGTGTCGTGAGGAAAAGCACTTGTGTGATTGAATTGCAAGCTAAACTAGCCAGTTTTTCATAGAATGCTCTTTTAAAAAAAGATTTATTTATATTTGAGAGAGAGACAGAGAGACAGAGACAGAGACAGAGAGAGCATAAGCAGGGGGAGAGGCAGAGGGAGAGGGAGAAGCAGAATCCCCGCCGAGCCAGGAGCCCGACGTGGGGCTCGATCCGAGGACCCGGAGATCATGACCTGAGCCAAAGGCAGACGCCTAACCATCTGAGCCACCTGGGCATCCCCTCCCCTTCCTTTTTTTTTAACTTGAAAGAATGAATGACAGACAAACTATGATTATTCAGACTTGGGCCAGTGTTCTGTTGAAAATGAATGAAGTGATTCTGTCATCTCAAAGCAATCAACTAATTGTATTTGTTGTCCATGATAACATTTAAGCTTTCAAGTGAAAACCAGAATTTTTGGAAAACTTGATCTGGCACTGTGAGCTTGAGAGTTTCTTAATACCCTAAAGACATTTCTGATAAGATATTAATGAATGCAGTTTTTCATATTGTATGATCATACAATGAGTCAACAATTGGAAGATCCGTATAACTGGGTAGGCCAGTATTTTCCAAATGACTAATGCATAATGTTACCAAATCATGCATAGATACTAGATCCATTCAAAGTGCAAGATAGACCAGTGGATTTTAATGTAACAGAGTACAAAACGTTCATTGATATGGTTTCAGAGTCAACGTCACAAATAAGCATCAGGAAACTACCACTTGTGAAGTTTAGGTGTAGTATCAAAGAATATCCACAAGGTATTAGTTTTCTACTGCTGCCATAACAAATTGCCACAAACTTAACAACTTAATACAGCACCTACCTCTTATTTCACAGTTCTGTAGGTCAGAAGTCCAGGTGGGTTCACCTGAGGTCTCCACTTAGGGTCTCCCAAGACTGAGGTCAAGTTGTCTTGTCAGCTGAGCCGGGCCCTTAACTGGAGGGTCTGGGGAAAAGGTCTGCTTCTAGGCTCACTCGGAATGTTAGAAAAATCCAGTTTCTTCAGGCACTCTCCTTGGAAAGGACTCACATGACTACATTAGGCCCACCTGGATAATTTCTCTTTGCCAGATAACTAACATGATTATGGAAGTAATATCATCATAAACACCAACTCTCAAAAGGGAAAGGAATTTATACACAGGTGAGTGTCATTTGGGAGTCATTCTTAGAATTCTGCTTAAAAAGCTATTTAAACAACACCCGTCTCTACGACATATCATTGTGAGGCTGGATTTTCTTCATCTATTTTAACCAAAACAACACATTGCTACAGACTGAATGCAAGAGCAGATATGAGAATGCAGCCGCTTTTTCATTGAGTCAGGTACGCAACAGATTTTGCAAAAATATAATACAATACTACTTTTCTTGCTAATTTTTTTTGGTTTGGAAAATAGTTATTTTTTTCATAAATATATGTTACCTATTTTAACATGCAATGGGTTTGTTGTTTTAAATGTAAAAATAAATAGTTTTGGGGTGCCTGGTTTGCTCAGTCGGTAGACCACGTGACTCTTGATGTCGGGGTTGTGACTTCGAACCTCACATTGGGTGTAGAGACTACTTAAAAATAGAATCTTTTTTAAAACTCAAAACAAAACAAAAAAAGCAGAATCTATAAATGCAGAGAACAAACTGATGGTTTCCAGAGGGGAGGAGGTGGGGGGGATGGACAAAATGGGTGAAGGAGAGTGGGAGATACAGGCTTCCAGTTATGGAATGAACATCACGAGAATAAAAGGTACAGCATAGAGAAGATGGTCAATGATAGTGTAATAGTGTTGTGTGGTGACAGACGGGAGCTCCGCTTGTGGTGAGTGCAGCATAATGTATAAAGAAGTTGAATCCCTATGTTGTACACCTGAAACTAATGTAATGTTGTGGGTCAGCTATATTACAGTAAATAAACAAATAGCTTCAAAACTTATCAGTTTTAATTTCCAATAAGTTAAATATTAATAGATGTAACCCATAAAAAGAAAAGCCTTATTGGAGTTTTCAATAATTTTTTTAAACTAATACCTTTTATTTATTTATTTTTAAATATACATGCACGTCATTTTAATATTCTGCATAACAGAATGTGGAAGGACACATAAAATTCATGCTTTTGAGTGTGCAGTTCCATGAATTTTGACAAATGCGTAAAGTTATACAACCATTCTGTAATGCTTCCGACACCCAAAGAATTCCCTGTGCCACAGCATTGTGGTCAAACCCTTCCTCCACCACTAACCTCTGGCAAGCACTAACCTGGTCTTGTCATTTCAAGAATGTCATGTACACGGAATCATACCAGAAACAGCCTTTTGAATCGGGCTCCTTTCACTCAGCACAATACATTTGAACTTCATCCATGTAGCTGCCTGTATCCATAGTACATTCCTTTTCAGTGCTGAGTAGTATTCCGTTGTGCAGATGTGCCACAGTTTCTCCATTTACTAGTTGAAGGACATTGGGTTGCTTCCTAAATAATTTTTCAGAGTGTAAAATTATCCTGAGACCACAAATCTTGAGAGATGATGGTAAGAAAAGGTAACGGAGGTATCATTTTTACATGGGAAACAGGTAGGTGGATGAAAGAACCATATATTGGAAGTAGAATTGAAAGGATTTGCAGATTGGATGAAATGGGGTATGGAGGGTCAGAGGAAAAAAAGTGAAATTAAGTCTAACTCTGAAGTTCCTGACTTAAACAACTGGCTTTCTCAAATGGAGAAGACTAAGGTTTTATTTCAAAGGGAATCAAGGATAAATTTTGCAGATGTTGAGTTTGAGAAGCTTTTTAGTTAACCAAATGGAGATGTCAGTATATAGGGGTCTGAATTTCAGAGGAAAATGGTGATTTAGAGTGCTCTGAGTACATGAGAGATAAATGGGACCTCCGAGAGTGGGAATGTAGAGCGAGAAGGGAGGCAGAACTAGGTCAGGCTCTTGAGGAACACGGCTTTCTCGGAATCTAACAGAGGAGGAGGAGTCAATGAAGAAGTAGCCAGAGATATAGGAGGAGCATCAGGGGAGAGTTGTATCACAGAGGTCAAGAGAAGCAAGGGCAAAGTGATCCGGGGCATTAAGTTACGCTTAGCAGTCAAGGAAGTTAGGGACTGAAAGATGCCCATCAGGGGCGCCTGGGTGGCTCAGTCAGTTAAGTGTCTGCCTTCAGCTCAGGTCACGATCTCGGGGTCCTGGGATTGAGGTCTGCGTCGGGCTCTCTACTCAGTGGGGAGTCTGTTTCTCCCTCTACCTTTGTGTGTGCTCTCTCTCAGATAAATAAAATCTTTAAATTTTTTTTTTTAATTTTAAAAAATGAAAGGTGCCCATTACATTTGATGACATGGGGTGGGGGGGGGTCATTTGTGACCTTGAGGAGAATATCTTGGTTTGGTGGAATGATAGGGATGGAATGTCTCAAATCCTCTCTCTGCCCGAGGTCCTAACTCCTTCTCCCATTGTCTTCTCATCCCTGCCCCTTTTGCCCCTAGAATCTCTTATTTCTCCTTCTAGACTCATCTCTTTGTAGCACCATCTCCTCCCTCTCCCTCAAGACCTTGCTTTATACAGACCTCTCTGAGATTTTTTTCCTCAAGACTCCTACCTCTCCTTCCACTCTCTTTCCTAACCCATCTCTCCCCAGACCCTCATTTTCCTCCCTTTATTATGTCCCAGCTCATTCTTCTCTTTAAGCAGATGCTGCTTTTGCCCAGACTGCTATTTTTTGCTCTTTTTTTCAGGCCCCTCTCCATCCCCCCACTCATCTAGGTTCTCTGGCTCTCAGCAGGGGTCTTAGTTGGTGACTAAGGAGCCTCGCAGACTCAACACTGAGGAGTCATATTCTCTGGCAGGATTCCACCAGGATCTGACAGTGCTGACCTGTAGGAAACACGGTGTTAAAACCGAGTCTTTGAATGATTGCCAGTCTGCTAACCACATCCTGCCAACACAGTGCCCTCATCCGCCCTGGCACCTGCCACTGAGATTCTGCCTTTTCCTACCCTCAATTGCACAGAGTCACTACGAGCTGATAAGGTGCCCCTCTACTACAAATTCTATCTTGCACTCAACTGAGGTTTTGCACTTGCCAGAATGCTTTCATATTCATTAGTCTGGCCTTGGGAAGTCAGCAAGGTGAAGTATGGAGAAAGAAGACGTGAAGACTTGCCCCAGGTCATACAGCTGGTTAGAGGATTAGCCTGCTACCCCTCCCACCCCTTCAGTTTTCTTGCTTTCATGCCCCCCAAACTCCCCGGGCCTGAGCTCAGGCATGGCTACCCTTTTAGCTTGTTCCAGCCTGCCAAGGGATACCCCCTGGAGAGGCACCTGCGAGGGAGCACGGCCAGGGGGTGGTACCCCAGTCACACTTTGCAATACAGTTCTGGGCCACCTTGGAAAAGAGGACGATTTCTGGTTTGCTTCACTGAATTCACAGTAGGCAACAAATTTGACTGTTTGCTTTGATATGACTTCAAAAATGGAGTACAGAGTAATGAATAAGAGTCAAGGGCCAGAGGTGGCTGGATTTGGTGCCCAGACCTGGCTCTGCTCTGCAGTAGCTCAGTGAGACAACGTATATGAAAACCCTCAGCAGAGTTGCTGACACCCAGCGAGTGTTCAATGAACAGTGGCCACTGGCCTTATCATTTTTCCGTAGGAATCCTTGGGAGGCAGTCAGCGTAGTGTACTGGAAAATTCACTGAACCAGACGCCTAGGGACCCAGAATCCAGGTCTAATTATCACTGCTCAACTTGCAATGCTGGCTGATTCATTCATTTCATCTCATCGGGCCTAGACTTTCTCATCTGTGCATAGTAATGGCGGCCCTAGTTTTGCAATATGTTGTATTAGCCTTTAAAGCTAATTCCGTATCATGCGCAAAGAGGTTAGGTTACAGCGAAAACACAGAAATAACAAAAATGCCTACTAGTGAATGGTTAAATAAATTATATTTCCATATGACAGAAGACAATGCAGCCTTAATGAATGATGAAGATCCGTTGTTTGATGGAAATGGAAATCAGGCCATGTCATAGCATTGCATTGCTTAGAAATGATAGAAGGTTACGGAACTATAGGGTGTAATACAATTCAATCGTGGAAAAATATTTCTATTCATGTCTTCTACAGTACATCAAAATGTTAACATGATTAGCAGTATATCCCTTGCCGGTGGTATTATGAGGACCTCTATTTTCCTCTTCATATTTTATTTTCTGAGTTCTTTGCAGTAACATCTAGTATGCTTCTAATCAGAAAAACAACAGCAAACAAACAAAAAAGCTTTCTCTTGCTCCAGTCAGAGAGGCAACCCAATCACGGCTCTCCGCTCCACAGAACTTTCGAGATCCCTAAATGGCCTGGGTGGGGTACAGTACTGCAGTGCATGGGACTAAGGGGAGGCCCATGGTAATCACGGCTGCTTTAGTCCCACCTTGTAGGGAACTGCTCTTTTGAACCCACCAGAGTCTGAACCCAGAGGCCGCATGTTCGACTTTGCACTTTGGGGGAATCAACCGCAGGGGTGGGGTAGGGCTGGGAGCTTGCTGGAGAATAGAGCTGGGTGAAAGAGTCCACGGGGCTGTTTGCAACGCGGGGCTGCTTGGGCACTGGCTCACCAGGGCTGTGTTTATGAGGCTTACTTCCTGCTGGGCCTCAAGGCCCATAGCCAGGGACACCTAATGGGCCTAACGGAGCCCCCTCCTCTCCCCCCCCAGAGCTGGAATGTTCCGAATTCCTCTTTGGGCCAAACCCCTCTCCCCCCAAGGCCTCTCCTGGGCTCACAGAGATCACCACACAAAAGCCCAGCTGGAGTTTTTGACAGGAAAAACACAAAACTCACCAAACTTTTTTTTAAGTACCTCAATCTTCCACAGACTCCAGGGGTTTAATTCTGATCTGTAATAAGTCTCTGACCCAAGGCTGAGATTTGCAGATGGATTTTGCAAAGCTGTGGCTAACAATTAGAAATCCTTTATCACCTCAGCCTGGGGCCCCTTGCACCTTGCTCCCCTCCCTCAGGATCCTTTCCTCCCTCTCCAGGGCCATACATCTCCTCCAAGGCTCTGCAAAAGAACCGCCTCGTAAGTGTCTCCATTCTGATTTATTTGCTGCCTCTTAAATTCACCTGTGGGCTCTTGTTTCCTAGTTGCTATCAGTTTGGCCCGTGGCATCGCCAGGCTCGGCCATCTTGGGTTTCTGAGGGAAGGGCACCGGAGGGAAAGTTCAGGCGGCACTTGGGTTCGTAGTATTTGTTTCCTCAAGGCCACCACAAAGTTTCCAGTGTTTGAAGCTACAGGGCCAGAGGAAGCACTCTCCAAATCAGATAATCATTTCTGAATGGAGCTTTTGAGGGCAGAAGGACTGAGCTACCAGGATGGGAGGAGAGGAGCGACAGTTTACTCCCGTGCCCAACTGGAGGGGGCTGAGGAGGACTGGGGGGGACGCCCCCCAGCCAGCTTCAGTGCCTGCTTGGCCCTGAAGCCTCAGGGGGGTCAGAAGAAGGTGGATTTCTGAATGAAGTCGTAGTCTCCCCCCTCAACCTCTTAAATAACCCTTCCTCCACGGGTCTGTAAGTCTGTCAGAAATTCCTCCTTTGAAGGAAATCCTGCCATTTTCGACAAAACGGATGGGCCTTGAGGGCACTATGCTAAGCGAGATAAGTCTGGTGGAGAAACCATATACTGCGTGAGCTCTCGCCTCTGCATGGAATTTGAAACAAAACAAAACAAAACAAAACAAAACCCAAGCTCCTAGATACAGAGAACAGACCGGTGGTTGTCAGAGGTGGGGGTGGTGGGTGGTGGGTGGGTGAAATGGGTGAAGGGAGTCAAAAGGTATCAACTTCCAGCCGGAAGATAAAGAAATCCTGGGGCCATGAGGCACAGCGTGGAGACGGAAGCTAGCAATGCCGGATTGTATGTTTGAAGGTGGCCGAGAGGGTAGATCCTAAAAGTTCTCATCAAAAGAAAAAGAATGTGTAGCTATGTGTGGCGAGGGATGTTAAGTAAACTTACTGTCGGGATCACTTTACCATGTAGGCATATATTAAATCATTCTGTTGTACCCCTGAAATTAATACAGTGTTACATGCCAATTACATCTCAATACAAAAAGAAAATTCTTCTTTGGACTGAGACATTATTCTCTTCAAGTGTCCTCTCGGAAAATGGAGCTGGAAACAAAACATTAACCGCCTTTATAGCTCGAGAGATTGTAGATGATGTCTGTTCTCTAAATTCGGCCTGTCTGTGTTTTCTAGCATGGTAAAGTGCGAGCACTTTCCTTTGATGGTCAGGACAAAAAATGAACTTCTTTTTAAAATAATTAGAAAATCCCTCAATCTGGTTGTAGTTCCCTGAGCTGATCCATCAACTGCTCCGAGGACACACCTTCCAGAAAGTAGGGTTTCAGGGGAATGGCTTTGCCACTTACTAGAACCCTCAGCAGCTGGGGATGAGATGCAGAGAGGAGAGCAAGGGTCTCAGATTCCTGCGGGGGATGGGGGGACTGTCAAGTCAGGGGATGGAGAAATGAGGCTGACTGGCAGAAGAGGGCTGTGGTGACCTCCATCACCCCCCAGGACACCACATCAGCTCCTTCCTTGAGCCTGAGAACCCCACCTGTCTTATCCAGCTCAGTCTTACGAGGCCCCAAAGAAGGGGTGCCAGGCACAAGACTCTTCGGGCAAAACTAGGGAAAGGCAGGGCGAGTACCCAGGCAAGAAGGGGTTAATTCGGGAGCCGCTGTCAGTCCTGACCCTCCTAATCCTCTCCTGCCTTTCCAATCCCTCCCCTAAGGAAGATTAGGTAAGGATCCTAAATGAAGCCTTCTTGCCCAGCCCTTGGGCCATGGAGCATGGTGGCCTCATGCCCAGAAGACAAATTCAGCTGTCAAGGCCTAGAGTTTTCTGTTCCTCCCAAGCAGCCAGGGCTGGACTTCTAGGAGGATCCCTGAAAAAGAGGAGTTTCCTTTAAAGTTGCCTGCTTCTAATAACAGCTGTTCGGTCTTCTGTATTTGTCAACGTGGCTTCCTGTCCCCATTACCTTAATTGAGACTCAAAGGCTTGGAGATGAGCAGACTAGCGCCTGGACAAGTTAAGGGGACTTCCTCACCAGGTTCCAGGCAGGACTGAGACTCGAAGTCAGTCCTGATTCTCACTCAGGTCAGGGCTCTTTCTCTAAACCATCTATTGCTCATCACACAAACGAAAGCAGAATCTAGCCAGCCCACTATCCAACCACCTGCTATTTTGTCCACTCCTGCTTTCCTGACCCTGGCTGAAAGCTGACCTCCTTCGGGCCATCTCTCCCCTTTGAATCAGCTCCGACATTGGGTTCTCCCTCCTGCCCAGCCATGCCAAGACAGATTCTAGAGACTCCCAGCCTCAGTGATGGCATTTTTTTTAAGTTCTACCTTCCCCAAGCTACATTTCCTACTTAAGCCTACTGAGTCAGGACTGACTCTGGGGAGAAGCTCTCCTCTTGGGGACACTGCTGACTCTCATGGGAAACTCAAGCTGGGCTCTTCTGCCACCTTCCCAGCAGGGCTGAAGCAGGAGCTGCTCTTCTGGGAGGCAGCGGGTCAGCTCCCTAAAAACCTCAAGGTAGCTCACCAACACTTGCTAGAGACCCACGCATAGATCGGAAATACAAAGGAAAAGTATGTAACCCAGCCTGGGTTGGAAGAGGGAGTCCAAGGAAGATTTCAAGGGGAGGATGAGTCCTGAAGGATGACCAGCAATTAGCCAAGCAAATGTTGGATGGTAGAATAGCATACTCAAGGGCTTAGAGACAGAGAGAAAGGTAAATTCAGAAAAATACACCTGTTCAGGTATGGCTGGATTGTGTGTGTGTGTGTGTGTGTGTGTGTGAGAGAGAGAGACAGAGACAGAGACAGAGAGAGCATAAAGCATGAGGTTGGAGGTTATTGGTTGGAAACGAGGATGAAAAGAAAATCAGGAGCCAGACAATGGAGAGCTTTCCTGGTTTCCTGTGCTAGAGAGTTTGAACTTCATCTTGAAAGCAGTTAAGAGGCCCTGAAGTTTTTTTTTTTTTTGAAGATTTTATTTATTTGTTTGACAGAGAGAGACACAGCGAGAGAGGGAACACAAGCAGGGGGAATGGGAGAGGGAGAAGCAGGCTTCCCGCGGAGCAGGGAGCCCGATGCGGGGCTTGATCCCAGGACCCTGGGATCATGACCCAAGCCGAAGGCAGACACTTAACAACTGAGCCACCCAGGCGCCCCGGCCCTGAAATTTTTAAAGCATGGCGAGGGGGCAAGGGTGGCGCTTAGGATTAGATTTCCATTTTAGAAAGATCGTTGGCTACTGGGTGGATAATTGATCGCACAAGTGGAATTAGAGAGACCAATTTGGGGTGCCCATGAAATTTCCAATTTCAAAATGAAGTTTAGGTAGTGGAGATGGAGAGAAGTGGATGCATTCAGAACATATTTTGAAGGTAAATCTGATAGGACTTTATAATTGATTACATGTCAAGAAGAAGAGAGGCCGCCTGGCTTGAGCTGCTGGGAGGGATGGTCCTAGTGAGATAAGGAACACTGATGAGGAATAGCTTGAAGGTAGTGAAGAGAGCAGATGATTTCAGCTTTGCAAATGTTGAGATGCCATGAAAACATTCAGATGGGGTCATTCCAAATGCAGTTGATTATACAAATCTTGAGTTCATGAGACAGATTGATGAGACCACACTTAGAGAATGTGAAGAATGAGAAGAGAAGTCAAAAAGTCCAGAAGAAACCCTGCAGGGAATAGTCAGATTTATACAGAGGGCACAAGAAGAAAAACTTACAAAGAAGACTTAGAAGGGGGCATGTGGGTGGCTCAGTTAAGTGTCTGCCTTTAGCTCAGGTCATGATCCTGGGGTCAAGCCCCGCATCAGGCTCCTTGCTCAGCGGGGAGCCTGCTTCTCCCTCTCCCTCTGCTGCTCCCCCTGCTTGTGTTCTCTCATTCTCTCTCCCTCCCTCTCTCTCAAATAAATAAATAAAATATTTAAAAAAAAAGACTTAAGAATCATTTTGAGGGCAGGGAAAACCGGGAATAGTATCACAGAAAACAAGGGAGAAGACAGTTCTATGAAGGAGAGGGACAAAGTGAGATGACAGAGATATGACCATTGGATTCGGGGACAAGAAAACCATGGGCAACCTTAGTTTCAGGGAAGGGCTAATGGCAGAAGCCAGACTGCAGAGGATTGAGCAGTGGGTGGGATGGGAAAGAAGTAGAGACACCAACACGAAACAGCTCATTTAGGAACCTTGACTGTAAGAAAATGATGAGGATAGGGTAGTAGCTGCACAGGGAGGAGGTCGGGAAGGGGCCTCAAAAAAAAAAAAAAAATGGTGTTTGAAACAGTCCCCAGGAGATGCTCGCCAGGGAGAAGCAGGACTTCCGAGCGGCACTGAAGGTGCCATTGAGGTTCACGGTCATGACCAGGATAGGGTAGAATCGTGCCAGCTTCATGGCAAGGAAACCAACGCGTGGAAAGGACAGGTGCAGCGTCACAGCTGGTGAGCTCCAGAGCTGAGATTCGAACTAGATTTCCTCCCCCCCGCCCCCATCAGATGTGTATTGGGCCCTGCTCCATGCTGCTTGGCATCCACATTGGCCTTGTCGTGCTTATCACTGAGAAATAGTGTTGACTGGCAACTCTGTACCCGATGCTGCCGAGGCACAACAGAAGGGTAATTGAGGTTGACAATATTGAATAATTAATAAGTTTAATATATTTCCTCCCTCAAGTGGTTTAGAATTGGAAGACACAAGCTATTCAGCAAATGCATATACACAAAAATACAAAATTCTGTTTCGCTCTCTCTTTCTCTCTCTGGCTCTCTTTCTCTGTGTTTGTCTCTCTGTCTCTCTGTCTTTGTTCTCTCTCTCTCGCTCTCTCTCTCCCTTTCTGTCTCTCTTCTCTCTGTCTGTCTCTCTTCATTTCCCTCCATCCTCCGACTCCCTCTTTCAACCTTCTTTCCCAACAGTGGGCAGCTCTCGCGACTTACACTGAAGTGTCATTGGCTCCTTCAGAACACCCACATCTTATAGTCCCTCAAACCTCTTTACCACTTTTATTCACTCATTAAGAAGATATTTTTTAAAGATTTATTTATTTATTTATTTATTTGAGAGAGAGTGAGAGAGAGAGAGAGTAAGCGAGCACACAGAAGCAGAGGGAGAAGTAGACTCCCAGTTGAGCAAGGAGCAGGGAGCCCAATGTGGGGCTCAATCCCAGGACCCCGGGATCATGACCCAAGCCAAAAGCAGATGCTCAACTGACTGAGCCACCCAGGCGCCCCAAGAAGATGTTTTTGAACACCTGCTCTGTGTGTCATACTCCGCAAGGCACTTGCGATCCAGAGATGAATACGATATAGTCCTTGCCCTTATGTAGCTCACAGACTAGTTGGGGGAGAATAAGGGTTTAAACAGGCATTTGCAATTCAGGGCAATAACTACTATTTGTAGCTCAGTTTCCTCATCTATACCATAGGGATGATTAACACCTACCACAAAACGTTGTGATGATTAAGGGAGTTAACATGTATAGAGGGCTTATAATCTATACATCGGTCACATCGGAAACACTATGTAAGTGTTGCTATTATTATTATTATTACTATTACTGTTGTTATTATTATTGTACTACCATGATGGAGGTAAGGAAACACAGAAAATGCTGCAAGAACATGGAGGAGGGGCACTTGATCCAAGCTAGAGAAAGAGACATAGGAGTTGAACCCTAAACAGAGAGAAAGCAATAAACACAGAGAGAAGAATGCCAGGCAGCCTGCATATAAGGAACAGTCTGCCCTCAGGTTTGGAACCAAAGACAACATGACATGATTGAGGAACTGAGAGGAATTTAGCTCAGCAAGAATATGAGGAGGACAATGACAAGAGATGAAGCTTGAGAGGTCATAGAGCACAGACAAGTTTGGACTTTAGTCTTTAGCCAATGGGGAGCCACAGGAATGTTTTATGTAGACACTTGATCAGATTAATGGGTTGAAAGATCACCTTGGCAATGACATGGAGAACGAATCGTAGGAGACAAGACTGGAAATAAGACTAGTTAGGAAGTCATTGCTACAGTCTGGGGGAGAGAGGGTGGTGATGCACTGACCCGGGCAAGAAGAAGTAGGGATGGGGAGAGGGTGCCATGGATTTGAGGTATATGCAAGAGGTAGACTTGGTGAGACATTGACCATGGAAGGTGAGGAACCAGCATGAAAGAGGTGTCAAGAATCACTCCCAGGATTTTGGTCTGGTGGGATGGATAGAGGTATGGTTCAGTGATCCCAGGGGACCCAGGGAAGAACTGTTTGGGGAAGGGTGCGATAGGAGAGGTGATAAGTTCCCTTTTGAACATGTCAAATGTGAGGTGCCTATGGCATTTCCGGTGGACATTTTATTTATTTATTTTTAAAGATTTATTTATTTGAGAGAGAAAGAGTGGGGGGGAGGGGCGGAGGGAGAGAGAATCTCAAGCAGACTTCCCACTGAGTGCAGAGCCCAACGTGGGGCTCGGTCTCACAACCCTGAGATCATGACTTGAGCTGAAACCAAGAGTTGGATGCTTAACCGACTGAGCCACCCAGGCGCCCCAAGGTGGACATTTTATTTTATTTTTATTTTTATTTTTTTTAAAGATTTATTTATTTGACAGAGAGAGACACAGCGAGAGAGGGAACACAAGCAGGGGGAGTGGGAGAGGGAGAAGCAGGCTTCCTGCTGAGCCGGGAGCCCGATGCGGGGCTCGATCCCAGGACCCTGAGATCATGACCTGAGCCAAAGGCAGACGCTTAACGACTGAGCCACCCAGGCGCCCCCCAAGGTGGACATTTTAAATAGGTGATTGTTCTGGTAGTCTTGAAGCTCAGGAGGAAGGTCTATGATGGAAATTCAGACCTGGAAGTGTCAATGGATGGGTTGGAGACTAAGTCATGGGGGTGGGTTAAGTCCACTTAAGTCATGGTACCTATTTGCTCAGGGACAGAGGGTTGACTGAGAAAAGAATGGACTTCTGAGGCATACTCACATCGAAGAGATGATCAACCTTGGCAAGTGCGTGCAGGGGGTGCTCCTTGAACACCGCACAATCCTAAACAGCTCTGAGATTCGCAAGGATCAGCTCAGATGCCTTCTTCTTACAAAGCCCTCTGCGGTAGAACAGCTTCCTTTTCCTCTGTCCATCCTAGGCTATCTGCTGGGAGATAGCCTAGGGAATTTCAGGACTCCCCCCACCCCCAGGCTTTGGCACAACTTCTGCTCCAAAATCCTTCTACATTATCTCCGAGGCTAGGGCTGGTAGGGGAATCTATGAAGAGAGCAGACAGGAAAATGTCCTTAGCCTGGCCTGTGGAGGGAATCTGGGCAGGGCTGGGCGGACCTGAACTCTCAGAGTGTGGACAGAAGTCTTTTTTGCCGATCCCAACCTGCCCTGGTGTCGATGTTCCCCTGCGAGGACGATGACCCGAGGGCCAGACCCCAGCTCTCTGGGCCCCTGGAGATTTGAGAGGCCTCTAATAAGCCGGAGTCCACAGCTATACCCTGGGACCTGTTCCTCCTGTTCCAGGCTCCCGGAGTTTGGCCTCGGTCTGCAGTTGAGGGGCCCTGTGGCAGTGTTGCTGGGCAATGCATTAAACATCAGGCTGGGGAGACAGAACCGTGCCAGCCGAGAGCCTGCCCGGGAGCTAATGCGGTCGCCGCAACCGCCACCTTCTCGGAAAGGAGCCACCCGTCCGGCCCCTGGCTGTCTGGCTGCCAACCCAACCCAAGGCATGTGCCTACGCAGGAGGCGATGACATTTTGGCTCCGCTTTCAAAGTTCTTTTTTTTCTTTCTCATGTGTTATTTCTAAAGATAACAAAGGTCAAAAGGCATCCAGCATTTTCTGGTTTCTCATAAGCTTCTGGTCAATATTTAATCTGGTTTATGGATTTTTTTTTAGGCCTTCTAGATGCCTTCTTGAGCCTGCTTGTGGCCACCCACAGACACTTGTAAGGAGGAGAGAAATCGGCCCGCTTGGAGACACTCTGAAATGAGGGATTAGAGGCCAGGATCCAAGGAGCAAGAACCACAGCCCGAAGGCAAGGGAGCAGGCCCCAACCACGCTACTGCTGAGAGGTCTGCCATGGCCTCTCTTGGCCTCCAACTCGTAGGCTACATCCTGGGCCTCCTGGGGCTGATGGGCACCCTGGTGGCCATGCTGCTTCCCAGCTGGAGAACGAGCTCCTACGTTGGTACCAGCATCGTGACGGCGGTCGGCTTCTCCAAGGGCCTCTGGATGGAGTGCGCCACACACAGCACGGGTATTACCCAGTGCGACATCTACAGCACACTCCTAGGCCTGCCTGCTGACATCCAGGCCGCCCAGGCCATGATGGTGACATCCAGTGCGGTCTCTTCGCTGGCCTGCATTGTCTCTGTGGTGGGCATGAGGTGCACAGTCTTCTGCCAGGACTCCCGCGCCAAGGACAGATTGGCGGTGGTGGGCGGAGTCTTCTTCATCCTCGGAGGCCTCTTGGGCTTCATCCCGGTTGCCTGGAATCTTCATGGGATCCTGCGGGACTTCTACTCCCCACTGGTACCTGACAGCATGAAATTTGAGATCGGAGAGGCTCTTTACCTGGGCATTATTTCCTCCCTGTTCTCCCTGGTGGCTGGAATCATCCTCTGCTTTTCCTGCCCATTCCAGGGAAATCGCTCCAACTACTACGATTCCTACCAGGCCCAGCCCCTCGCAACTAGGGGCTCCCCAAGGTCTGGTCAACCGCCCAAAGTCAAGAGCGAGTTTAACTCCTACAGCCTGACAGGGTATGTGTGAAGAACCAGGGGCCAGAGCTTGGGTGGGGGGCGGGGGCTGGGTCTGTGAAAACCAGTGGACAGCGCCCACACCCCCATCCCCCGGGGCCACAGGTGAGGGACATTGGCACTGGATCATGTCAGGTGCTGCTGAGGATAGACTGACTTTGGCCGCTGGATCAAGGGAAGGCAGAAACCGGAACTGGTGTGACAGCACGCAGGCTGGATCGTCAGGATGCTTGCCGAGCCAACCTTTCTGTTTCCTTCACCTTGCCCACGGCCCTGCCACCTCCCCCCACCCCCACCCCGGCCCGAGTCCCCAGCCCTAACTCCAAACTCCACCCCTTAGCCTAGGCCATGCCACAGAGGCTCCCCTCGGCCTTTCGGTTGACCCGCGGTCCGTCCCCAAACCCACGCATTAATTACATCCCACTGACTAACCCTCTCTGTGATCAAAGACCCTCCCTCTGGCTCACGCTGGCTCTTAGCTCATTGCTGGGGTGGGGTGGGGGGAAGGAGGAGTGGTGGCTTTTATGGGCACGGCTCTCACCAACCTCCCAAGCTTCTCTCCAAAGAAACTGTTTGGCCAGTAAAGGAGCCCTGAGCCTCCATCCCGTTGTTGTTATGACTCCACAGTGTTCGGACTGGTTTGTGCGTGGACTGAAATAAAACCACCCTGCGGTACCGAGGGAACAGAGAACAACTGGGTGCAGGATGAGAGGGAGGGAAGGCGGCCAAGGACCAAAAAAAGACCTGACTCACGGGCCCGGGGCATTTCCTGGAATTCCCTCCCACTGCGGGTTGGGGATCTAGCCACCCGCGCTCCTGCTAGGGGAAAGCACAAAGAAAGAAGATAGGGTGGGTAGCTCAAGGCAGCAGTGGATGCTGATTCCGCTGAGGAACTGCCTCAGGAGCTGCAGCCCCAACTTTCACTGAAGCCCCTGCCTCCCTCTGACCTGACCCCTGCTAAGAAACAAGACTGCGGGTCCTACAAGGTGGTTTCCTTAGGGAGGGGAACCTGGCTTTTCTAGAGATGGCTCTTGGCTGGGGGATGACTGCATGGGAGCCTTGGGGCTCCTTAGCGGAGACCACTCCTTGGTGCTGCCCGAGAAAGAATCAGAACTAGGGTCTCTAAGAAGCTGGGTGGGCATGTGAGGTGGCTCCAGTGGGTGTTTCTATCGGGCAGAGAGAGGCGGCTTCCCCAGACGGTCTTCAGACCTAATAGAAAAGCAGCCCGAAGCCTGCAATCAGTCCCCCGGGGTCTCCCCACAGAGCACTACAGAACCTCTGAGAGACGACAGCCCCCGGTGGGCCCCCTGTCACCCTTCAGATGTGCCCCGCCATCCTTCGCCAGACACCTCAGAGTTGCTAGAAGGCATCTGAGGGCTTTGACATGGAACAATAATGCCCAAGGAGCTGTGGCCCCGATCTGAGCGACAGCTGAGCCACTGCCTGGAAGTTCAGTTGCGGGGCGGGGGGGGGGGGGGGGGGGGGGGGGGGGAGGCCCCCCGGGCGGCCGGTCCCACCCCCAGGGGGGGGAAATCCCCCATCTCCCCGGGGTGGGGGTGGGGGTGGGAGTCACAGATAGACCAAAGGCATTTTCCCTCATCCTCGCACCCCCCAAGCACGCCCCTCTTCTGACAAACTCCAGTCCACCTCCCCAAACCTCAGTACCAGCAGAAGGGGCTCACTCGTTGTCTCTAACATGCCTCTCGCCTCTCCACCTTCTTGCTTATGATTAAACTCTTCTCCCAAGCTGGAAGGCCCTGTCGCCTTAGCCGAGTCCTCCTGCTGCCTGGAGAACTTGCTCAGCACCACCTCCTACACTGAGTCTCCTCTGACCACTCCATCCCTCTCCTACCCTCCCTCCTCCACCTCTCAGTGTATAACTATTGCTTCTTTGATGCTTATTATTCACAATTTTTGATGGATAGTTATGTTTTTGTGTGCGCGAATCTGATTTCACAAGTACATTGTAAACTCTTGGAGGGTAGGGGCCATACCCGAGACCTCTCTGTATTCCCCAGACTATCTGTAAGAGTGCTGGGCACATAGTAGGTGATCAATAAACACTTGTTGATTGAGTAATTTGGTTACTGTTTTATTCATTCAAAGGGGGCCCAGGCAGGGCAGGTGTGAGAGAGAACTGGGTCAGGGGGAGGGTAGGATGGAAACTGGCTCTTCTTCCTATTGGGTGGATAAAAAAATTCTAGACTTTATTGGAGACATTATGAAAACAAGACACCACCCCCTCCACCTTCCCAGGGAACCTTTACCTTTTCATCTCGCCCAGGGCTCCTCCCTCTCCACAGTTCTTTCATCGAAGTTATTTGCTAAATGGCTGTGTGTTTATTCCTTTCATTCTCTGAACCAGCACTGTGAGGTAAGGGGAAGTCGATCTGACAATCTCCATGCAGCAGATGGGGCAACGTGAATAAAGAGATTGTTTTTCCCAGGGCCACATTGCTGGTGTTGGTGCCCCAGACTCTAGACTCCCCAAATAGGACTCTGCTGATCCACTCATTGGGAGAGCCTGCCAGGGGTCCCCCCATGCTGCCGGAGGAAAGCAACTCATGGCCAGCAAAGACACACTGGGGACACACACAGTTCTCCTAGAGATCTCCCGTGGAGGCAATCTGGGGGAGCAGGACCAATTCACATTTGAATGAGACACGACACCTCCGTTCTGATTTCCCAAACTCGGGAGGTGTGAGAGTTTGGGAGGCCAATGATTTGGCCGTGTTCGAACCTCTGGGGGGAATGAACAAAGCCCAGTTTGTAAAGATGTTAGCTGTGGCGTCGCTGACAATAACAGCTCCCCCCCCCCCCCAGAAGATTCAGCTTACACAAGCCCTGGAGCGAGTGGGCTCTCTGAACGGAAGTCGAACAAGGGGTTGTGTCTCTGGCCCGGCACCAGGAGCCCCAGAGCGCTTGGCTCGGGGAGGGGGCAGGGGAGGCTGCTAGATGGGTTGCTTTGCTGTGTTGTGCTGAGGGGGCAGCTGTCTGGTCTGGGCTCTGAGGACCCACCACCTGGCAGCCAAAGCGCTTTCGGGTCCACAACTTCCTCGCATTGTCCAAATACCTGAAATGATACCCGAAAAGAAGCAGGTCTTTTTACAGGAGACAAAATGGAGACCTCCCGAAAGTCACAGTGTCAGAGTCTGACTGTAAGCTTGGAAAATTCTTCCACCCAACAGCAACGTGGGCCTGGGATTCTGCCTGGGAAGGTGGAAGAGTGCCTTCTGCTCCTCAGACTCCCGCAGCTGCTGCGATAGAAGGGCCTTCGAGGGAAATAGGGCCCAGAGCTTCCCTTCGGCTTAGGATGAGGCTGCCCTGGGACGTCCTCCTTGCTTGTAATCTGGGAAGATTCGACAGAGAAGTTAGAATTTCATCCTTAACTAGAAAAATCAGGGCCGAGCCGATAAAGAACAACTGCTCCTTTTGGCCGGGTAAGCAAGGAAAGCCTTGCTCTAAATAATTTCCTCGAAACCTCTAGGCGTCTGAGTCCACGTTGAATGGCTCTCAGCTCATGCCGTTGTCTTTCATCATAAAGTAATTTAGATTAGCCACAACCGAGGGGATCGTGAAGGCCATTGTTTTTATGCCCCAAACTGATGGCTCTGACCCTTGTACAAGGAAAGACGTTTCTGCCCTCCCTCATTCCTCCGGTAATAGTGTGACTCATGTTTTTTCCCCCGG
Organism: Phoca vitulina; assembly: GCF_004348235.1. NCBI lineage: Eukaryota > Metazoa > Chordata > Mammalia > Carnivora > Phocidae > Phoca > Phoca vitulina. The sequence continues at coordinate 7,518,738 of NW_022589772.1, read as the reverse complement.
GGGGCCCTACTGACCTACTGCTATGTGATCATTAATAGGGCAGGGGGAGGCTGAAACTGGCTTCTTGGGGGAACGGCGAGCTCCGGCTTCCTGAGAGACCTTCATCCGGCCACTCCGACAAGCCATTCATTCAACGGGCCCCGCAGCCAGGCGGCCCACACTGCCTGCACCCCCACTCCGTGTCAGGTGACGTGCGGAAGGCTTCGAGGGCAACGAGGGCGAACGGCGAGGTAAAGTCTGTGCCTTGCAGGAGGTGACCGCTGATCCAGGGCCAGATAAGATGTGCACACCGAAGTGTGGTACAGGCATGGTACGGTGTGTCCTGTGAGAGATAGGAGGAAAGTGCCAGAAGGTAGGGGTGCCCGGGGCTACTTCAGAAAGGCTTGTAAGTCCCCTCAAACCCCAATCTGTATGAAGGGAGGGCCTGGCACCACTTGAGCTTTGGAGGGGGAAGGATGAGCCCGAGAAACTGCCTCCTGCAGCTGAAGGACCATGGGAAACGGAGCAAAAGGGTGGACAGCAGCGCTGAGGAGGCAACAGGGTTCCACGGCACAGCTCGCCCAGAAGCCCTTTGAGTTTGCCTCGCAGGACTCCTAAGTGGCTCCAGGGGAAAGAGCGACCCTGGGGCTCGGCCTCATCTCCCTCATCTGCTTCTCGTGGGCAGCTCTCTGGAAATTGGTGGGGGCAGCAGAGGCAGCGCCCATCCGGGGAACCGGAGGCCTTTTGGCCCCGGACCGGAGGAGAGACACAGATGTGGGAGAAGGGAGCGAGGAAGGAGAAGGGCATGGCGCTAAAGGCAGGCACATGGGGCCTGGGCAGGGTCAGCTGTTCCCGCCCACTCAGCCCTGGCTCCACGGGCAGGAGGGCTCTTCTGCGTCTGTGGCTGCCCGCTCTGAAGCCTGGCCTTTGCCCAGCCTGCTCTCCCTGCCCAAGCGGCTGCTGGCTTTGATGAGAAATCCTGTTATCTCCCCGGGAGAGAAAACCTCAAACAGGAAGTCCAGCAGGTTATCTCTCTCTTTTGCCCTAAGTGGTGGCTCCTCCGTGCTGCGTGCGATGTGATCACTGATAAAATATTAACAGGTTGCTATCAGGCCCGGTGAGACAGAAGCTGTAAGGGGACCATCCCTCTGCTTCCCGCAAGCTCCCACTTCTACTGACAGTTCCCTGAGAACTGCTGCTCAGGAACTCCTGGCTCACTCTTGCCTGCAGTTCCAGGCTCTGGGCCTCATTTCTCCACAAGACAGGTGGCAGTGACTTCGGGCTTAACAAAGCAGGCGGTCACTCCACAAGGGCAGCCCGTCAGGTTCCGCTTTCCTGTCATCCCTGAAGTCCCATTCCTCCAGAATGGCACCCTTGCCACTTCACAAGTCACCTCCGAGGAGGGCTTCGAAGAACTTTCTATTTGCAAACATGGCCTTGTGGAGGGAACACCGAGAAAGCTCACAGGCTTTCAGACAGATAGGTATAATGCAATGTGAATCAAGGTGCCCAATGAGCATGAGTAGAGTGGCAGTCAACCCCGTGTTTCAGTGGGAGCCCCTTTACTCCAACAGCACTTCCCGAGCCTGTGACATCTGACAAAGTTCCGTGTGGGTTGCTCAGGAGAAAGGCCAGTCACACCCAAATCACAAGCAGCCTCTTCGTTTGCTTTTTTCTGGAATCACCCAATGGGAGGCAAGAAGGTGCATCAGCATCCCCCACAAAGGCTATCTGATGATACTGTAAAGACTCTTCTCCCTTGGTTTAAAGGCACTGAGGGCCTTGATGGGGGTGGGGGAAGCATGTATATTTTTCTAGCAGGAGAAACCCATTCAGTCATAGATTAGCCACTGACGTCAGAATTTGCACTAGTTTCTCAGTTTAGTGCTTTTTTTAAAAAAAAAGAGCCCGAATGAGAAGACGAGTCCAGTGAGCTTAAGAAAAAATAGACGAGGGCGCCTGGGTGGCTCAGTTGGTTAAGCGACTGCCTTCGGCTCAGGTCATGATCCTGGAGTCCCTGGATCGAGTCCCGCATCGGGCTCCCTGCTCGGCAGGGAGCCTGCTTCTCCCTCTGACCCTCCCCCCCTCATGTGCTCTCTCTCTCTCATTCTCTCTGTCTCAAATAAATAAATAAAATCTTTAAAAAAAAAAAAAATAGACGATCAATTCAGAGGCAGCGGACGCTGGAATTTGGGGGAGCAGGGGCCTTCTCTGAGTAACGCGTGCACTCTTCAACTAAATGATTCAACAGCCTTCAATGGAGATGAAATAGAAATCAAGAAAAAGGCAGACGAGAAAGGTGGTGCCATCTTTTTCTCGGCAATTCCAGAGGCACCTCATGTGGTTAATTTTACTCTCCTGTGTGTAATAATAAACCAGCATGTTCTCAACTGTCACTTTCTCACTCCCTGAGAAACTTGCCCACCTCAGCACTGTCTGGGGTGGGGGTGCGGTACTAAGGAGCCAGTGAGAACCCTCATAGGCAGAGGCCAACAAGTCCAAGACCTCCTGGAGTGTAAGAATAGGATCTTGATGGCTGTTTTGATATCAGGAAAGCTGCCAAGTGACAGCCCTGCGTGAAAAACCCAGTCAAGAGGAAATGAATTTCCACATTGTTTGGAGGGATATTCGTTACATAAGTGAACGATTTCCTGATCATGAGGGCAGTTAAACATTGTGTGGGATTGTGGAACTTTCTTCCTTGGAAATTCCTATTAGCGTGGGCTGGCTTTGGCTTTTTCTTATCAAAAGGACGAAGACGAGACTAACCGTTTTCAAGACAGGCCGTACGGTGTCGTGGGCAAAGAGCCTGGGCTTTGGAGTCAGACAAACCTGGGCTTGGTTTGGCCTCTGCACACTCTCTAGATGTGTGGCCTTGGGAGAGGCACTTCAGTTCTCTACACTTTAGTGTCCCCGTACATCAAATGGAAATGATGCCTGCCTCTTAGCGTGGTCATGGCATCTGGTAGGTCCTCAACAGGGGGTTAACTGTGGTCTAAGCATATTGGTGACCCAAAGGGTAGTGTCAAAGTCACACCAAAATGTGTGTCTGTGGGGAGCGGGGGCAGATGACAAAGTCTATTTCCCACCACAGATCTGAATCTACATCAGTAAGGGATATTCTTTCCCAGGTCAAAACTTCTCCAGATTCTTCCCCAAAGTCTAGATACCTTGAAGATTCCATTAACAGAGGCCAGAGGAAAAGCAGACTCGAGAAGTTGGAGGAGAAAGGAGGGGTGATGGCTCTTTGCCCTTCATCAAGCTCTGTGAAAATCTGAGGTGGAACAAAACCATGATCAATCATGTGCTGCTTCTAGAGAAAATCTTAGTGCAAGGGAACTTCAAACTGATTAATGTCCCCAACTCTGAGGACAACTGGGGAGATACAACAACCACTTTTCTAGTTCATAGCCTACAAGGGCTCCATTGGTAAGCAGATTTAGCATAGCCCCCCTCTTGCTGGTATTCCCCAACCCTTGGTCCATTCTGTTCCTTATGCTTCAAATTAAGTAATTCAATATTCCTCAAACGCACTTGGGTGTTCCTGTATTCACAACCCCTCCCCACCACCTAGTCCAGTGACTTTACTTATACTCTTCCCTACAACCTGAGAAACCCTCCCCACACACCTCCACCATTCCGATCCTTACAGGTTTCCACAGCCTTCTGGAAAATCGGGCCTTTTGGGAACACCTTCTTGAGCCTCTGCCTAAAGTCATCCTGCCTCTGCCCCTGAGGACTCAATGGTCAGATGTATGAAATGTGTTTGGTGAGTAGAAGGCACCCAAAACATTTGGACTAATCTCATCTAAAAGGGGGTTGGGGTTTCTGATGATTCACATCAGAACTTTGGACTTGAGGATGGGGGCAAGTAATAAAACACGTTCCTTCTGCAGAAAATGAATGCTATGTATGTCTCCCTTAATGACTAAAGCTACAATCTGCCCAAGATGATCTAGGTTAGTATTTTCCAGCTGCCTAGTTTATTACAGCCGTGTGCCCTGACTTTGAACTCAGAAAGTATGGTCCCTGAATTTCCTCTCTGCCTAAGAGAAGTCGTAAGTTCGGGATGTCCTTGTCATCAAGAACAAGGTATTCCTTGGGGGAAATTACACTTGACTTCGCCTGAGCTCACCCCTGGCTTTCCTGAGCATACCCCCATGCTTCACACCTAACCCCGTACTACAGAAAGAGTTTTAATTCGTAATACAGAACTCTGAAACATGTTCTATCTGGGGATTACCCTTTGGGAACCGAGAGCCTGCCAATTAAGCCTCTGCTTCAAAATTATTGCCCCAGATCATCTATAATCACCAGACAGGGACAATGATATCTTTCTGCCCCCCCTGGGATCACCAAGTCTCTGACTTGGTCCTCTGCTAGGAGCCCATTTGTTCATCCCACAAGCATGTACTGACTTCCTAACACGTGCCAGAAACTTATTTTCTTGTGGCTTGCTCTGTCAACTCTTTCCGGATAGCTCCTGTTTCTTTTGTTAACATTTTTAAAATTATTTATTTAAAGATTTATTTATTTTAGAGAGAGAGAGAGCACAGGCAGGAGGGGCAGAGGGAGAGAGACTCTCAGGCACACTCCACGCCAAGCGTGGAGCCCGATGCGGGGCTTGATCCCAAGACCCCAAGATCGTGACCTGAGCCGAAACCAAGAGTCGGATGCTCAACCGACTGCACCACCCAGGCGCCCCTGTTTCTTCTCCTGAAAGACACTATCGCTGCTCTTGGCAAAAGGGAACAGAAGACCCCTCAGAGATGGGTTTTTTTTTTTTTTTTCTCCTTTTAGTTCTCACGCTCAAGATGTGCTCTCTATAGGCTTCTCCAGATTGTATTCTGTAATTCTCAGTATTTTAAAATTGCATGCTAGGGAGCTTCCTTTTGATAACATTCGGAGTCTGTGGGAAAGAACACCCATATTCTTTTTTTTTTTTTCCTTTGGTAGCCTCTCCAATTATTCAAGTGAAAACTCAGCTACAGAGAAACGCTGGGTCACTCCAGCTCAGCCTGCCTGCCCCCCGAAACCTGAAGCACTTATGGTCTGTTTTGCATTCGCAGACTTTAACGTCCAGCACTGTTGCCTCCCTCACTCACACTGATTTAGCCAGCCCCTTCCACGAATGAGCCGCTGCTACAGGCTCTTGAGGGAGATGGAGATACTGACACGTTCCCAACATTAACTGATTGGTTAAGAATCATTGATCGCCTACTATATACCAGGTACTAGGATAAGCTGTGGGATAAAGGGATTGGCCGAAACGGGCGTGGCCCTTCCCCTCATGGACCTTATTAGGGAAAGAGGCGGACAGACATCATGTGGGTCGCGTTCCCAGCTATCGCACAGCACATGGTAGGTAGCCAGTGAGTATTTGTTGAACGAGTGCAAGTCAACAGTCGAATATGTAACAGCAAATTGTGAGAAGTGCCAGGAATTGAAAACAGGAAATGATAGAATAGGGGAGAGAGAGAAAAAAAACGCTGCACAGAAGGCCTGTCTGAGAAAGTGGACACTTAAACCGAGACCTGAAGGATGAGGATGAGGCAGCCATGCCCAAACTGGAGGTGTGAGCATTCTAGAAGAGGGAACAGTATGGGTAAAGGCTCGGGGGGAAGAGCCTGACGTGTTTCCGTGGGAAGACCACAGTGAGCGAGGGGAAAAGAGATCTGATGAAAAGCGGCAAGACACAAAGCAGAGGAAGTAGGGAGGATGGATTTTATTCTAAGTGCAGTGAGAAGTCACTGGAGGGCTTTCAGCAGGGAGTTATGTAATCTGATTTGTATTTTTTTTTTTTTTAATCTGGCTGTCGTGGTAAGACAGTTGTGGGAACGAGAGTGGAAGCAAGGACACCAGTTAGGAGCCGCAAAAACATCTATGGGAGCCGATGGTTGTTTGGAGTAAGGTGGCTGTGGTAAAAGTCAGTGAAGTCAGGATACACTTTGGCGATAGAACGGACAGACTTTCTGACAGACTGGATGTGGGGACTACAAAAGAGGAAATTTAAGGATGACTTCCAGGTTTCTAGCTTATGTGACTGGGTGGGTGGAGGTGCCATTTTCTAAAATGAGGAAAACTGGGGGAAGGAACAGTCCTAGGGTGTGTGTGTCACTGTTTATTTTTAACACATTTTATTTGAAATGCCTGTGAGACATGTAAATGTAAATGCCAAGTAGGCAGCTATATATTTGAATCTAGAGCTTTCTAATAGGAAGACAGGACAAGGAAGTTTGTGATAAAAAGCCTTGCGACACAAAACTTACGTGTTCAAAGAAAACATTATGACTGCCTGGGTTAATGGGGGGAACTTGGGCGGGGGAAAGGTTGACATTTGAGCCAAAGGAAAGATGATGAGGGAGAACGTTCCAGGTAAAAGGAACGGAATAGCAAAGGTGGAGGAGAAAATCTCCAGGCAGGTTTGGAAACTGAGAAACAGTGCAGCTTAGATGGAATGAGGTTTGTGTTTGGAATGTTAAAAGAGGAGTCTGGAGAGCACAGGGACGGCCACGGGGGTCTCTGTACCACGCTTGCTCGGAAACTGGGAGCACTAGCATGTCTCTGAGCAGAGGCATAACCTGGGGAGGTCATTGAAAGCAATTTCGTGACAGTGGGTAGAGTGGATGGAAGGAGTGTGAACAGGAGGAAAGCGAGGCCAGTTAAGAGCCGATTTCAATTTTCCAGGCATGAGCTAATAAGGGCCTAAATGGATTGTGGGAATGAAAAGTTAAAGTGTAAATAGGAGGGACATTTGAAAGGACAGTTACGATCCTGTGAACCTAACTGGACAGCCAGGAGGAGGCACCCACTTTTTTCTTCCGCTGTCTTTTGCCTCCACACTACATAAGCTCTGGTAAGGCTGGGGGACACTTTTGAATCTCTCCACCGTGGCTTTTAACATTGGTTCAGGGGCCTCCCGCTGGTGTGGTTTCACCGCAAATAGGTATGAGAGGTAGGTCCGGCGTCGCAGTACACGGACTCGCACACCTAACTTGCTGGAAGCAGCGGTACGGGGCTGGGCCTAGAAAATGGGCCGAGAGCAAGCACTAGGAAAGAGGAGTTACATTTTTCCAACTTTTTTCTTTTTTCAACTTTTTTCCCCCAACTTTTTTCTTTTTAAAACCCAGTTGCCCATATTCCTTCCTGCTTTGTTCCTCACTCACCCAACGTGCGCGCGCGCGCGCGCACACACACACACACACACACACACACACACAGGCACGCACCACTCACACATGCTCACTCTCCCCCTCAGGCTGAACCTTCAATGCTCCGAATTTTTTTCCATATTGTCCATATCTGTGCCAAGTCCCAGCTTTTCACAGCTCCCTTCTGAAGAATAAGTATCATTGAGAGGATAGCTGAAAATGCCGCCCCCCCCCCCCCGCTTCTCAGTAATATTTATATTTATTTAGACAACGGGGGCCTTCAATATCCTAGTCCAAATGTCCCGCATGAAAACTAACCAGGCTGCAGGCTAGAGGTGCGGGGCGGTGAGGGCCCGGGGGCGGGGGCAACTGTCAGCACTCATTCTGATGCTGAAGCCTGGCTCGGACCTCCCCTCCCCGGCCTTACGGTCTCCCAGGAAGACCTGTGATGGGCCTCCTCTCCAAGGAGGTAAAAGAAGCTTGGGAGAGTCTTCCAAAGTAACTCTGCAGGGGAAAACAGAATATCCGAAACATTCTTCTGCGCTACCTGATCTATTGCGATTGCTTGATCCCACCCCCACCCCCATCCCCTGTGATTCTTTCTCCTTTACTTCTTCTTTTTCACTGCTGGTATATCTTTATGTGTTCATTGTTCAATGTCTTGTGAAGAGTACCTTGAACTCTTTGGAGAGTACGTGCTATATAAATATAATAAAGCAATGGATAAACAAAATGTCTACTTTTACAAGAGTGTAGGTTTTACAATTTCTGATAATATGAGACCAACCCCTTACTCAGCACTAGCCTGAGGAAGTAGGTAGGTGGTGAATTGTGAAGGGTATCAAACAGATCTCCCTGCTCTAAAAGAGCTCCCCCACTTCCTGAAATCCCAGTTTGGTGGCACATATTTTTTGAATTTGAGCCCTGAAGATTTCTTTTTTTCAAGAATTCCTTATTGACATGCAAATGCCATGTGAGCATGAGTAGATGGGTCATGATTTAACCTCAGGTCCATTTACATTAACCCATCACTTCTACCAAACGTCTTTTTCACATTCCAGCTTTTTCCACACTTTTGTTCATGCTATTCTTCCAGAGGTAATGCTAAATATAACATGAACTGTAAATATAAAATTACCTTATATGTTCAACGGAGTCTCTCAACTGATATCTGAATCCAAACCTACTCATTCTTTTTAAAAACAATTTATTTTTTCCAATGTAAGAAGAATAATGGGTTTATTATAGAAAATTTGAAAAAGGCAGGAAGATAGCAAGAAGAAAAAAATATCAACCATAATCCTACCCCCTAAAGAACCACCACTGTCGCCATTGTTGACAGTGTGGTCATACTCGTTCTTGAAACAAATCTTAGTTTAGGTCCCATTTCTGATGTGATGCCTTCCTTCAACTGCCTCCCCCAGAACTTCTCTATCATGTTTGTACCACTCACTTGTAACAGTTAGTTAACTTGGTGTGTGTCCTGCACTTCCAACTAGGTTATTAGATCCTTGAAGGCTGCAACCATGAATTATACTTCTTAATTTATCCCCAAACATCTACCACATTGGACCCAGTATTTGCCGACTGATTTAACCTAAATGAATACAAACCATTTCAGAAAGGATATAAAACAGGCCAAATTGTCTACATCATGAAAATTAAAGCTTTCAGGTCACCTGGCTTGGTGACTATTGCTTTTCTGTTCCTGGAACTCCCGAAAGCCTATTAACTAGCCTCCTTCTCCACACCAAAACTGAATAAGAAGCAGACTGAGTGAGAGCCAGGATTTACTCAAAGATTCTCTATATAAGGCATAAAGGTGAGAGAGAGAGAGAGAGAAAGGGAGGGGGCGGAGAGGGGGAGAGGGAGAGAGAGGAAGGGAGGAGAGAAGACAAGACAAGAGTAGGGTAGAGTAGGGTAGGGTAGGGTATAGAAGGGTATATAGAGTATATAGTCCGGTGCTCAATCCAGTATGTGATTTGCCTCCAGCACCGTATACAGGATCCCATCCACTTGCTCTGAGTCAAACCCGATCTCACGAAGCTCCAAGTGAGGGAGGACAGAAGTAAGGAGATAGCTGACGTGGATACGCAGCCGCGTAAGCTTTGCCAAAGCCCTGTATGATGGAGTGAGGGGGCAGAAGAGATGACATGAAGTCATTAGCCAACAGAACAAAATGAAGCTCCTTAAAAATGGGCCTACGTCTCTCAACAATGATGTGTCCATTAGCTAGACAGAAAGAAGAAAGCACGGTGCCACCAAGCACAGGGAGACTGACTGCAGCTCTCTAAGCAATTCCTCGATCCTTGGTGGCCTATAAATTAATTAAGGCTTCCTCCCTTAGCTATGGCCAGTCACTGGGGGTCCTAAGGGATGCTTCCCATTAGCACTCCCAAGCTGATAACTAAACCCTGGGAATTAACCTTTCTAGGTCATCTCCCTCTGGGGTCCGGTAGGAGACCTGAGCCTTCTGCAGCACTTCCAGGTGCGTCTCTGTCTCCTTCAGTTTCTCTTTGAGTTCCTGCTTTTCTTCCTTGGTCCTCTCCAGCTCAGCTTTCAGAATCTGGAATTCGGCTTGGCGATAGCCCATGTGCTTCTTGCTCCAGTACAAGCCTTCCGTCTCCTGGGCGGTGTAGGTCCCCAGCTCGCTCTGGACTTTCTTGAACTCAGAATGCCAGTGATTCCTCTCCTGCTCCAGCTCCTCCACCTGCAGCCCAAGAAACAGAAATTCAATGAGCCCCGCGTGCTAGGCGCGCACTGAAACGGGTCCCTGATACATTCACTCCGCGGTTCCTCCGTACACGTTCCACTCAGGGCCCAGCGCGATCCCCAGACAGGGGCGGGAAGCCCACTCGGGGGCATTCAATCTGAGACACCACACGGAACGAGTCGATGGCTTCTGCTGTGTAAAGGCCTCAGAGCAGGAAACGGTCAAGAGCCGCGACTCTCTGGTCTCTTGGTTAAAAGGATCTCTTATTCCCAGTGGAAAGGTGTTGCCCTAACCTTTTGCTGGAACAAGTTCCGCTCAGCCAAAACGCGTTCCAGTTTTTCGGTGGTTCTTTTCAGTTCTTCCAGCTCTCTTTGGTTCTTCATCTTTGGCGTACTGCGCCCTCCGCTCTCCTCATAACCTCGGCCCTTCTCCCCAGCGGCTGTGGCAGGGGGGGGACCAGGGGCCACGGAGGAATAAGGCACCGGGCTCCAGGATTCCACTGTTTTTCTCCTCTCAGCCAGCTCCTCTCTGTTAAAAGGGATCAGCTGAATGGGAGCTCCTGAATCTCTAACGCCTTTTGCAACACCCACAACGGCTACAAAAGGTCCCTTGTTTACTTCCTCCTTGTTTACGTTTGTGCTGCCTCTGTTAGATTCTTCTGCTACCAATCTTGGCATCTGATCTTCTAATTCTTCAGGGAGCAGGGACCCCTGGTGTTGGTCCTGGGCCCCTGAATACAGGACTGACACCTCCCTACTCTGACTGGTATTCTTGCTTGCGTCTGGGTATTCTGGAGAAAGGTACGGTGGTGTGCTTCTCTCGGAACTGGATTTATCATGGCTGTTCTCCCCTTCTGGGTAGGCGACAGGTGCCTCCACCCTCCTGTAAGGGCCAGGCATGGAATAATCTAGAGGAGGTGTTGTCATCTCATTCTGGAGCCTTCTTCGTTTCTCCACCGGCTCCTCTCCCAGGATCCATTTGTACTTACTGCAAGAAGAGGGAATTAAATGTTAAACTGTCAAAATACAAGCTAGGTATATTCTGATCCTATGGAGCCTCTCTCCAAACTTCCCGCATTTAAAACTGACTCTAGCTGTTATCCACAGATCATTTCGGGTTAGGAAAATACAACTCTACCCCCGAACTCCAAACCCTTCCCTCATGCACCTTGCTGAGATATCAACTAGTCTGAATGGAGAGATGAAATCAAAAGGTACGAGAGTCAGTGTCTGGATATAACAAGACCAAGTTGATCTTGGTAAGAATTCTGAAAATAGGTTTGAAACCAGCCTGACTTGGAAGTTTCCAAAATGCAAGGAAAAGCAGCAAAACAACCACACACACACACACACACACACACACACACACACAATCCCCTAACACGAGAATGGAAAAAAAGGTCATAAAAAGCCTAGTAGAGTATGTGGAGGAAAGCTGAGCCAGCTTGTTAATTTTAAAGTGTCACAAAAACCTCCCAGCATCAAAGACTTAGGCACATTTTTTATATTGCAACAGAACACCATGCAGTTCCTTTGCCAGCCAACCGGATTGTGGCTATTGCCCATTATTCACTTGTAAAAGTTAATTAAAACACAGGGCCCTAGTCAGAATCAAACAAGTGGAATCAGCCAATTCGAGTCATTTCCCTCTTAGGGCAAAGGAACTCCCCTCTGTCAGGGCAAACAAGCACTCCCTCATTTCATCAGGAAAGTGCAGGAGAGTAAGCGCAAATCGCCTTCCATTTCTGGCTGCTATATGCACTAAGTGTTGAAGGAACTAATGAAATGACTGGCGCCTGTGAAATCCACAGACAATTTGAAATCCTGCAGTAGGATGGGACACCTTCCCCCCCCCAGCTCATTTTTACCCCTGTAACTATTTTGTCCTCCCTGCAGAAAACCCAGAAATTTCAAGGTTAAAACCAAATTTCAAATTTTCAATGAGAAAGAGTCAAGCATGTTATCTATCAGCCACCTCACAGTATTTCAAGGCTGCCCGCTTTTCTCTGCAAGTTCTGAGAACGTCTGTAAGACATCTCAAACCTTAGCTTCTCACAGCCCCCTGAATGTTCTTCGAAACTAGTGTTCACCCAGAAATAAAACTGGTCTGCCTCCTCATAGGTCTTGCTGTGTCAACCTTAGTGGGAAAGCAAAAGTATTTAGGGCCAATGTGAGAACAAATGTATTCATCTAGAACAGGGCCACTGCAGAGGGTCCCATTTAGCTGTGGTGTGGAGGAAGAGAGTCAGTCACTTCGGAGGGATGAAGGAAGGGTATGTGATACCAGATAGCGACACTAAACTTCTGTGAAAGGCAATTAGAGTCAAATCATCTGCCTTCTCTTTGTTTTCCCACCTCCAAGGGTTCTGTCCTTATTTCTCTCCCCATATTTCTTTTCTTTGGTAATCTCATACCACCTCTTGGTTATAACCTCTGGTCATTCTTCCAGCCCTGATCTCTACTGAATTTCCAGTTGCCCAGCACACATTCCTTCCTCGTGGTCCCACTGGTGTCTCAGGATGTAGAAAACTGGCCTTCCGTTGTCAAGGTCAAACCTGTTTCCTCTCCTATGTCCCATTTGTGTTATGACACCAGCAAACTCTCAGTATTCTTACCTAGTTCTACTACTATCAGTACTCAGGTTTGACCTCACGTTCCCTCTCCTGAGCTCTTGCAATGGCTTCCCCCAGTCTCCCCTTCTCTCACCTCCAGACTGCCCGCTGCCAAGTTAATAATCTTCCCAAGGTGTTGCCCTGATTGTGTTACACCCTTATTTGAAATCTTTATTTATTGCTCCCCACAACATGAAAGCTCAAATGCCTTAGCTTGGTATTCCATTCCCAAACGTAAGAAACGTTTATTGAGCACCTACTCTGCCAGACAGTGTGATAAGCGCTTAATGTGTTATGGTCTCATTCAGTTTTCCCAACAACCCCAAGGTAAGTGGTATGTTTATGTGCATTTGTTAAAGAGGATGCTCAGACATAGAGAAGTTAACTTTCTCAAGGTCATGTGGCTAGTCAGGGGCAGGGCTGGGACATCGCTGGGCCCCAGCTTTCTATCTCATTACTTCCCTTCAAAAACACCAGCCGAAAGAAATGCCCATGATTTCTCATGCTGCTTCTTTTGATTGGAATGCCCTTCTCCTACCCAACACCACGCATCTAAGACTGGCTCAAGTGCTACTTCTGACTTCCTACCGCACCTTAGCGCTCGATTATAATATACATCGCTTTTTACCGTGTGCGTGTGTGTGTGTCTCGTAAGTTCCCTCCTAAAGTACTAAAGTATAAGCTCCTTGACAGAAGAGAGCTTAACTAACTGCTGGATGGGAAGGAAGGGACAAAACTTTGCACAGAAGAGGAAATCAGAAAGAAACTATCGTGTGAATGAGAGAAAAAGAAGTGGATTTTACTTAGTGGCTCTAGAAGTACCTACTAGCTCTGTAAGTAAAGGTCTGGTTCTTCCCTTTAGGGATTGATTCTTACTCCAGGCCTGTATTCACTCATTTAGTAAGGACTGATTGTGGGTTTATACACCAGGAATTCTTTTCCAACTATATAACTAGTTTCTTCTCATTTTCTTTTTTTTTTTTTTAAGATTTTATTTACTTATTTGAGAGAGAGAGAGAGTGCATGCAAGAGAGAGCATAAGCAGGGGAAGTTGCAGAGGGAGAGGGAGAAGCAGACTCCCCACCGATTCGGGACTCGATCCCAGGACTCCAGGATCATGACCTGAGCTGAAGGCAGACACTTAACCGACTGAGCCACCCAGGCGTCCCATCTTCTCATTTTCTTTCTTTTTGTCATACTCCTCAATTGTCTGTCTGCAGAGGAGCCAGCTGATATTTTGATAGGAGACCATCGAATCTGTAGCTCGTTGGGGGAATACTGCCATCTTAACATTTTATCTTTTTTTTAAAATAAAATCTTTTTTTTTAAAGATTTTATTTATTTATTTGACAGACAGAGACACAGCGAGAGAGGGAATACAAGCAGGGGGAGTGGGAGAGGGAGAAGCAGGCTTCCTGCGGAGCAGGGAGCCCGATGCGGGGCTTGATCCCAGGACCCTGGGATCATGTCCTGAGCCGAAGGCAGACGCTTAACGACTGAGCCACCCAGATGCCCCAACACTGTATCTTCTGATCCATAAACACGACATGCCTTTCCATTTATTCAGGTCTTCTTTAATCTCATTCAATAATATTTTATAGTTTGCAGTTTACAAGGTGTCCTTGCACTTCTGTTAAATTTATTCCTAAAGACTTCATTTTTGAAGCTACTGTAAATGGAATCATTTTACTGTTTTCTTCAATTTTTTAGTGGCTATTTATTTATTTGAAGTATGGTTAACATACAGTGCTCTATTAGCTTCAGGTGTACAATATAGTGATTCAACAGTTCTATCTATTACTCAGTGCTCATCACCATAAGTGTACTCTTAATCCCCTTTATCTATTTCACCCATCCCCCCATACACCTCCCCTTTGGCAACCACCAGTTTGTTCTCTTTATTTAACAGTCTGTTTTTTTGTTTGATTCTTTTTTTTCTTTGCCTCTTGTTTTCTCTTTGTTCGCTTGTTTTGTTTCTTAAAGTCCACATACGAGTGAAATCATATGGTATTTGTCTCTTTTTATCTGACATTTCACTTAGCATTATACCCTCTAGTGTTGCAAATGGCAAGATGTCATTCTTTTTATGGCGGAATAATACTCCACTGTGTGTGTGTGTACACAACATCTTCCTTATCTATTCATCTATCAATGAACACTTGGGCTGCTTCCATATCTTGGCTATTGTAAATAATGCTGCAGTAAACATAGGGCTGCATATGATCTATTCAAATTAGTGTTTTCATTTTCTTTCGGTAAATACCAGCAGTGGGGTTACTGGATCAAATGGTAATTCTATTTTCAACTTTTTGAGGAACCTCCATACTCTTTTCCAGAGTGGCTGCACCAGTTTGCATTCCCACCAACAGTGAGAGAGGGTTCCCCTTTCTCCACATCCTCACCAACACCTGTTGTTTCTTGTGTTGTTGATTTTAGCCATTCTGGCAGGTATGAGGTGGTATCTCATTCTAGTTTTAATTTGCCTTTTCCTGATGATCAGTGATGTTGACCATCTTTTCATGTGTCTGTTGGCTATTTGTATGAGAAATGTCTATTCAGGCCCTTTGCCCATTTTTTAACCAAATTTTTTTCTGGTTTTTTTTTATGTTGTGTTAAGTTCTTTATATATTTTGGATATTAACGCCTTATTTGACATATAATTTGTGAACATCTTCTCCCATTCAGTAGGTTGCTTTGTCATTTTGTTGATGGTCTCCTTCACTATGCAAAAGCTTTTTATTTTGTTATTTAATTTCCACATATTGTGAATTTCCTAAATTTCCTTCTGTTGTTGATTTCTACTTTAATTCCATTGGGACTGGAGTACATCTTTTGTATGCTAGAAATCCTTTCAATTTATTGAAGCTTGTTTTCTGGTGTAACATACGGTCTATCCTGCAGAAGATTCCACGTACATTTGAGAAGAATATGAAGTGTTCTACACATTTCTGCTAGGTCCAGTTGGTTTATGGCATTCTTCAAATCTTCTGTTTCCTTGTTGATCTTCTACCCGTAATGGAAGGTGGGCCATTGAAGTCTTACTGATACCTATTTCTTCTGTCAATTCTGTCTGCTTTTGCTTCATATATTTGGGGGGCTCTATTTGTTAGGTCCACATATAGGCATAATTATTACATCTTCCTGATGAACTCTGTCATTATAAAATGTCCCGTGTAATATCTAGTAACATTTTTTGTTTAAAGTCTGTTTTGTCTGATATTAGTGTAAGCACTCCAGCTCTCTTATGGTTGCTGTTTGCATGGTTTATCTGCTTCCACTCTTTTATTTTCAACCGATTTGTATCTTTGAATCTAAAGCATATCTCCTGTATATATGGATATTAAAGAAAAATCCAATCTGGTATTTTCTGTCTTCTGATTGGATAGTTTGAACTAGTTGTATTTAATGTTATTATTGAGATGACAGAATTTACATCTGCTATTTAGCTTACTGTGTTCTATATGTGCCATGCCTTCTTTGTTCCTTTCTTCTTCTACTGTTCCTCTTTTCATATTATACGGATATTTTCTGGTTTAGCATTTACAAATCTAACAACACACTGCTATCATTATTACTTTATGTAATGTTATATCTTTTGAGGAAGCTGAGAGAAGAAAGCACAGCAATTCCATATTTATAATGCTTATAGAATTTCCTAGATCAACCTTATTTTTCCATTGAAAATTTTCTTCATTTCTTATTATGGTGTTATCTCCTTACTCCAGTACTGCTTTGCTCCCACTCACCTCCTTTGTGCTGTTATTGTCAAACATTTCACATCTGTGGATGAGCCCAACAATGAAGTTGTACACATATATAAAATTATATACAAACATACACATATTGTTTTATGAAATTATTCTTTAAATTAACTTAGTTAAGAATAGAAACAGGAGGGGGCACCTGGGTGGCTCAGTCAGTTAAACATCTGCCTTCGGCTCAGGTCATGATCCTGGGGTCCTGGGACTGAGCCCCACGGGCTCCCTGCACAGTGGGGAGTCTGCTTCTCCCTCTGCCCCTCCACTGCTCATGCTCTCTCTCTCTCTCTCTCAAATAAATAAAATCTTAAAAAAAAAAGGAATAGAAACAGGAAAAAATGCCATTATATTGTCTTTTATAATGAATTAGTTACCACTGCCAGTACTCGTTTTTTCATGTGAATTTGAATTACTATCTGGTATCACTTGCTTTCAGCCTGAAGAACTCCCTTTAGTATTTCTTGAAAGGGAGTTTTGCTAGAAACAAATTCCATCTGCTTTTATTTATCTGGGAAATGTATTATTTCACCTTCATTTTCTAAAGAGAGTTTTACTGGATTTAAGATTCTTGCTTGACACTCTTTCTTCTTTTACTACCTTGAATATGTGATCCGACTGCCCTCTGGTCTACACTGTTTTTGTTGGTTGGTTGGCTGGTTGGTTGGTTTGTAGTTTCAGAGGTAGAATTTAGTGATTCATCAGTTACAAATAACACCCAGTGCTCATTCCATCAAGTGCCCTCCTTCATGCCCATCACCCAGTTATCCCTTCCTTATAATGGCTGCCTTGAGGTCTTTGTCTGCTAAATCCAACATCTGGGTCTCTTAAAGAGCAGTTTCTATTATCTGCTTCTTTTTGTCTCCTATGTACAGGTCACACTTTCCTGTTTCTTTGCATGTCTCATAATTTTTTTTTGCTGCCAACTGGCTATTTTATCCTTTTAAAGATTTTTTTTTTTTAAATTTTAAAGTAATCTCTACAGCCAGCGGAGGGCTCAAACTGACAACCGTGAGATCAAGAGTCGCACGCTCCTCCAACCAAGCCAGCCAGGCGCCCTGACAGTTGGATGTTTTAGGTAACACAGCACAGCCACTCTGGTTACTGCTCCCATCTCCCTGAGTGGTTGACGTCGTTGTTTGCTTGGTTGTTTATTTAGTGACCTGGCTGAAGAAATCTGAGCAGGAATATCGGAGGCTGTATACTGTAGAGGAAACAGATTTCTTGGTTTTTCCTCTTACCTGGCAACCTAGGGGTCAGCCCTGGGTCAGCATAGGCCACTGACTGGTCAAAGACTGTGCTTAAGCCCCCTGAGCCAGTTAGATTTTTACCCTCTCCCATTGGATGTATGTGTGGCTTGGAGGCTGCTATCACAGTTCAAGGAATCTGTTTCGGCCCCACATCCGGCCAGGCCATAGCGGCTTGGATTTTTCCCTCTCGAATCTCCTCTGAGAGGGCACAACTTTGAGCATGTACGCGGTCTTCCAGTCTATCAGGATATGTGTGATTTCTTTCTTTTTTTTTTTTTTTTTTTTTTTT